>NC_087065.1:75296285-75798785 GCF_963678635.1 Symsagittifera roscoffensis | reverse complement strand
CTTCAAGTTGAAGCGTTTGGCATGGATGATCTGGTGGCGCTGATTTGGAAAATTGATCCAATTTAAAACGGTCGTACTGTCCGTCCAGAGCGTTTCGCTGTCAATCTTGATGTCTTGCTGTCCTTTGACAAGTCGTGCAAGTTTAGCTCCATTTGTCGCGGCTTGTAAGTCCAAGTTATGTATTGTAATCGTTTTGAGCAACGCGGAGTTTAAAGATAAAGACTTTACCACCGTCAGCGGAATCCACAAACAAACTTCAAAACTTTTGTTAACTAAATCGGTGGATGTCACCTTTTAGCCTTTTGGAAACACAACGTTGAAATAGTTCAATATTTGGAGTTATTCGGCTGAGAGTGTATAGAAACACAATACACATTCTAACGCCATTTTAGGTCAGTAACCGGGATTGCGTCAATCCCATATACTGGTCAGTATTTGGGATTCCATCAATTCCAGTAACTGATGATCTAGAAGATTCCGATTCTGATGAATTGAGATCGAAGTTGACAGGATTTGAGATCGAAGTTGGGTTGTCAGTAATTGAGGCCGAACGTTTGGTATTTCAACTGGTTGTTGATCAATGTAGTAATTGAGATTGATTTTTTTGGTGACCAGTAATTTACAAAAAAATTTAAACGCTATACTACTATTTTACATATATGTAAACGGAATCCGCGAACAAAATGCGGATTCCAGTTACAGTTTGCGTCTTTCAATTATAATTTGCGGATTCTGCTTACAGTTGCGGAATCAGCAATAGCTCATTTTAACAATTCAAGTGTCTTATTATTGGTTAGGGGATTCTACAAACTGTTCTGGATTCCGCAAATACGTTTGCAGTTTCTGCAAAATTGACTATTTTTGGAGCAATTTTGAGCGGTACAATGTTTTAGGTGTTTGTTTGTGGAATCCAAAATATTAAAGAAGATCGAAAAAAAGTAGCAAACTTGCGTACTCCTCTAGAAATCTAATTTCGGCGTGTTGCGGAATCCGCTTACAATGCACAGAATGCACAGTTTGGCATCGTAAGAAAGAAGAAATTTATTGTCGAAGACGACGTCTGACCTTTATAGTTTGTCTACTGAGGCTTGCTGTCGGCTGAGTTTGGCTGTTTTTCGTAACATTATCAGTCGAAGGCTGTAACTCCATTGAGCGGGCCAATCTGATGAAGTTTTTGAAACGAAAGCTGGTCCTTTAATTCATCGGGAATGAGCTGTCATGTCGCATGCTTCGTAACCGCATGTTCCATCGTTGGCACGGTTAACTTTGCTGGATACATAACTTCAAGTTGAAGCGTTTGGCATGGATGATCTGGTGGCGCTGATTTGGAAAATTGATCCAATTTAAAACGGTCGTACTGTCCGTCCAGAGCGTTTCGCTGTCAATCTTGATGTCTTGCTGTCCTTTGACAAGTCGTGCAAGTTTAGCTCCATTTGTCGCGGCTTGTAAGTCCAAGTTATGTATTGTAATCGTTTTGAGCAACGCGGAGTTTAAAGATAAAGACTTTACCACCGTCAGCGGAATCCACAAACAAACTTCAAAACTTTTGTTAACTAAATCGGTGGATGTCACCTTTTAGCCTTTTGGAAACACAACGTTGAAATAGTTCAATATTTGGAGTTATTCGGCTGAGAGTGTATAGAAACACAATACACATCCTAACGCCATTTTAGGTCAGTAACCGGGATTGCGTCAATCCCATATAATGGTCACTATTTGGAATTCCATCAATTCCAGTAACTGATGATCTAGAAGATTCCGATTCTGATGAATTGAGATCGAAGTTGACAGGATTTGAGATCGAAGTTGGGTTGTCAGTAATTGAGGCCGAACGTTTGGTATTTCAACTGGTTGTTGATCAATGTAGTAATTGAGATTGATTTTTTTGGTGACCAGTAATTTACAAAAAAATTTAAACGCTATACTACTATATTACATATATGTAAACGGAATCCGCGAACAAAATTCGGATTCCAGTTACAAATTGCGTCTTTCAATTATAATTTGCGGATTCTGCTTACAGTTGCGGAATCAGCAATAGCTCATTTTAACAATTCAAGTGTCTTATTATTGGTTAGGGGATTCTACAAACTGTTCTGGATTCCGCAAATACGTTTGCAGGTTCTGCAAAATTGACTATTTTTGGAGCAATTTTGAGCGGTACAATGTTTTAGGTGTTTGTTTGTGGAATCCAAAATATTAAAGAAGATCGAAAAAAAGTAGCAAAATTTGCGTACTCCTCAAGAAATCTAATTTCGGCGTGTTGCGGAATCCGCTTACAATGCACAGAATGCACAGTTTGGCCTCGTAAGAAGAAATTTATTGTCGAAGACGGCGTCTGACCTTTATAGTTTGTCTACTGAGGCTTGCTGTCGGCTGAGTTTGGCTGTTTGTCGTAACATTATCAGTCGAAGGCTGTAACTCCATTGAGCGGGCCAATCTGATGAAGTTTTTGAAACGAAAGCTGGTCCTTTAATTCATCGGGAATGAGCTGTCATGTCGCATGCTTCGTAACCGCATGTTCCATCGTTGGCACGGTTAACTTTGCTGGATACATAACTTCAAGTTGAAGCGTTTGGCATGGATGATCTGGTGGCGCTGATTTGGAAAATTGATCCAATTTAAAACGGTCGTACTGTCCGTCCAGAGTGTTTCGCTGTCAATCTTGATGTCTTGCTGTCCTTTGACAAGTCGTGCAAGTTTAGCTCCATTTGTCGCGGCTTTTAAGTCCAAGTTATGTATTGTAATCGTTTTGAGGGGGCTACTCATGCTTTTTCAATGATGAACTTCAGTTCCACTCTACTGTCAGCAAAGAAGACTGAATTTTAAAAAAATAATAAAATAAAATAAGAAAGTAATACGGGCATAAGTGTATGTAGGTGTGTAGGAAAAAGTCTATGTAAGTAAAGGGGTAAGTAAGATTGTCAGTAAACAAGTAAGTAGGTAAGTAAAAGGTGAGATAGTTAGAAAAAAAGTAAGTTAGTGAATAAATAAGGAGGTAATTAAGAAGATACGTAAGTGACAGAGTCAGTATGTAAGTGAGGAATTAAGAAAAAAAGTAAGTAAGTAAGTAAGTAGGAAAGTGAGTATATAAGTAAGTAAGTGAGTAAAAAAAGTGAGTAATCAGTAAGTAAATAGATACGTGATTAATTAAGTCAATCAGTCAATCAGTCAGGCAGGCAATTTTTAATGATGCAGAAGAACAAGACTGTCAAAAATGATATTTTTTACTTCAAATACTTACGCTTTTTCTTCAATTTAAAATTGAGATTTAATTAATGTTCTAATAGTAAAACTTCATCACCATCAAACCTTATATTGCAGCCGCATAAAGCTTCAGATGAGCTGTTCAGTTTTACGAAATAAGCTTATTATATTTCAGTACTTCTATTTCATCATTGATGTAGAAAAATATTTTACTGGCAATCATTGTGCAAAAATTTTAAGTTTTTTTTTGCAAATCAAATCCTTGAAACTGAAAGCTGCTCATAATTAGCCTTTTTTTCAGAACTTTGAGATTTGCGTTTGAGGATTTCTAGAATTTAAGAGATGAAAGAAACACTTAAAAATGAAAAATTTACGAAAAATTAATTTTCGTTTTTAAGAATCAATTATTTGAAAAATTTCGAAATTCAAGTCGCATCCCACAAAAGTTCTTGCCATAGATAATTTTTGCTAAATCAAGAGTATCTCTTAATTTTTTTACTCATCTTAGAGATCTTCTTGTCTTACGTCTTTTTCTTTTTGAGCTGTTGAGCATCGGACATCTCATGCGAGTTGTCAGATGAAAAAATACTTTCATTTCGATCTGCTTAAGCTAATTCAGCTCATAATTTATTTTAATTGCATTTTTTTTTATCTTGATTCCAATTGGCTAGTTTTTAAATTGCTTTCTTACTGACCTGTCCAGTTTCTGCAACATACCCAATTTTCAGTTGAATTTAAAATACTAGGACTTTTGGTTTCTGGGAAAGTAGAATGGCATTTCCTATCAGCGTGAAAGTCGCCGGATAAACTTAGAGTGAAGATTGTCCTCATGGGTAGCAAAATTGTATACAAATTTAAAATTGAAACACAATTCAACATTTTACCAAAAATTTTAAGCATTCGAAATCAAACTTTTACCGAGTTTTTTTGTTTTTAAGTTTTGTTTCATTTTTAATTTAGGAAGCATTAGCTAACAAGCACAATTATATATAATGATTATGGCAAAATTTTGTTTTGGTTAAAGTAGAGTCGACCTTTAAGAGTATCATAACTTTTCATGCTAGTCATTGGTGTATCCAATTTTTAGGGAGGGGATTCTCAGAAAACAACATTACGAGGCCAACTGTGCATTGGATAGGCGCACACTTTTCTTTCTGTATGTTTCTGGTTTTGATAGAAAAACCTTTAAACATGTTCCAAAAAGTAAGTAGATTCCACTTACAAGTTTTCCGTGGATTCCATGTACAAATACTTGTAACGTAAACTTTGTCGGCTTATTTTTTGTTGTGCCGCGGATTGAGCAAGGAGCAAATTTAGTTAGCTGTTCAATTTTCCGCAACTGTGAGTGAATTCCACAGAATGCAAGTGGAATCCGCAAATAAAAATGGGAACCGCAAAATTTGTAAGCGGAATTTGCAAATGTAAGCGGATTTCTCAAACTGTAAGTGAATTCAGAATTTCTTTTTTTTTTGCTGAACTTGCATATGAACAACTAAAAGCTAGAGCTGGAAATCGTATCTATAGCAACGCGGAAATTAAGGACAAAGACATTACCCTTGTCTAGGGAATCTACGAACAAAACACAAAACATTTGTTTAATAATTCGGTGAATGTCACCTTTTTGTAATTTGGAAACACAACACCGAATAAATTCAATGTTTGGAGTCATTGGGTTGAGAGTGTATGGAAAAACAACACAGAGCATGTCGCCAACTTAGGTCAGTATCTGGGATTGCGTCAATCCCAAATACTGATTTTGTAAGCATAACGCCGAATAGATTCAATATTTGTGTTCATTGGGTTGAGAGTATAAGGAAACACAACGCACAGCATGTCGACGAATTAGTTCAGTGTTTGGATTACATAAATCTCAAACATTGATGATCTAGTACATTCCGATTCTACTGAATTGAGATCGCAGTTGACAGGATTTGAGATCGAACGCTTAGTATTTCAACTGGTATTGATCAAAATGTAAATGAGGTTGATTTTTCTGGTGATCAGTTATCGAAAGATCAAAATTTAATTGCTATACTACACATATTCATATATTTAAACGGAATCCGCAAACAAAACGATTTCACTTATAATTAGTGGATTCCGCTTAAAGTTGCGGAATCCGCAACAACTCATCTTAACTTAAATTGGTAATTAGCGTAGTCGGCGTTATGGTAGGCATTGCCGGTTATTAAATTTCAGAATTTTCCAAAAGTGGAGAATCCAGAAGTCTTTTGTACGATTCTGCGGCTGTGTTCTAAACTATAATGTCCGTTGCTGTCGGGAATATGCTGCAGTAAGAGGTGATTGGGTTGTTGTTGTGCGTACATGATTATCGGGTGGCGGCTGGAGATAAGAATTGTTGATTTGCTGAGTCAACCTAACTTAGCCCACAGTCGACTTCAAACACTCTGCCCATTTCTGGACAAACATGATTTTCTTAGAACCAAAGGACGTTCTAAGAAAATCTTGTTTATCCAGAAATGGGCAGAGTATTTGAAGTCGACTGTGTGCTGACTTAGATTTTTTCAATTTCCGAGGGTTCTCAATTTCCGTGAGGAAACTGTCAATTTGGCGACTCTTCACAAAAGAAGCAATTGCATTGGCAGGATACTGTGTGATCTGTTGGCATTTTTTCGCTTTGAGGATATGTACAAAGAGGTTGACAAGCGCTGTAACTTTTAGAGCTCGAGTCCATTTGCTGAATCAGCTCTAGTCAATCACTGATGAGAATGGCTGGCTACTGAGGCTTGCTGTCGGCTGGGTTTGGCTGTATGTCGTTACAACATCGGTCGAAGGCTAAAAATTCATTTGTGCGGGCCAATCTGATGAAGATTTTGAAACAAAGGCTTGTCTTTTGATTCATCGGGAATCCGCTGTCAGGTCGCATGTTTTGTAACCGGAAGTTCCATCGTCGGCAAGGTCAATTTTGCTGGCTACATAACTCCAAGTTGAAGCAGTTGCGAATGAAGAACCGGTGGAGTTGATTTGGAAAAAAGATCCAATGTGAAATAGTCGTGCTCTCAGTCCAGAGTGATTGGCTGTCAATCATGATGTCGTGCTGTTCTTTGACAAATCGAGCAAGATCAGCTTCATTTGTCGCCGCTTGAAGTTCCAAGTTGTTTTTGTCATCCTTTTGAGGGGACTAATCGTGCTTTTCCGATGATGAACTTTACTTCCACTTTATTGTCGGCGTAGGTAATACTGAAGTAAGCAGCTGATGCAAGGGCTAGCTCCGAGCCGTCGTTGAAGATATGAAGTAGCATGTCGAGAAATTTTTTACCGTGCTGAAGTATTTCCGTAGCAGGCAAATGTCGTTGAAATGGTTGCGTTCGTCAATCCAATCGTTGAGATCCTTCAAATGGTCCAATTTGAGGCGTTTGTCTCCCTGAGGTCGAATAGTCCGGGCAAGTTGAAGTGATTTCCAATGTGGTATCGGCAATGGTATATGTATTCCAAGTGGGTCAAAATTCGAGAAACACACTTCAGTAGTTTAAGCTGAGTGAGTTCCTTTTTGTCGATTGTCTAAAAGTTTTTGGCTTCAGCAAAAATACTTCTTTCCCCCGCTTCTATTTGACTCTTCGACTTCTTTCGAGAAGTCTTTTTTCTGATGTGAGGCTCTTGGCGTTTTCTATAACGTTCTAGTTGATGGTCCTCAGAGTCCTCATAACCTTAGAGTCGAATATCCGCATTGACAGGTTGAAACCTCCACGGGTAAAAATTTTTTGAGAGTCTGTTCCACATGGTGGCTTCGGCAGGCAATGATACGGTTTTGTAGAGATCAACAAAATAGATAATCTTTTCTGTGACTTGCACCAAACAGGGAAAATTGTCGGCTTTGTCTGTGGCATATTGTCGGTAGCGTAGCAGTAAAAACAACTGCTTGTGGCGATCGTCCTTCGATAGTATTCGTGCGTAGGGCTGATCTAGAGGCTTAACGACGACTTGCATGAACATTGATCAATGTCTGCAGAGATGTCAATATGGTCTTCAAGAAGTCTCATGACAATTCCGGCGAGGTTTTATAGGAGGTCTGGTCCAGCTAAAAGGGTACTACAGAAAGAGACTTCTTTGAAAATGCTGGAGGCGTTTAGTACTCGACGTGCTTTTCCAGGATTGTTGAAATTTGTTACTGGGTGGTGAGTCAAGCACCATTTTCCTGTCGCGCTATCCGGGGGGTCATCTACTTCGATGATTAATCCTTTCTGAAGAACCGTGTCGATGGTTTCCTGGTTAATGGCTCCCATAGTGGGTTTCCCTGTGGAAAGCTGTCGAGTTGCTTGTTGACAAGCAATCAGTTGTTGGTCAAATATCGATCGCGTTTCCAAAGCATTCAACTTCGTAGCGCCCAGTGGGTAGGCGTTGGGTCGAAGACTGTAAGATGTCCAGTCCTTCAATGTCGTCTACAGAGAGGCTGCGCGGTTACGTTGAGTTTCCATCGGCGTTCCATCTTAATCCATTGGGCTACAAGTCGAAAGAGCTAATCGTCTGATGGGAAGCGATTAGTGTTGGCATCGTTGGGCTTAGCTTCCTTGTCTCTTAGGCAAATAGAACAAACTATAAGTTTTCCATCCAATCGGTATGTTCTGTTTTTATGGGGGTGGCTTTTGTTGATGTCACTAGTTCGGCAGAGTCACATCCTAGGATCATTCCAATTTCCTTGGTAAGTAGTGTTGCAATGTGGATATGTTGAAGTTGTTGATTCCTTCGGCAGATGGAGTTGACAAGCTCAAGGTCAAAATTTGAATTCAATTGCAATCCTGTTATTTTAACTGGTTTTAGCAAAGTGAGTTTGCTAGCGCAGTCAAGCAAGGCATAGGCATTTACTTCTTGAAGGCCATAAGAGATTGTTAATACTAATTTCGGAAAGTTGCGAGTCGAGAAGGTTGCGATTTCCATGTTTTTGCGGTAGAGGTGCAAATCCTTGCATAATCGTGTCGGTTAGCGTTTCTTATTGTAATATCCTGGCGTGCTGTATTAGTGCTTGAGTTGCAGTTGTTGCTGTGATGCAGTTGTTTGTGGTTTTCATGTTGTATCCAGCTGTCCTGCAGGTCTGAGTTGATTGACAATAGGCAAGTTTGTGGGGACCGAGGCAGTTACAGCAGAATTGTGGATCACTGGCATGTTATAGCCTGCCCTTGGGTTTCAGGGCTATGAAGTGCTGGCACTTTCCGAGGAAGGGGCAACTGCGTCTCTCAGGGATAAAAAGCCTTTCGTGGCTCCTTTTGTCCTGGTTGATGTTGTTCTAGTCTCAAAAATGTCTAAATGTTCGTTGTAGAGAAGAGATCGTGATGAAATCCAAGCGTTGTGAAGGTGTCAAAGTTTGTCTGCAGTAAGCTAGCGATATCCTTGTAGCTTCTCTTGTGTTCCAGAGTTGGGCTGCTAATGTTGTCCAGTCGTCGAAAAAAGGAAGTTACTATCTTCGCCAGGTTTCCAAAGTCGTTTTCCAGACAAGCATTGGGTTGCTAAGTTATAAATTAATGCGTGGCATCCAGATCCGCGAATGAGATATTATGCATCTTCGGAGACAAGTTGCGGTAGATAGGTCATTTTCTCCGAGTTGCACAAGTCTTTGGTGTCGATTGTCACGCTGAAGAGTCCCATCCAATCTAGCCATTGTTCCGGGTTTCCGTCGAATACAAATGGCTGGGCTTCTGGAACTGATTTCGTGAGGGTCTTTGACTGATCTTCTGCTGGCTTCTGAAAATGGGCGGTATTGTTTTTTGCTTATATGTCAAGTTTTGAGGTGCAATGGCAGCTGATAGGTTTTGATATAATGTCAGTTGATATCCATGACGAGATCAAGGTTGTTGGCTCAACTGGGTCACTTGATTCGGCTCATGCTGACAGCTGCTGATCATATCGTTAACGCATGGTGCTGGCGGCACTCTTATTGGTTTGATTATCGATGCGTGCCCTGAGTTGGTAGTTGGTAAGCCCTGATGTGGTCATATGAGAAGCTGTGTTCAATCCAAATATCGAGTCGGCTGGTTTCAGGTCCATGTTGTCTTTGGTCCATAAGCTCTGCTACCGAAATTAGTCTGTAAGGCTGGCTGGGTTGTTGACTGCAATGTTAATCCGATGACGGGGTTTGTAAGTGTCGGCCGATGTCTGCGGTTGCCACGGCGGGTAGTGTGTACTCTGGCGCAAAAGTTGGTTTCGGAGGCGCTGAACTTAATGTGATTTGTTGGCTGTTGACTTGAGACATAAACCATCAACCCTTCTATGCAAGCCGAATAACACCTCAAAGGAGCACTTCCTTTTTATTTTTTTCAAAAATTGAGAACTAGACTTCAATATTTCCAATTCAGGAGTGATGTAAAAACTTATTTTACCGGCAATCATTTTGCAAAATTTTTAACTTTTTTCGGATCAAATCACTGTTGTCAAAAACTAAAAATTTAAAACCTTAGCTTCAGAAGTTTCAGATCAGAGTTGACAAATGGTTGTGTGTAAGAGATTCCTAATCTGTCGAGTCCGATGACACGTTTGTCAGTGGAGGAGAGCTCATGACTGCTTCTACTTCGTAGGCGAAGGTTGACAAGGTTTCGTCGTCGAGGGTGCGTGATCTGATTACTTTGTAAAAGGAATACTTGAAGGTTTTCACCAAACACTTCCAAGATCCTCCAAAGTGTGGTGCAGTGAGTAGAATAGAATTATATTTCAATCCAAGACGTTCGTTCTGCTGTTTGAGCAATTTGGACTCTTGAAGTTGCTGGAGAAAGTGCTTGAGTTCGCTGTTGGCTCCAACGAAACAATCTCCTTTGTCCGATTGTACTCGGCCGGGCGTTCCATATCGCGCGATGAAGCGTCGAAGAGCTTGAAGTGTGCAGTCAGCATTGAAAAGTGGCAGATTTCATTAAGTACTGCTTGAATAACTAGGCAGGTGAAAAGCAAAACTATTGTTTTGTGAAAAATAAACAATTGTTCATTATTTCGAAGGCAACTATGAAGTCAGAACTTGTCGTGAGGAAGTGGTAGATGCTGTCCGTTACTGGCAATCTGGCCAGATTAAGTCGGCCATTGAAAGACTAATTGGTAATTGGCGTAGCCTGAGGCATGCTAGGCATTGCCGGATAATTATTTTCAGAAGTTTTTTCGTTGTTTTGTTGTTTCGTGTTTCGTGTTTCGTTGTTTCGTGCAACAAAAAAGGTTGCACGATGCTGCGGCTGAGTTCAACACAATATTGTCTGTTGCTGTCAGAAATATGCTGCAGAAAGAGGCGAATAGGTTGTTGTTGTGCTTCCATCATTATCGGATGGCGGCTGGAGAGAAGAATTGTTTCTTTGCTGAGACGTCATTTGATTTCAAGAAAAACATGTTTGTCCAGAAATACGCAAATCAATTGAAATCGACTGCGTGCTGTTTTTCATGTATTTTTCCAAAGGCTGTCAAATTCCGTGTGGAAACTGTCGATTTGACAACTCTCCACAAAATAACGGCTGAGTTTCAAAATATCAAAGGCTGTAATTTCAATTGTGCGGGCCAAACTGATGATGATGGGTCATTTTCTCCGAGTGGGACATGTATGTGATGTCGATTTTCGAGTTGAAAAGTCCAATCCAATCTAATCATTGTTCCGGGTTTCCGTCGATTACAATTGGCTGGACTACTGGAACTGATTTCCTGAAGGTCTTTGAAATCTTCTGCTGAAGTGGGGCAGTACTGATTCTTGCGTATGTATCTTATTTGGAGGTGCAATGAAAGCTGATAGGTTCTGATACGATGCCTGATGATTTCCATGCTGAGATGAAGGTTGTTGGTTGAATTGATGTAAATGATTAGGCTCGTGCTGGCGGCTGCTCATCATATCATTCATGTATAGTGCTGGCTGGCTGCACTGTAATTGAGTTGATGTTATTGAGTTGGTAGTTGGTAAATCTTGATGTGGTTGTATGAGGGGTTGTGCCCGTTTCAATTATCGAGTCTGATGGTTTTAGATCCATATTGTTTTTGGTCCATACGCTCTACTGTCAAAATTAGGTTGCTGACTGCAGTGTTGATCCGATGACGGCGATGACGTGGTTTGTAAATGTTGGTTGATGTCTGTTGAAAGGCATGATGGGTCGTTCCGGGGGGCAGTGTGTTCTCGGGCGGAAGATACGGGTATCAAGGCGCTAAACTTGTTGTAAAATTTTTGCCGTTGACTTGAGACAAGAAAGTCTGCAAAATGTGGGTTGCTTGAAAGGATGCGAGTTCCATGAAGATGCTGAGTTTTACTGGTATGAAGATCGTCTGTTACTAGTGTGTGATGTTGTTGAGTGTGGAATTGCTGTCCTGTCAAGCAGAATTGAGTTCCGTTTGGGGGCATTAATGAAGGCTGATAAAATGGTGTTGAAGATTCCAGTAGTTGCGTCAATTAAGCCTCCGTCTGTCTTTTGTAAAAAAAAAAGAAGTTGATTTCCGAAGTTGAGGTCGTACTGCGTTCCTTGAATTTGAGCTTCTGGGATGCTCGAATGACAAGTCAAATGCTGACAATGGGTTGCGGCATCGATGCCCTGTCCTAAAATTGGGTGCTGGCAAGTTGAGTTCCATTAGCGGGCTTTGGTGAGGCGCAAAGTGCATTCCGGCATCCTGGGATGCATGAAGTAGCTCATCGTAAACATTCGTCAATGATAAAGACTTGGTGTTGAATGTGGGTGAGGTTGTCATTCGTGCTCAGGCTCAATGTAGAGTGGAGATCGTGGTGGAATCCAAGCGTTGTGAAGGTGGCAACCATTTTTTGCAGGAAGTTAGCGATATCCTTGTAGCTTCCGTTGTGTCGTAATATCGGGCTGCTGATGTCATCCAGTCGCCGAAAAAAGGAAGTTACTATCTTCGTCGGGTTTCCAAAGTTGTTTTTTAGACAGATGTTGGAGCGCTCAGTTGTTTTTTGATCCGTAACATCCATATCCGCGAATAGGAGATTTTGCACGTCTGGCGACAAGTAGCTTTAGATGGGTCATTTTCTCCGAGAGGGTCATTTTCCCAATTTACTCTGAAGGCAGTGTTGCCTTGTGAATATGTTGATTCTTTTGGCAGATGGAGCTGACAAGCTCACGGTCAAAATCTGAGAGGTTTTAAACCATCATGACGTCAATTTTGTTGATTTGAAAAGGCTGCTGTTGATTTTTGTAGGGTCCAATTGCAAGGTTCATCCTGGCAGAGGCTGAATCGGATAAACTCAAAGCTTGTTTAAGCTGATTTTTATCGTTTAACTTGAGATTTAATTTCAATTGAAGTGAAATTGATAATTTTAGCAAACGAATTTGCTAGCGCAGTCAAGCATCGCATAGGCATGTACTACTTGAATGCCATAAGAGATTGTTTAAAAATTTCGGATTGTTGCGAGTCGAGAAGGTTGCGATTTCCATGTTTTTGCGGTAGAGGTGCAATTCATTGCATCATCGCGTCGCTTAGCGATCCTAATTGTAATGTCCTGGCGTGTTGTCGAGGTGCATTTAATGCTGTGATGCAGTAGAGTGTGGTGTTTCATGTTGCATCCAGCTGTTCTGCAGGTCTGAGTTGAATGACAATAGGCAAGTTTGTAGGGGCCGAGACAGTTACAGCAGATTTGTGGATCTCTGGCATGTTGTAGTCTGCCCTTGGGTTTCATGGCTAGGAAGTGCTGACACGTTCCAAAGTAGGGGCAACTGCATTTCTCCGGGAAAAATCCTTTCGTGGCTCCTTTTGTCCAAGCTGATGTTGTTGTAAGCATTGACGGTTCGGGATGTTGCTGTGATTGTTCGGTCGGCTGGCTGAAAATGCTTGTTGATTGCTGGCGTGCAGGTCGCTCCAGGCTTCGGCGTAGACGTTGAACCATATACTCAAGTCAACGAGCCACGGCTGTTGGAGATTTTAGTTCAGGTCGTAGCAATTCCATTCCAGTCGGCTGGCTGTCGTCCGTTTTCTCAAAACTGTTTCAACGTTCGTTGTAGAGTGGAGATGTTCATGGAATTCAAGAGTTGTGAATGTGTCAACAATTGTCTGCAGGAAGCTAGCGAGATTCTTGTAGCTCCTCTTGTGTTGTAGAGTCGGGCTGCTGCTGATGTTGTCCAGTCGTCGAAAAAATGAAGTTTCTATCTTCGTCGGGTTTCCAAAGTCGTTTTCCGGACAGGCGTTGAGGCGCTTTTTGTAGATTATTCCGTAGTATCCATATCCGCAAATGACAGATTTTGCATCTGCGGAGACTACTGGCTAGATTACTGGTAACGATTTTCTGAAGATCTTTGAAATCTTCTGCTGGTTGCTGAAATCGAGCGTTTCTGCTTCTTCCGTATGTGACACGTTTGGAGGTGCAATGGCAGCTGATATGTTCTGATATGCTGTCTCTTAATATCCATGCTGAGGTGAGGGTTGTTGGCTGAATTGAGTCACTTGATTAGATTCGTGCTAGTGGCTGCTCATCATATCATTCATGTATGATGCCAGCTGCACTGTTATTGGGTTGATGGTAGTGCGTTGGTCGTTGGTAAATCCTTGGTAAATCCCAATCAGTAGTTGTGTCGTTGTAGCTTCCGTATGTCTTTTGTCAAAAGCTGAGATCCTACTGTTCCGAAGTTGAGATCCTACTGCATTCCATGAATTTGAGCTTCTGGGATGAGTGAATGATGAGTCAACCTTCAATGACATTTTGACAATGGATTGCGGCATTGATGTGGTGTCCCGAAACCGGCTGCTGTGGAGTTGAGTTCCATTAGCGGGCTGTGGTGAGGCGAAGATTAAATTCCGGTATGCTGGGTTGCATGAAATGGCTCATCGTAAACATTCGTCAATGATGAAGACTTCGTGTTGAATTTGGGTGAGGTTGGATTTGGAGCTCCGGTTCATGAACATAAGAAACTTGTCGTTCATGGAAGTAATTAGCATGTCTAAATCCTTCAAAAAACTTTATTACGTCAATGTTATAACGGCTCGCATTGGATTCAGTAAATTTATAATATAATGATGCTATTTTATGTTCAATTGACGCAATTTTTTATTATAAATACACTCGGGAGTGTTGTCTCCCGTATTTTTACAGTTGTTTTACCTCAACTCTTTCTATTAAGTCCTGTAGCTGGCATGCTTATGGCGTAACAGAAAGAAAGCCGTCAAAATTTTTAGAAAAAATTGCGCTCGAGACAGAATAACTTGTCATAATAGGAGTTTGGAGTAACCAACAACAAATTGATGCAAAGCAAAACAAAATCAATAACAAATTTTATTTTTTTTTCACTGAAGATTACATTAACACTAATGATGAAAAAGCGTTAAAAAAACAAGACTAGTTTAAGTCGTAGGCTCGAAAAAAAATGTTTGTACGCTGTAGTGTCCCGTACTAATTCTCCGAAGCCAATATGAGTTTAGAAATGATTGACAAGAGAACTAAGAGAGGGCAGTGGAGTGTGAGGGACAGTTACCGCACCAAATCCTAAGTACTCAAAGTGTTTATTTGCTTGGGACATTTGAATTAATACCCAAGCAAATACGATATTTAGCTGAATGAATACTGGATTTGTTTGCTAAAGTAATTTAAATGGTCTTGTGGGGAGTTGCTTTTGATTGATATAGTTGGGAAATGACTTTTTTTAAGTTTCGATTTGACCTTTTGCCAAGCTTCTTTTGTCTCCAATGTTTTTGACTCGTGCGTCAAAGTGGCGGGATCACCAAAAACTGCAATGAGATTCCATGGACAATGAATGATTATATTTGATTTTCATGACGGGTTGATTATAATGGATCAATAGGCGATTATAAAGAAAAGGAAGTGGAAATCAACCTAAACCATTATAATAGATTATCGTAAACATTCGTCAATGATGAAGACTTGGTGTTGAATGTGGGTGAGATTGTCATTCGTGCTCAGGCTCAATGTAGAGTGGAGATCGTGATGGAATCCAAGCGTTGTGAAGGTGGCAACCATTTTTTGCAGGAAGTTAGCGATATCCTTGTAGCTTCCGTTGTGTCGTAATATCGGGCTGCTGATGTCATCCAGTCGCCGAAAAAAAGAAGTTACTATCTTCGTCGGGTTTCCAAAGTTGTTTTTTAGACAGATGTTGGAGCGCTCAGTTGTTTTTTGATCCGTAGCATCCATATCCGCGAATAGGAGATTTTGCACGTCTGGCGACAAGTAGCTTTAGATGGGTCATTTTCTCCGAGAGGGTCATTTTCCCAATTTACTCTGAAGGCAGTGTTGCCTTGTGAATATGTTGATTCTTTTGGCAGATGGAGCTGACAAGCTCACGGTCAAAATCTGAGAGGTTTTAAACCATCATGACGTCAATTGTGTTGATTTGAAAAGGCTGCTGTTGATGTTTGTAGGGTCCAATTGCAATGGTCATCCTGGCAGAGGCTGAATCGGATAAACTCAAAGCTTGTTTAAGCTGATTTTTTATCGTTTAACTTGAGATTTAATTTCAATTGAAGGGAAATTGATAATTTTAGCAAAGTGAGTTTGCTAGCGCAGTCAAGCATCGCATAGGCATGTACTACTTGAATGCCATAAGAGATTGTTAATAATAATTTCGGATTGTTGCGAGTCGAGAAGGTTGCGATTTCCATGTTTTTGCGGTAGAGGTGCAATTCATTGCATCATCGCGTCGCTTAGCGATCCTAATTGTAATGTCCTGGCGTGTTGTCGAGGTGCATTTGTTGCTGTGATGCAGTAGAGTGTGGTGTTTCATGTTGCATCCAGCTGTTCTGCAGGTCTGAGTTGATTGACAATAGGCAAGTTTGTGGGGGCCGAGACAGTTACAGCAGAGTTGTGGATCTCTGGCATGTTGTAGTCTGCCCTTGGGTTTCATGGCTATGAAGTGCTGACACGTTCCAAAGTAGGGGCAACTGCATTTCTCCGGGAAAAAAATCGTTTCGTGGCTCCTTTTGTTCAAGCTGATGTTGTTGTAAGCATTGACGGTTCGGGATGTTGCTATGATTGTTCGGTCGGCTGGCTGAAAATGCTTGTTGATTGCTGGCGTGCAGGTCGCTCCAGGCTTCGGCGTAGACGTTGAACCATATACTCAAGTCAACAAGCCACGGCTGTTGGAGATTTTAGTTCAGTTCGTAGCAATTCCATTCCAGTCGGCTGGCTGTCGTCAGTTTTCTCAAAACTGTTTTAACGTTCGTTGTACAGTGGAGATGTTCATGGAATTCAAGAATTGTGAAGGTGTCAACAATTGTCTGCAGGAAGCTAGCGAGATCCTTGTAGCTCCTCTAGTGTCGTAGAGTCGGGCTGCTGCTGATGTTGTCCAGTCGTCGAAAAAAGGAAGTTTCTATCTTGGTCGGATTTCCAAAGTCGTTTTCCGGACAGCGGTGAGGCGCTTATTGTATATTAATCCCTAGCATCCATGTCCGCAAATGAGAGACTTTGCATCTCCGGAGATGTGGTGTCCCGAAATCGGCTGCTGTGGAGTTGAGTTCCATTAGCGGGCTGCGATGAGGCGAAGAGTAAATTCCGGCATCCTGGGTTGCATGAGGAGGCTCATCGTAAACATCCGTCAATGATGAAGACTTCGTGTTGAATTTGGGCGAGGTTGGCTTTGGAGCTCCGGTTCATGAACATTAGAAACTTATCGTTCATGGAAGTAATTAGCACGTCTAAATCCTTCAAAAATTTTTTTTATTACGTCGATTTTTATCACGGCTTGCAATGAATTCAAGAAGAACTGGCAGACTTCAGTAAGTACTGCTCGAGTAACTAGGCAGGTGAACTGGCGGATTTCAGTAAGTACTGCTCGGGTAACTAGGCAGGTGAAAAGCAAAAGTATATCTTTTGGAAAAAAATCCGTTGTTTTTTGTTGTGAAGGGCTCTTTGAAGTCAGAACTTGTCGTGAAAAAGGGGTAATTGCTGTCCGTTACTGGCAAGAAGTAAGTTGGCCATTGAATGACTAAATGGTAATTGGCGTAGTCGGCGGCATGGTAGGTATTGCCGGATAATTACTGTTGTACGATGGTGCGGCTGTGTTCTAAATCATAATGCCTGCTGCTGTCGGAAATGTGCTGCAGAAAGAGGCGAAAATGTTGACATGCGTGGTTGTGCATCTATGATTATCGGATGGCGGCTGTTGAGAAGAATTGTTGCTTTGCAGAAACGTTCTTTGGTTCTAATAAAATTATGAAGTTATGAAATTACATAACGATAATATTTTCCTGTGCTGAATGAATTCCGTAGCAGGCAAACGTCGTTGAAATGGTTGCGTTCGTCAATCCAATTGTTGAGAACCATTCAGATGGTCCAGTTAGTGGGGTTTGTCTCCCGAGGACGAGAAGTCCAGGCTAGTTGAAGTGATCTCCAGGTAGTATCGTCAATGGCATATTTATTCCAAGTCGGTCAAAAACTGATAAGTTTTTTAGGGTTTTTCATCAATATGGTGGCTTCGGCAGGCGTTGATACGGTTATATAGAGATCATCAATTTAAAAATTCATTTCTGTGATTTGCACCAAACAGGGCAAATTGTCGACACTGTCTTTGGCACATGGTCGGGGAGCATAACGGCCATAGAACTGCTTGTGTGATCATCTTTCCATAGTATTGGTACGTAGGGCGTATCTTGCGGCTTAACCAAGACTTGCATGATCATTGATCGATGTCTGCTGAGATGTCAATTCGGTCTTCACGAAATCTCATGACGGTTCCGGTGAGGTTTTTTGGGAGGTTTGGTCCAGTTAGAAGGATACTGTTGAGAGTGTCCTTTGAAGTTGCTGGAGGCGTTTAGTACTTGAAGTGCTTTTCCAGGATTGTTGACATTTGTTACTAGGTGGTGAGTCAAATAAAACTTTCCTTACTGAAGAACCGTGTCGATGGTTTCCTGTTACAAGGCTTCCATCCAATCGGCGCCCATCTTCGATGGTGGGGTTCCTTTTTAGTCGCTTTGGAAGGCTGTCGAGTTGCTTGTTGTCAAGCAATCGGTTGTTGGTCAAATGTCGATTGGGTTTCCAAAGCATTCCAACTTCGTAGTGTCTATTGAGTAGGAAGTGGGTCGAAGTTTGAAAGAAATGCAGGGCTTCCATATCGTCTGCAGAGAGGCTGTGTTGGTACGTTGAGTTTCCATCGGCGTCCATCTTCATCCATTCGGCTACATGCCGAAAGAGCTTATAGTCCGATGTGAAGTGAATGTTGCTGGTGGCATCGTTGGGTTCAGCTGCATTGTCTTTTCCGCAAAGAGACTAACCTATGATCTCTCCATCTAATCGGTAAATTCTGTTGTGTTGGTGTCGGCTTCTGTTGGTCTCACTAGTTGTTAAAGCCGCATCCTATGATGAGTCCAATTTACTCCGAAGGCAGTGTTGCATTGTGAATATGTTGATTCCTTTGGCAGATGGAGCTGACAAGCTCAGGGTCAAAATCTGAGAGGTTTCAATCCATCATGACGTCAATTTTGTTGATTTGAAAAGGCTGCTGTCGATGTTTGTAGGGTCCAATTGCAATGGTCATCTTGGCAGAGGCTGTGTCGGATAAACTCAAAGCTTGTTTAAGCTGAATCCTGTCGTTTAACATGAGATCTAGTTCCAATTGAAGGGAACTTGATAACTTTAGCAAAGTGAGTTTGCTAGCGCAAACAAGCATCGCATATGCATGTACTACATGATTGCCATAGGAGATATTTATTTTTAAATTCGGATGGTTGCGAGTTGACTTCCATGTTTTTGCGTTGGAGGTGCAATTAATTGCATCATTGTGTCGGTTAGCGATCCTAATTGTAATGTCCTGGCGTGCTGTCGAGGTGCTTGACTTGCATTTGTTTCTGTGATGCATTAGAGTGTGGTGTTGCATCCAGCTGTTCTACAGGTCCGAGTTGATTGACAATAGGCAAGTTTGTGGGGGCCGAGGCAGTTACAGCAGAGTTGTGGATCTCTGCCATGTTGTAGTCTGCCCTTGGGTTTCACAGCTATGAACTGCTGGTACTTTCCGAAGTAGGGACAACTGCATTTCTCCGGGAAAAAATCCTTTCGTGGCTCCTTTTGTTCTGGGTGATTTTTTTGTAAGCATTGACCGTTCGATCGACTGGCTGAAAATGCTTGTTGATTGCTGGCGGACAGGTTGCTCCAGGCTTCGGCGTAGACGTTGAACCATATACTCAAGTCAATGAGCCACGGCTGTTGGAGATTTTAGTTCAGGTCGCAGCAATTCCAATCCAGTCGGCTGGGTGTCGTCAGTTTTCTCAAAACTGTTTCAACGTTCGTCGTAGAGTGGAGATCTTCATGGAATCCAAGAGATGTGATGGTGTCAACGATTGTCTGCAGGAAGCTAGCGAGATCCTTGATGCTCCTCTTGTGTTGTAGAGTCGGGCTGCTGCTGATGTTGTCCAGTCGTCTAAAAAAGGAAGTTTCTATCTTCGTCGGGTTTCCAAAGTCGTTTTCCGGACAAGCGTTGAGGCGCTTTTTGTAGATTAATCCGTAGTATCCATATCCGCAAATGAAAGATTTTGCATCTCCGGAGACAAGTAGCTGTAGATGAGTCATTTTCTCCGAGTGGGAGATGTCTGTGTTGTCGGTTGTCTATCGGTTGTAATTTAACCATTGTTCTGGCTTTCCGTCGAATGCAATTGGCTAGACTACTGGTAACGATTTTCTGAAGATCTTTGAAATCTTCTGCTGGTTGCTGAAATCGAGCGGTTCTGCTTCTACCGTATGTGACACGTTTGGAGGTGCAATGGCAGCTGATATGTTCTGATTTGCCGTCTCTTAATATCCATGCTGAGGTGAGGGTTGTTGGCTGAATTGAGTCACTTGATTAGATTCGTGCTGGTGGCTGCTCATCATATCATTCATGTATGATGCCAGCTGCACTGTTATTGGGTTGATGGTAGTGCGTTGGTCGTTGGTAAATCCTTGGTAAACCCCAATCAGTAGTTGTGTCGTTGTAGCTTCCGTATGTCTTTTGTCAAAAGTTGAGATCCTACTGTTCCGAAGTTGAGATCCTACTGCATTCCATGAATTTGAGCTTCTGGGGTGCGTGAATGATGAGTCAACCTTCAATGACATATTGACAATGGATTGCGGCATTGATGTGGTGTCGCGAAACCGGCTGCTGTGGAGTTGAGCTCCATTAGCGGGCTGTGGTGAGGCGAAGATTAAATTCTGGTATGCTGGGTTGCATGAAGTGGCTCATCGTAAACATTCGTCAATGATGAAGACTTCGTGTTGAATTTGGCTGAGGTTGGGTTTGGAGCTCCGGTTCATGAACATAAGAATTTTGTCGTTCATGGAAGTAATTAGCATGTCTAAATCCTTCAAAAAACTTTATTACGTCAATATTATCACGGCTCGCATTGGATTCAGTAAATTTATAATATAATGATGCTATTTTATGTTCAATTGACGCAATTTTTTTAAAATTATAAATACACTCGGGAGTGTTGTCTCCCGTATTTTTACAGTTGTTTTACCTGAACTCTTTCTATTAAGTCCTGTAGCTGGCATGCTTATGGCGTAAAAGAAAGAAAGCCGTCAAAATTTTCAGAAAAAATTGCGCTCGAGACAGAATAACTTGTCATAGTAGGAGTTTGGAGTAACCAACAACAAATTGATGCAAAGCAAAACAAAATCAATAACAAATTATATTTTTTTTTCTCTGAAGACTACATTAACACTAATGATGAAAAAGCGTTAAAAAAACAAGACTAGTTTAAGTCGTAGGCTCGAAAAAAATGTTTGTACGCTTTAGTGTCCCGTACTAATTCTCCAAAACCAATAGGAGCTTAGAAATAATTGACAGGAGAACTAAGAGAGGGCAGTGGAGTGTGAGGGACTGTTACCGCACCAAATCCTAAGTACTCAAAGTGTTTATTTACTTGAGACATTTGAATTAATACCCAAGCAAATACGATATTTAGCTGAATGAATACTGGATTTGTTTGCTAAAGTAATTTAAATGGTCTTGTGGGGAATTGCTTTTGATTGATATAGTTGGGAAATGACTTTTTTTAAGTTTCGATTTGACCTTTTGCTAAGCTTCTTTTGTCTCTAATGTTTTTGACTCGTGCGTCAAAGTGGCGGGATCACCAAAAACTGCAATGAGATTCCATGGAGAATGATTGATTATATTTGATTTTCATGACGGGTTGATTATAATGGATCAATAGGCGATTATAAAGAAAAGGAAGTGGAAATCAACCTAAACCATTATAATAGATTTGATTGGTTTATAATGGGTTGTAGGCGATTATAATAGATTATAAAGAATTATAAAGATTTTTTATTAATACGAGCCTGGATTTTCCAAAACCTTGAAATCAAATATTCAAAAGTTTAATTTTTTCCAGTTGCAAATTTTTGTTTTATCTTCAATTGCAGCAAAATGGTGCATTGCTTTCTACTTGTCTCCCCCTCACCCTGTATACTTCACACTAACTCCCACCATTCTTACCCATTTACTTGCAATTTGTTCAATTACCACCACCTACCCTCCCTCCCCACCGCTTAACCCTTTCTTAATTTTACCGTAAAAGTACGGGTAAAATAATAACCCTTCCAAACTCTTATGCCCCCATCCCAAAAAAAGAGGGGGGAGAGGAGGTGTGTGTGTGTTCGGCGGCTGAGTTCAACACAATAAGGTCTGTTGCTGTCAGAAATATGCTGCAGAAAGAGGCGAATAGGTTGTTGTTGCGCGTCCATTATTATCGGATGGCGGCTGGAGAGAAGAATTGTTTCTTTGCTGAGACGTCATTTGATTTCAAGAAAAACAAGTTTGTCCAGAAATACGCAGATCAATTGAAATCGACTGCGTGCTGGTTTTGATGTCTTTTTCCAAAAGCTCTCAAATTCCGTGTGGAAACTGTCGAATCGACAACTCTTCACAAAATAACGGCTGAGTTTCAAAATGTCAAAGGCTGTAATTTCAGTTGTGCGGGCCAAACTGATGATGATGGGTCATTTTCTCCGAGTGGGACATGTATGTGGTGTCGATTCTCGAGTTCAAGAGTCCGATCCAATCTAATCATTGTTCCGGGTTTCCGTGAAATACAATTGGCTGGACTACTGGAACTGATTTCCTGAAGGTCTTTGAAATCTTCTGCTGAAGTGGAGCAGTACTGATTCTTGCGTATGGGTCACATTTGGAGGTGCAATGACAACTGATAGGTTCTGATATGATGCCTGATGATTTCCATGCTGAGATTAAGGTTGCTGGTTCAATTGAGTTACTTGATTAGGCTCGTGCTGGCGGCTGCTCATCATTTCATTCATGTATAGTGCTGGCTGGCTGCACTGTTTTTGAGTTGATGTTATTGAGTTGGTAGTTGGTAAATCTTGATGTGGTTGTATGAGCGGTTGTTCTCCTTTCAATTATCGAGTCTGATGGTTTTAGATCCATATTGTTTTTGGTTCATACGCTCTGCTGTCAAAATTAGTTTGCTGACTGCAGTGTTGATCCGATGACGGGGTATGTAAATGTTGGTTGATGTCTGTTGAAAGGCTTGATGGGTCGTTCCGGGGGGCAGTGTGTTCTCGGGCGGAAGATACGGGTATCAAGGCGCTAAACTTGTTTAACATTTTGGCCGTTGACTCGAGACATGAAAGTCTGCAAAATGTGGGTTGCTTGAAAGGATGCGAGTTCCATGAAGATGCTGAGTTTTACTGGTATGAAGATCGTCTGTTACTAGTGTGTAATTTTGTTGAGTGTGCAATTGCTGTCCTGTCAAACAGAATTAAGTTCCGCTTGGAGGCATTGATGAAGGCTGATAAAATGGTGCTGAATATTCCAGTAGTTGCGTCAATTAAGCCTCCGTCTGTCTTTTGTAAAAAAAAAAAGAAGTTGATTTCCGAAGTTGAGGTCGTACTGCGTTCCTTGAACTTGAGCTTCTGGGATGCGGAATGACGAGTCAAACTTCATTGACATGCTGACAATGGGTTGCGGCATCGATGCCCTGTCCCAAAATCGGGTGCTTGCGAGTTGAGTTCCATTAGCGGGCTTTGGTGAGGCGAAAAGTGAATTCCGGCATCCTGGGATGCATGAAGTAGCTCATCGTAAACATTCGTCAATGATGAAGACTTGGTGTTGAATGTGGGTGAGATTGTCATTCGTGCTCAGGCTCAATGTAGAGTGGAGATCGTGATGGAATCCAAGCGTTGTGAAGGTGGCAACCATTTTTTGCAGGAAGTTAGCGATATCCTTGTAGCTTCCGTTGTGTCGTAATATCGGGCTGCTGATGTCATCCAGTCGCCGAAAAAAGAAACTTAATATCTTTGTCGGGTTTCCAAAGTTGTTTTTTAGACAGATGTTGGAGCGCTCAGTTGTTTTTTGATCCGTAGCAAGTAGAGTTTTCTCCGAGAGGGTCTTTTTCCCAATTTACTCTGAAGGCAGTGTTGCCTTGTGAATATGTTGATTCCTTTGGTAGATGGAGCTGACAAGCTCACGGTCAAAATATGAGAGGTTTTAAACCATCATGACGTCAATTTTGTTGATTTGAAAAGACAACTGCTGATGTTTGTAGGGTCCAATTGCAATGGTCATCCTGGCAGAGGCTGCGTCGGATAAACTCAAAGCTTGTTTAAGCTGAATCTTATCGTTTAACTTGATATCTAGTTTCAATTGAAATGAATTTGATAATTTTAGCAAATTGAGTTTGCTAGCGCAGTCAAGCATTGCATAGGCATGTACTACTTGAATGCCATAAGAGATTGTTAATGATAATTTCGGAATGTTGCGAGTCGAGAACGTTGCAATTTCCATGTTTTTGCGGTAGAGGTGCAATTCATTGCATCATTGCGTCGCTTAGCGATCCTAATTGTAATGTCCTGGCGTGCTGTCGAGGTGCTTGAGTTGCAATTGTTTCTGTGATGCAGTAGAGTGTGGTGTTGCATCCAGCTGTTCTGCAGGTCTGAGTTGATTGACAATAGGCAAATTTGTGGGGGCCGAGACAGTTACAGCAGAGTTGTGGATCTCTGGCATGTTATAGTCTGCCCTTGGGTTTCATGGCTATGAAGTGCTGACACGTTCCAAAGTAGGGGCAACTGCATTTATCCGGAAAAAAATCCTTTCGTGGCTCATTATGTCCAAGCTGATGTTGTTGTAAGCATTGACGGTTCGGGATGTTGCTGTGATTTTTCGGTCGGCTGGCTGAAAATGCTTGTTGATTGCTGGCGTGCAGGTCGCTCCAGGCTTCGGCGTAGACTTTGAACCATATACTCAAGTCAACGAGCTACGGCTGTTGGAGATTTTAGTTCAGGTCGTAGCAAATCCATTCCAGTCGGCTGGCTGTCGTCAGTTTTCTCAAAACTGTTTCAACGTTCGTTGTAGAGTGGAGATGTTCATGGAATTCAAGAGTTGTGAAGGTGTCAACAATTGTCTGCAGGAAGCTAGCGAGATCCTTGTAGCTCCTCTAGTGTCGTAGAGTCGGCCTGCTGCTGATGTTGTCCAGTCGTCGAAAAAAGGAAGTTTCTATCTTCGTCGGATTTCCAAAGTCGTTTTCCGGACAGCGGTGAGGCGCTTATTGTATATTAATCCCTAGCATCCATGTCCGCAAATGAGAGATTTTGCATCTCCGGAGATGTGGTGTCCCGAAATCGGCTGCTGTGGAGTTGCGTTCCATTAGCGGGCTGTGATGAGGCGAAGAGTAAATTCCGGCATCCTGGGTTGCATGAGGAGGCTCATCGTAAACATCCGTCAATGATGAAGACTTCGTGTTGAATTTGGGCGAGGTTGGCCTTGGAGCTCCGGTTCATGAACATTAGAAACTTATCGTTCATGGAAGTAATTAGCACGTCTAAATCCTTCAAAAAAATTTATTACGTCGATTTTTATCACGGCTTGCAATGAATTCAAGAAGAACTGGCAGACTTCAGTAAGTACTGCTCGAATAACTAGGCAGGTGAACTGGCGGATTTCAGTAAGTACTGCTCGAGCAACTAGGCAGGTGAATTGGCGGATTTCAGTAAGTACTGCTCGAGTAACTAGGCAAGTGAAAAGCAAAAGTATACCTTTTGGAAAAAAAAATCCGTTGTTCTTTATTGCGAAGGGCTCTTTGAAGTCAGAACTTGTCGTGAAGAAGGGGTAATTGCTGTCCGTTACTGGCAAAAAGTAAGTTGGCCATTGAATGACTAAATGGTAATTGGCGTAGTCGGCGGCATGGTAGGTATTGCCGGATAATTCCTGTTGTACGATGCTGCGGCTGTGTTCTAAATCATAATGCCTGCTGCTGTCGGAAATGTGCTGCAGAAAGAGGCGAATAGGTTGTGGTTGTGCATCTATGATTATCGGATGGCGGCTGTAGAGAAAAATTGTTGCTTTGCTGAGACGCTCTTTGGTTCTAATAAAATTATGAAGTTATGAAATTACATAACGATAAAATTTTCCTGTGCTGAAGTAATTCCGTAGCAGGCAAACGTCGTTGAAATGTCTGCGTTCGTCAATCCAATTGTTGAGATCCTTCAGATGGTCCATTTGGAGGGGTTTGTCTCCTGAGGACGAGTAGTCCAGGCTAGTTGAAGTGATCTCCAGGTAGCATCGTCAATGGCATATTTATTCCAAGTCGGTCAAAAACTGATACGTTTTTGAGGGTCTTTCATCAATATGGTGGCTTCGGCAGGCGTTGATACGGTTATATAGAGGTCATCAATTTAGAAATTCATTTCTGTGATTTGCACCAAACAGGGCAAATTGTCGACACTGTCTTTGGCACATGGTCGGGGAGCATAACAGGCCACAGAACTGCTTGTGGTGATCGTCTTTCCATGTTATTGGTACGTAGGGCTGATCTAGAGGCTTAACGAAGACTTGCATGAACATTGATTGATGTCTGCTGAGATGTCAACCGGTCTTCACGAAGTCTCATGACGATTCCGGTGAGGTTTTTTGGGAGCTTTGGTCCAGTTAGAAGGATACTGTTGAGAGTCTCCGTTGAAGTTGCTGGAGGCGTTTAGTACTTGAAGTGCTTTTCCGGGATTGTTGACATTTGTTATTGGGTATGAGTCAAATACAATTTTCCTTCCTGAAGAACCGTGACGATGGTTTCCTGTTTCATGGCTTCCATCCAATCGGCGCCCATCTTCGATGGTGGGGTTCCTTTTTAGTCGCTTTGGAAAGCTGTCGAGTTGCTTGTTGTCAAACAATTGGTTGTTGGTCAAATGTCGATCGGGTTTCCAAAGCATTCCAACTTCGTAGTGTCTATTGAGTAGGCGGTGGGTCGAAGTTTGAAAGAAGTCCAGGGCTTCCATATCGTCTGCAGAGAGGCTGTGTTGGTACGTTGAGGTTCCATCGGCGTCCATCTTCATCCATTCGGCTACATGCCGAAAGAGCTTATCGTCCGATGTGAACTGAATGTTGCTGGCATCGTTGGGTTCAGCTGCATTGTCTTTTCCGCAAAGAGACCAACCTATGATCTCTCCATCTAATCGGTAAATTCTGTTGTGTTGGTGTCGGCTTCTGTTGGTCTCACTAGTTGTTAAAGCCGCATCCTATGATAAGTCCAATTTACTCCGAAGGCAGTGTTGCCTTGTGAATATGTTGATTCTTTTGGCAGAAGAAGCTGAAAAGCTCAGGGTCAAAATCTGAGAGGTTTCAATCCATCATGACGTCAATTTTGTTGATTTGAAAAGGCTGCTGTCGATGTTTGTAGGGTCCAATTGCAATGGTCATCTTGGTAGAGGCTGTGTTGGATAAACTCAAAGCTTGTTTAAGCTGAATCCTGTCGTTTAACATGAGATCTAGTTTCAATTGAAGAGAACTTGATAATTTTAGCAAAGTGAGTTTGCTAGCGCAGTCAAGCACCGCATATGCATGTACTACATGATTGCCATAGGAGATAATTATTTTTAAATTCGGATGGTTGCGAGTTGATTTCCATGTTTTTGCGTTGGAGGTGCAATTCATTGCATCATCGTGTCGGTTAGCGATCCTAATTGTAATGTCCTGGCGTGCTGTCGAGGTGCTTGAGTTGCATTTGTTGCTGTGATGCAGTAGAGTGTGGTGTTGCATCCAGCTGTTCTGCAGGTCTGAGTTGATTGACAATAGGCAAGTTTGTGGGGGCCGAGGCAGTTACAGCAGAGTTGTGGATCTCTACCATGTTGTAGTCTACCCTTGGGTTTCATAGCTATGAACTGCTGTACTTACCGAAGTAGGGGCAACTGCATTTCTCCGGGAAAAAATCCTTTCGTGGCTCCTTTTGTCCTGAGTGATTTTTTTGTAAGCATTGACCGTTCGGGATGTTGCTGTGATTGTTCGGTCGACTGGCTGAAAATGCTTGTTGATTGCTGGCGGACAGGTCGCTCCAGGCTTCGGCGTAGACGTTGAACTATATACTCAAGTCAATGAGCCACGGCTGGTGGATTTTTTAGTTCAGGTCGTAGCAATTCCATTCCAGTCGGCTGGGTGTCGTCAGTTTTCTCAAAACTTTTTCAACGTTTGTTGTAGAGTGGAGATCTTCATGGAATCCAAGAGTTGTGAAGGTGTCAACGATTGTCTGCAGGAAGCTAGCGAGATCCTTGTAGCTCCTCTTGTGTTGTAGAGTCGGGCTGCTGCTGATGTTGTCCAGTCGTCGAAAAAAGGAAGTTTCTATCTTCGTCGGGTTTCCAAAGTCGTTTTCCGGACAGGCGTTGAGGCGCTTATTGTATATTAATCCGTAGCATCCATATCCGCTAATGAGAGATTTTACATCTCCGTAGACAAGTAGCTGTAGATGAGTCAGTTTCTCCGAGTGGGATATGTCTGTGTTGTCGGTTGTCTATCGGTTGTAATTTAACCATTGTTCCGGCTTTCCGTCGAATGCAATTGGCTAGACTACTGGAAACAATGTTCTGAAGATGTTTGAAATCTTCTGCTGGTTGCTGAAATCGAGCGGTTCTGCTTCTTGCATATGTGAAACGTTTGGAGGTGCAATGGCAGCTGATATGTTCTGATATGCTGTCTCTTAATATCCATGCTGAGGTGAGGGTTGTTGGCTGAATTGAGTCACTTGCTTAGGCTCGTGCAGGTGGCTGCTCATCATATCATTCATGTATGATGCCAGCTGCACTGTTATTGGGTTGATGGTAGTGCGTTGGTCGTTGGTAAATCCTGATGTGGTCGTATGATGGGCTGTGCTCGTTCCAAATTTCGAGTAGGCAGATTTTAGGTCCATGTTGTCCTTGGTCGATAAGCTCTGCTGTCCAATTAGGTTGTTGACTCCAGTTTTGACCCGATGACGGGGTTTGTAAGTGTTGGCTCATGTCTGTTTTAAAGGCTTCATGGGTTGTTGCGGGGGCAGTGTGTTCTCTGGCGGAAGGTACGGATCTGAAGGCGCTGAATTTGTTGTGAATTATTTGCTGTTGACTTGAGTCATGAAAGTGTGCAAAATGGGAATTACTTGAATGGACTCTTACTGGTATGAAGATTGTCTGTTACTGGTGTTTGTTGTTGTTGAGTGTGGAAATGCTGCCCTGTCAACTGGAGTTGAGTTCCGATTGGGGGCATTAATGAAGGCTCAAAAAATGGAGCTGAAGACTTCAGTAGTTGTGTCCTTGTAGCTTCCGTATGTTTTTAGTCAAAAGTTGAGATCCTACTGTTCCGAAGTTGAGATCCTACTGCATTCCATGAGCTTGAGCTTCTCGGGTGCGGGAATGATGAGTCAACCTTCAATGACATAATTACAATGGATTGCAGCATTGATGTGGTGTCCCGAAATCGGCTGCTGTGGAGTTGAGTTCCATTAGCGTCCCGAAATAAAATTAATTTGTTTTCTGTAAAAATAATTGATGATAATGGAATATTTCTCACCACGAAGATCGATTATAATCGGTTACAACCCATGGAACCGCACTGCGGGTGACCTTTATAAGTACTCCAGAGAACTTAAAAGACGGTAAAACAATTTGGTTTATGAGAAAAAAAATAACGTCAATGACTGTTCAATTTTTTCATTCAAAAGTTGCTTCCCTTCCTCTTCGTTAATAAAATCTTCCATCCGCTTCAGATTTTTTTGAAATCCATAATAATCGGGCAGTGGAAAAAAGTAAAGTTTTTGCGTGATTTACCTTTTTTCATAATTTTGGTGGCAAAAACATAAAACAAAAATTAAGTACAGAAACGTTCAAATTTTGTCTTATAAACGCATAAATCAACACTGCTGCACGTTTTCGATCTGTAGTTTCTGATGATCACCAGTTTTGGCTTTACAACGCTGGAAAAGTTTCATCTTGGTAAAAGGTACATTGGTGTTAAATGTGATATCTTACCCATGAAGTTTAACCTTTGAGTTTATACTTAGCTACGACCAAGTTAATTTAATAAATGCCAGAAGCGCAACGGCTTTTGGTAGACCGGGACACCGATCATTAATCTTCATTGATATGTAACCAATTCTGTTAACTGAAACTAATTCTTAATTCAACCTTTTTACTCAGTCTACTATCTTAGCATAACATTACCCTTTAGTCTTTAAATCTAGTCTTAGATAAAAGCCTACTATCTTAATAGTAGGGATCTTAACTATCGTGTCTTAAATTAGTCTTAGTTTAGGTTATCTGGATAAAACCATTCTACTGTTTATTCTAAATTTTTAACATGGTGCAGTCAAATGAGTCGAACCTACGAGGACTAGAGTTTTTCTGGAATAACACATCGAGTGAAAGTCAACACGACTGGGAAAGATGGTCAGAAAAAATCCAATCAACAATTATCGCTAAAGATTCGGTGCACATTGAAGAGGTAATCAACCTCCCGGTAAGACTCGAACTAGTATACCCTATCGCCGAACCAATGGATCCTTCCGATGATCAACCCTGTTGGGCAGAAAAAGACGAACGTCACCGACTAGCTATCCAATCTTACAACGAAGAGATGAGAAGGAGAAAGGCAGAAGATAACGCAAATTCAACAGACTTCAAATCGGAGATATCGACAAGAAGTTAAAATCTCAATTACACATGGCACTTGGAAGAGAAGGACAGAAATGCGTCTCACACAAAAATACTGGGAAAAGAAAACTGGACATTAATTTTGCTGAACTCTGGGAATTACTTAAAACTACATTTACGGCATCTACACACCTAACCTACGAGATATATAAATTTTTTGGTCGAAGACAGAAAGATAACGAGTCACTAGAAAAGTTCCACAAAACATTATCTGAATTGGCAAAAAATTGTAAACTGGGCGAACTCGAGTCAGAACTAGTCAGAGATATCTTCCTTACAAATATGCGAAACGTCGAAATCCAAAAGAAACTATGTATCGAATACTTAGCCCCAGAAAACGTGTTATCTTACGTACTTGTCCATGAGAAAGGTACTAAGATACATCAACAGTAGTACCTAAAATTCCCTGTTTATACTACTGTACAAACATCACAATATGTAAAAAACGAACCAACCATAAAAAATGTTGAAAGTAACAAATGTCGATACTGCGGCCATCAGTTCAGGAAAAGACATTTAACCATATGCCCAGCTAGAGAAAGAAACTGCAACATGTGCGGTCGTAAAGGACATTTCGCAAAGCACTGCAGAATCACAGCAAGAACCCAAACGAATGTAGTCGAACAAAACCTAACACCTCCCGAAAAAGAAAATTACCGGGCTAACCCGCAGGAGAATTGCGAATTCGAAGTCAACCTGGATAATTTTTTAGTTTTAGCGGTGGATACGAATAACGAAACAAATGCAATTGAAGATAAGATCGAGCGTGAAGTGAGAACCGTATTCAATCATGAGGGCCTTGAACTAAAAAAGACGCTGATGGTATCTCTGGGAAATTTCAATCCCTACTCTACTGAAATTCAGATCGACTCAGCAAGTGTCCAGTTTCCTTTATGAAGAAAGACCTACTTCATGAAATGAAAATACGAGGTAGATTCTTAAAGATAGAAGCAGTGGACGAATTCACGAAGAAAGCATATCAGGGTTTCGGGAGTACAATAAACATCATTGGAAAAGTTTGTGTGAGGATTCGATCGAAGGGTTGGGACGCCAAGATCAAAAACTGATCATAACCGAAAGAGCGGGAAAAAATCTCCTCGAAAATGATATACTACTGAACCTGGGTATAGAAGTATTCCAGAAGCAACCACCACCCCATGGGCCAGATTTAAGGAAGACCCCGAATATATCTCCCATCGGGACAGACGTCAATAAAAAAAAATCGCATCTGACAGGCAACCAGACCAGGGCCTAACACACTACTACAAAGTGAGTTTAAACTATACATATCAGGCCGATTTCCCGACCTTAAAAAAAGAACCGGTAGATCAAAGAATTTTATCGTTAACACCTATTTTAACGAACCTATAAAACCGATACAGATAAAAGGGAAACACATACCAATCCATCTTCTCCCTAAGGTGAAACTATGCATCGACCAACTGCTAAGAGTTGGCCACATTGAAAAATTGTCTAGATGTTCGGAAAATTGTTTCATCTCCCAAATTGTAATCAAAGCTAAAAGGGACGGGTCAATTAGTTTAGCGTTAATTTCAAATGTGCTAAACCAACAGATATTTCGTGATAGATATCAAATGCTGTACCTATTTGAACTAATCGATAACGTCGCAGTAACAATTAGCGGACACGACGAAAACAAAATTTGGTTCTCATCAATCGACCTAAAATATGCATATAGTCAAATACCGTTATCCAAAAAAGCAAGCAAGCAATGTAACTTCAATATCGTGGAAGGAGATTCACAGGCTCCTATCGTTTTAAAACTGGATTTTACGGGTTAGGCGATATGCCTAATGAATTTCAACGCATAATGGACCGTATGATGGAAAAATTACCAAATACACATGTTTATCTTGACGATATCTTAATTGCTATCGTGGGTAGTGAAGACGAACACCGCAAATTAGTTTTTAATGTTTTAAAAACATTAGACGATGAAGGATTGGCCATAAAATGGGAAAACTGTACGTCTCTGACTCACAAAAAAGAATGACTAGGATTTAATTTCGACGCGAAAGGGACGACGCCATTAATACACAAATCAGACGCAATCAGAAATCAAAAAGAACCGGGTCGTATCAAAGATATAAGATCACTAATGGGATCGATTAACCAATTCAACAAATTCATCCCAAATTTAGCGTCTTTATCAGCACCGTTTAGAGAACTAATGCAAAAGAATAAACCAATTAATTGGTCCACGGTGCACGCTGAGGCGTTTGAAAAAATCAAGAAAGAAATCTGCAACACAGTAACCAATCAACATTTCGATGTAAATCTGAATACAAGAGTGAAATGCGACGCATCACATTTAGGACTGGGCGCGTACGTTGAACAAGACCATCGAAGGACCTGGAAGACCGTAGCGTTCGCAAGTAGATTCCTATACATAGCCGAACTAAAATATAGCACAAATGAACTCGAATTGTTGGGTCTAATGTGGGCGTTAGATCATTTTAAAAACTACCTATTGGGCAAACAGTTCTCCATTCTAACGGACCAAAAAGCTTTAATTGGAGCGCTAAAAGATGATAAATACACAAAAACGGCTCAATCTCGCCTCACCGTTGGGCGAAAAAAATACTACCTTTCGACTTTACCGTCGATTATTTGCCAGGTAAGGAAATGGAATTTGTCGACTAGCTATCTAGACACCATCGGGTGAACCCGTACTAGAAGACTTAAAGATACAAACCCTAACCGATCCTAAAAACCGACCAGAACACTCAATACAAGAACGAATGGCCATTAAAGAAGAAACCCCAAAACAGATCGAATCCAATGTGGAATAGGCTGAGACTCCGTTGATTGTTATAGACAACAGTACAGTTCCACATTCAACCCCACAGCTTATCTACCTAGAGAGTCACGAAGAAGTAGATGCAAGTAACCAGGAGATACCCAACTACCAGAAAAAACCCGAAGTAAAATTAACTCAAAGGAACGCAGAACCAGACACGACGGTGGAGATAGACAGCCAAGCAAAGGAAACGACCCCTACCAAGATCCTAACTAAACTGACGGGTACGGCCAAAAGGAAGGCCTCGTCGCCGATGAAATCACCACCGCTCAAAAAACTGCCTGACACACATTCTCGCCACAACACTAGACCCATGCGATCTAGGCAACCTTCGATGATGCTGGGAGAGAGAGTGTTCACTATTTTACTTGACAACCCCGACGATAGGCCAGGCGAACACGCACTATCTCAAGTCCACACTCCACCATATTGCTCATCAATCGAAGCGATTACAATTGAACTAGAAAGCCATCAAATTGACGTGGTGGAGCTAACTTCCCCGTCAACCTCTTCTCCATTGCATCCAACTGTAGTCAATTTATCTGAACGAAGATCTGAACAGACGAGCTATACAAAGCCTTCCCTATCACTTTCCCCAATTGGTTCGCCCAGGAAGATTCAATTCAGACCTGAGGTCCACATGTCAGAATTTCACCCATCGGGCCTACCCTCCGAACCAGTAGAGGCAACGACGATACCAATTGTTTGATCCAGATTGGCCTAATACCCCTTCTATCATTTCCCCGATAGAGTTATTAGGCCAACCTATGACGCTCGACGAACTTAGGAGGTGGACAATCAACCGAACCGCAAACCGAGATGCTTCTTAGATCTCATTTTGTAGATTATCGATGCCACACAACAAAACTCAAACTCTTGATAAACTTTTCCTTCAGTAATCTTTTCCGTTAAATTTTTTGTTACCTTTGGCCTTAAATTTAGTACCCATGTAAAGTCTTTTCGTTGACTAAAATAGACCTTCGGCCGGACTGGTGTACACCCGAACAATATGCTGTTGATTTATTTTAACATACTGATTCTGAGACGCTTTATTTATTACCTTTGAGTTATGCAGTTTATAACAGCCTATGACCAAAAATGCAGAATCAACATTTTACCCATCGGGTGCTAAGTTGGGGTTTTTTCCGCCAGTTGTCCCGCCATTTCATCCCCGAGCTCAAACTTTTTGCGCTGCTGAAAAGTATATGTTTAGTTAACTTTTCGTGTTATTTTTTTTAAATGTGATATGTGACCGATGACAGTTTAAACTTTCTACTTCGCTACGACCAAGTTAATTTAATACCTGCCAAAAGCGCAACGGCTTTTGGTAGACCTAGACACCGATCATTAATCTTCATTGATACGTAACCAATTCTGTTAACTGAAACTAATTCTTAATTCAACCTTTTTACTCTGTCTACTAACTTAGCATAACACTACCCTTTAGTCTTTAAATCTAGTCTTAGATAAAAGCCTACTATCTTAATAGTAGGGATCTTAACTATCGTGCCTTAAATTAGTCTTAGTTTAAGTTATCTGGATAAAACCATTCTACTGTTTTATTCTAATTTTTTAACAAGCGGAAGGGTCTATAAAACCATATGGAGGAGCGTTCCGTACTCCTCACCGTAAAATTCAAAAGTGACCAGCAAAAAATTAATTAGAAGATTAGATTTACTCACAATTTGCAAAATTCCAAAAAAAAAATTATGCAATCAAAATCCTGTAAATTTATTTAGCTATATTATTTACAGTGTAAGGTTTCAAGTTTCTTCCCATGAGTCAGTCTTCTATCCCCCTGTGTAAACCTCGATGAAAGACTTGAACGATCCACCTCCAATTGGATGGGTGAAGCAGTAGTTTTCATGACAGTATGACACTCTAGTGACCGATGTGTAGGGTGCTACTAGAATTTGCAGCCACGGTACGTCATTTTCCTCAAGTTTCCCTACGATGTAAGACATTGCTTCAGTTTCAGACTCTTTATCCTGAGCATCTTCAACAATTGCGTGGGCGACGTTCTCCCAATTACAATTTGAAGGATAACGTTCTTCGCGTTCCAGAAGTTTTCCCCAAATAATCAGATCACACTGTATTCCAGATTTGAGACATCCAGTGTTTTTGGGATCCGATTTCCAGCACTCGTAAGCTCCACTGATGAATGTGTGCGCCCACTTGTCGTTTTTATTGATTAAGTAAACAAACCAAGTGGATGCAGGATATGTATCTGCAAGGAAATCCCGTATGTTCATTACTTTGGTCATATTAGAACCTTTGCTTTCCTGTAGGATCTTTAAAGCGGCGTTTTGCCATCCTGTGAGCAGTTCTTGATCGGAATTGTTTATCAATAATTGACGCAACCCTTCTTTATATTTAGCTTCCTCCTCTAATCTCTTGATGCTCACTTGTTGAAGTTTTTCGCCGGTTGGTGCTTCTTTATCCTGTTGTTTCTTTTTGAGAATTTCAAGGGCTTGTTGACGGCTATAAAGGACATCTGCTTTATGGACCAGATCCATGTGCTGTTTTTCCTTTTCAATTAGTTCTTTTTCGTTGGCTTGCTTGCTCTGTAGTTCTGGAATTTCGATTATAGCGGTCGGTGGTCGAACTTTCGCCATCTGTGGCCTTCCATTTCTGTCATTGGCCGATGCTTTTTCCATTTTTTTCCGGACTGTGTTGTCTAGTTTTTCGATAATCGTTTTGAGACTCTCAATCTCTGATGTATTTTTCATCAGCTCAGTTTGCAGCCTAATTTTGTCATGCTGTAATGCGCGAATCTGATCGTTCATTTCAACATCACTTTTGATTTCATTCTTCTGAGTTGCCCAAAACTCTTCGACTGCTCGTTTATTTTCATCTCTTATTTCTTTTTCAGACTTACTGGTTTCCTTGTAGTTGTCATCAATTTGTTTCAAAAGTTTGCGGTAGTCTTCTGGTACTTGTTTCCAGCAATCTTGTTGCAATGTTTCCCGAAGCTCTTGACTAAAAAATAATTTTAGCTAACATAAAGTTTTTTGAAATCAAATTTGTTTTGAGCCAGAAATTTTTTTTGCAAGTTTGGGACATGAAGGAAGGTGGATGCTCAAAAAACAGAAAGATAGATCAAAATCTTAATATAGAAATAGAAGTTGCGTAAGCTAACCCAAATTGACAAAAATATCAACTTTCAAACAAAAGCAGTTATAAAATCTCCATTATTTGTTAGGATGTTAACATGTTTACGACATGGTTTTTTCGTTCCTTGCTCATTAAAATCTGTATATTTTTCTACAAAAGATAGTAGAACTTTTAAAATGAAGTAAAAAAAAAGCCTAAGCATTTTTCGAAAACAAAGATTTTATAATAATAAGTAAATACAAACATGTAGAGACTGGTACAACCCTGGTCTAACCTATTTTGAGATTGAAAAAAATACAACAAGAAAAATTATTCTGAGCGCAACTGCTATAGGTGCCATACATCATAAAATCACGCATTTATGCATACCGCATGACAAGACTGCTCGTAAAACGGTAAAACCCAAACGAATCCGATTAAACTTTGGAAACAATTGTTTTGATCAAGCTCAAAAACTTGTTTTTCGTTTCCGCCCTGATGTAGACACCAAGTTTCAATAGAAAACTGCTGGCAAGAAGAAGATGCTTCGGTTTTTCGGAAATGTTCTCTAGCATAATTTGTTTGCTGTTTTGAATGAAACATATAAGAAAGACTTCCGAACAAAAATTTTAAAATTTTTGGCAGTCTTCTCTCCGCACGCACCGTCAAGTTCGAAATGATAAACTTTGCGACTACCAAAGCAATACTTACCTTTATCGGCTTCCCTCAGCGCTGTTCGAAAAAGTTTCCGAGCCGGATAATTTGCTGCGTTCGATAAACGCATTATTAGATTTTGAGGAATGGAAATTGCCAGCGCGTTTTGTTCAGACTTGATACAAACTATTTCGTTAATTTTGTTCGTAAAAAAGTCAGAAATTTGCGAGAAACATGTCAAAACGAGCACAAATAGATGCATCATTCAAAAATTGGATTGGTTTTTTGTTTCTTGTAGGCAATAACTGGCATGAAATATCCAGCTTTAGTTCAATTTAGAATAACTGTTCCGCTTTTTGAATAAAATGCTTCATAACAATGTCTATTTTTCTAGAACGTTTTTAAAATATCTGAAACATATCGGTGTCCGAAGCTCAAATAAAAAAAAACATTTTTTATCTGTGACCATTTTTGTAAAGTCATGGGGGTTTGGAAAGTGCTAATTTGACAGTTTGGGATGAATAATGCGCGAGAAATTGCGTACTAAAAACACGCGTGAGCGGCATTTCATTCCGTTCCAAATTGAATTGAGGAAATTCATTTGGTCTTTTGATTAGAATGCGAGATGCTGAAGCCATCTTTTTGTGATACATTTTAGCGTGTAGGATATAAATTTAGAAATATCTTAACAAAGAAACTTGATTGTTTCTTATTAAAGCTTTTCAATTTTCCAACTGTGCCTACGTGCTTGACTGGTTCCTTTTCATCATTGGGGTTGGAAAAAACTCCGATCAAAAAGATGCTTCCCAGCGGTAAATTTAACATGAATCGAAAAAGACGCCAGTCTAATCTTTCCGTTATTTTCTTCAAAAGAAAGATCAAAAATAGATTTACTGAAATTTTTGCAATTTTTGTGATAATTTTAATGATTTATGTTGAACTAAAAGGAAAAGCAGGGTCAAGTTCGAGCAAAAAAATTGTTTTTCGTTTGTGTTAAGACAGTGTTGTTCTTCTTCTCTTCATTTATTGTGTTGTATGCAATAAAAATAACCAGCTTATTTTAGCGCCCTGGTCCTACTCAATGCAGGACCATCCGTTGGGGAGATGGTCCGCTCAAAAACAATCATCTGGCATGCTGGACTTTGTTCCTACTTAATCTAGATGCTACTGTACATTTTCTCAAACACTCTGCTTGAAAAAGTTTGCTGAGCGACCCGCTTTTGATATGAAATAGAATATGCTTCAAAAAAAATTTCGAGTCTTCTAAGAGAGTGATCCAGAATTTTTGACCATAGCCGAGATACGATTTTTCCAAACTTTGTCCGCGACTTAAGCCCCCGTCCAGACTATGGATTTTAAGTCGTGGAATTACCACCGGTGCGAGCGAGAAATTTAACGAATAAGTCGGGGACCTCAAACAGGTAGGTTTCGCCCTCCTTATTTGCATAAACCAGCACAGCATCAGATCCTTTCTCTGCTTACCTCTCAAGCTCCTCGTGCTTCTGGGCCTCATCTATATCTTTCAGATTTCTTCGCAATTTATTTCTTCCTTCGACTAATTTTCTTTCGTTTGCCCACTCTTTGGTATCGAGGGAGGGTGATTTGTCTAGCAGCTCATATAACTCATCAACTGCCTCCTGGTACTCTTTTTCTTCGTCGTTGTCTCCATCGTCTCTTTGTGAGTTGATGAACAAACACCTCGGTTTGCCAGCGTTCTTAAATTTAGAGCGCAAAGTTTTAATATAACCATCGGCGAGTTCTTGATCGGTCTGGTTCTCGTTATTTTTCTGTCTACGCCTTATAGCCTTCTGAGACATTTCGAATTGCGTAAAAACAATAACGACCTGCTCCCAGAAGTCGGGGCCAAACATCTGTTCAAAAATATTCATCATCCCGACAAGAGCTCCATCTAATCTCCGATTGTTTGCGTTTATGGCTATGCAAAACACATTGACATGGTCGCATTTATTCTGCAAAGTTGCAATCAATTCTCCTATAATTCTTGCATCCATCGTTCTCAAGATCGTCTGTAGCGTCGAATCCTTCGGTATCTATGAGGGTCACTGGTTTCTCACCTTCTCCATTGTAGAACACATTTGCCATCTCAGTTTTGCGGGTGCAACTTTCAGCTCCCGAATATACTGGGAACACACTAGCATTATGAGCGACGCCTGTTAGAACGTTGCAGAGTGAGCTCTTACCCGTTCCAGCTTTACCTATCACCAGAAGTTTCTTTCGACCATTCATTCTGACGTCATCTACCAGGTAGGCTGAGCCAGGTCCTTTTTCTGTTCTGGTTTTAAGTAAAAGCTGTGATACTTCTGCTTCTGAATCCGAGGAGTCCACCGGAGTGGGCGAGGGTTGATTTTCATCTAGGAAAAAACTCAGAATCACGTATTATTCGGGTGATGTTTTATTCAACTTTTTTTGAGTTAAGGGAAAGAAATAAAAGACAACTAAATTTCTATTAACTTTATTTACAAAACCGATCGCAAAAATAGCTTAGATTGAAATTTCGTGAAGAGTGATTCTTCAATACAAAATCATCTAAAACTAATTAAATACGAGCAAAGAAACAAAAAAGGGAAAATATACCTCAAAAAATGCAAAAAAGAAATATTCAAATTATAACCAATTTCGACTAAATTTGAAAAATTAACTACCCTACCCGAAGATTCAACCGTCTTGTCGGCAGTTTCCTTGATTCCAGCAGTACCTAGGCAACAAATTTCTCCAAATTACTGAGAATAGCAAAGTAAAGAACGAGGAGATCAAAGGACACCCACTCCAACCAAAACTTCGCCACTCAATGAGTCCAATAACCCGCGTCGACGTGCTCATTTATTTTTTGATCCTATCGACCAAAACTCGGTATGTTTCAACTGTCTCGACCGAATTTGGGTATGTTTTGACTTTCAATTTATGTTAAGTTTCCGAAACTGAACTAAATACTTTATCCCTTTCGAGTAAAATCTCGGTATGGTTTTGAAGTTATCAGAATTATTTGCAATTTAAATGTTTTTTAAAGCTGAACTTATTTTGAACAAATACTTTTTATCTTATGGATACTGTGGTTTTCCAGTCGAGTCAAAAGTCTAAGAAAGACAGAACCAAGCCCCTCTCTGGACTATTCCACTCTGTTTTTAGTCGAGCAATGACATGTGTTTGACTTTGAAAAAAAACCTTGAATGTTAACCCAGTAAAACCTTGAATGGTAACCCAGCAAAACCTTGAATGGTAATCGGCGCAAAACCTTGAATGGTAACCCAGCAAAACCTTGAATGGTAACCCAGCAAAATCTTGAATGGTAATCGGCGCAAAAACTTGAATGGTGATTGGCGCAATAGTAATCAGCAAGAAGCGTTTTAAAGTCGCACGCACGATGCTGACAGACACCCAATTTTGTTCGAAAAAATCGAATGAAACTAAAAAAAACACCATGTTTTGTACTAGGAAAGCTGATGATCAGCCTTTTTCCCATAGTATGCAATTGTATGGTTGACATTTATTCTATAAGCAAACAAAAAACTTTGAGCTTTTTCTTTAAAATTTTGGGTTTGTGCAAAAACACATTAAACGGTTTATTATGCCAAAGTGTCTCTCATAAAACAATAATGCCATAAAAGTGTATTATTTGATTTTTAAAGTAATTCAGATAATTTTTTGATCAAATTCAATTTTAATGATGCCAAAGTTTCTCTCATAATAGAAAATGTCATATTTCAGTTTTAAATCAATTAAGAATAAATTAAAAAAACACGCTGATTGAAAAACTTTTTATGTAATTGTACCTTAAATATTTTCTTAATAATTTTATAAATGAAATTGTTTGACTAATTTTTTTCTTGCATAGACGTAAAACCGAGTAGTCAAAACATATCTGAAATCTGAACTGAGTGGCACAAAATTGATTAAGTTTTTGTGAGTTGTGAAGCTCCAAAATTGCGAAATTTTGAGCGCAAAAATAAGAATTTACAAATTTTTGGTCGATCAAGTCAAAAATTACTTTAGTGTGATCAACCAAAAATTTTAAAACATTTTTCATTCAACTAAAACAAGATCTTACCTTTCTTTTACCTTTTTTGTCGAAAACAGTACATTTTCAACAAAAACATTACCTTTTTTGATTTTCTTTGTTGCTTGAGGAGACTTTGTCGAAGAATATGTAGTTCTGCTCGCTTGTTCATCTAAAAGTCAAGTAAGTGAGAATGTTATAAATATCAAAAATTTTAATGCCATTTTGTCAAACTCTTAAACAAAATACCACATAATAAATTATGATAAAATTAACTATAAATCATCCAAAAAACAATTATAATCAACACAATCAATTCTGATATAACAAAAAAGTAGAAAGTGGAATATTCGGATAGCTTGTCAATTTTGAGAAAAAAAGTTTCGAAATTGGCAAATATTTTTGAAAACAAAATTCCAGCAACATTTTCAAAAAAAAATTATTTAATCATTTAGCCCTCAGAGAAAATCATAGATTCGCTGCTGCTCTTCATACCATTTCATATCATGATTTTTTTGTCGTACAGTTTCAAAGAAAAAAAAACAGTAGCAAAAACATTTTCATTCATGAAAATTTAAAAAAAAAACTATTTTTTCGAAACTATTGCAAGAAAACAGCATACTGTCTTTTTTATTCTACGGAAAATTATGAATAGCTTTTTCCTATACTATGAAGCTGTACGGTAGACAATTTTTCTATAAAAAAAAAATTTTTTTTGAAGTTTTTGTTTTTGGTATTTTGATTTTTCAGCAGAAAACTAACAAAATTTTTCTAACATATGAAAACTAAGAGTAAATGGCAGTTACCACCTAGGTAAAATTTTCTAGATTTTCAAACTGAATTATATACAGGAAACCTAGTTTTTAGTGTAAGGCTGGAAAAATTCGATCTAGAAAAAATCTGAGGTAGAAAAAACGTGTCTACTTTTTTATACAGATCTAGATATATCTCAGCTTATAAAACGAAAAATATTATTTGTCTTTATACAAAAGACAAATCCTTGTAATTTTTGGAGTTGTTAGTGTGAAAATTAGGTTGGACTACTTAATAGACGCAAATATCAATTTTGCATTCAAAACTTTTACGTACAAAATTAATTTGAGCACAGAAGCGAATTGCCAATCAAAACATAGAAAAAAATTTTCTACATTTTTAACGGAAAAGATTAATATCATACAGTTTTCGTATACAAAATTGCATCATGGTATCAAAAGCAATTTTTTTTTCAAAAACATTTTTTTTACGTCAAGGTTAAGATACAAAAATTGCCGAACAAAATTGTATGATTTAGGCTTTAAATCATTTTTAATTACAAGTTTCAAAACACACTGATTAAAAAATGCTTAGAATAGAAATTGCGTCAAATATTATTGTATCTTAAGAGTTTTTTTGGTAGTTTCATAAATGAAATTGAATGAATGGCATTTTTTATGTTTAGACGTGAAACCGGGTAGTCGAAGCATATCTGAACTGGGTTGCGCAAAGTGGATTATAGTTTTAGTGAGATGAGACGCTCGAATTTTACCAAATTTTGATTGCGACGGTCGAAACTTAAAAATTTTTGGTTGATCAAATTGAAACTTTTTTTAGTCTATTCGACCGAAATGTCGTAATTTTTTATGGGTCGAGAAACATGAGACCATTCATTCGAATTTTTTTTCGGTCGAGATAGTCGAAACATATGTGAGATAGTTCGTGCATCGTCGAAAACATTTTCTTGGGCCGACCGTCTTAAGCTTCGACCGTCTCAAGCAAAGAACTTTGCATGAGACGGACGAAGCTTGACGAATATAGCTGGAGACTGTTGAAAAGTCACTCGAGCACTTAAACCCGGGGATATAAAGAAGTTTTGATGGTTTCCAAAAAAGATTTTATTGCTAATCAATTTTTAATCAAATCAGGTCAATGAAAAACCCCTGTTTCCAAAAATATAGATGTATGTTTTTAGTTGTGATGACTACGGTTGAAAAACATTTGAATAATCTTCGAGAAATTACAAGCAAAACACATACCTCTTTTGGTTTTATTTGTTGTTTGGCGAGAACTTGTCGATGGAAACCCAGCTCTGTTTGTTTGTTCTTCTAAACTTCAAATAGGTGAGAATGCCAGAAAACTCAAAAGGTTTATGCCATTTCTTCTAATTCTCAAAATACAACATATAAAATTTTAATATTAGTCAACCAGGAAAATTTTATAATCAAAACAATCAACTCTGATACAACAAAAAACTAGAAAATAGTTTGTTCGGAGAATTATCCAATAACAACCAATTCAATTTGTTTGATTTAAGACTCAAAAACGACAACACGACTGCGTAAAATGGGCGGCATCATAATCATAATAAATTGTTTGCAATATAGATTCTTTTCATGAGTGACATTTAGTACGTTTCCAACCAAATTATATCTCATCGCGAGAACATCGTGGAACTGTGCAGCACGTTTTCAGCCGCCTCTAATCTTCTTATGATTTTTGTTGGTTTTTACTATCAATAGTTAATCAATAAAAATTTAAAAATTTATTTGGTTCAAAAAACTGAATAGCGGAAAACCGGGAAAAAATTCAGAACTATTCCTAGACTTGACAGTATTATTTAATGTAATTTTTACTCAAAACTGATTTTAATCAAGTGGTAATTTCTTAGAAGGCCGCTGTTGCATCCAGCTGTTCTGCAGGTCCGAGTTGATTGACAATAGGTAAGTTTGTGGGGGCCGAGGCAGTTACAGCAGAGTTGTGGATCTCTGCCATGTTGTAGTCTGCCCTTGGGTTTCACAGCTATGAACTGCTGGTACTTTCCGAAGTAGGGACAACTGCATTTCTCCGGGAAAAATCCTTTCGTGGCTCCTTTTGTTCTGGGTGATTTTTTTGTAAGCATTGAGCGTTCGGTCGACTGGCTGAAAATGCTTGTTGATTGCTGGCGGACAGGTTGCTCCAGGCTTCGGCGTAGACGTTGAACCATATACTCAAGTCAATGAGCCACGGCTGTTGGAGATTTTAGTTCAGGTCGCAGCAATTCCAATCCAGTCGGCTGGGTGTCGTCAGTTTTCTCAAAACTGTTTCAGCGTTCGTCGTAGAGTGGAGATCTTCATGGAATCCAAGAGTTGTGATGGTGTCAACGATTGTCTGCAGGAAGCTAGCGAGATCCTTGATGCTCCTCTTGTGTTGTAGAGTCGGGCTGCTGCTGATGTTGTCCAGTCGTCTAAAAAAGGAAGTTTCTATCTTCGTCGGGTTTCCAAAGTCGTTTTCCGGACAAGCGTTGAGGCGCTTTTTGTAGATTAATCCGTAGTATCCATATCCGCAAATGAGAGATTTTGCATCTCCGGAGACAAGTAGCTGTAGATGAGTCATTTTCTCCGAGTGGGAGATGTCTGTGTTGTCGGTTGTCTATCGGTTGTAATTTAACCATTGTTCTGGCTTTCCGTCGAATGCAATTGGCTAGACTACTGGTAACGATTTTCTGAAGATCTTTGAAATCTTCTGCTGGTTGCTGAAATCGAGCGGTTCTGCTTCTTCCGTATGTGACATGTTTGGAGGTGCAATGGCAGCTGATATGTTCTGATATGCCGTCTCTTAATATCCATGCTGAGGTGAGGGTTGTTGGCTGAATTGAGTCACTTGATTAGATTCGTGCTGGTGGCTGCTCATCATATCATTCATGTATGATGCCAGCTGCACTGTTATTGCGTTGATGGTAGTGCGTTGGTCGTTGGTAAATCCTTGGTAAACCCCAATCAGTAGTTGTGCCGTTGTAGCTTCCGTATGTCTTTTGTCAAAAGTTGAGATCCTACTGTTCCGAAGTTGAGATCCTACTGCATTCCATGAATTTGAGCTTCTGGGGTGCGTGAATGATGAGTCAACCTTCAATGACATATTGACAATGGATTGCGGCATTGATGTGGTGTCCCGAAACCGGCTGCTGTGGAGTTGAGTTCCATTAACGGGCTGTGGTGAGGCGAAGATTAAATTCTGGTATGCTGGGTTGCATGAAGTGGCTCATCGTAAACATTCGTCAATGATGAAGACTTCTTGTTGAATTTGGGTGAGGTTGGGTTTGGAGCTCCGGTTCATGAACATAAGAAACTTGTCGTTCATGGAAGTAATTAGCATGTCTAAATCCTTCAAAAAACTTTATTACGTCAATGTTATCACGGCTCGCATTGGATTCAGTAAATTTATAATACAATGATGCTATTTTATGTTCAATTGACGCAATTTTTTTAAAATTATAAATACACTCGGGAGTGTTGTCTCCCGTATTTTTACAGTTGTTTTACCTGAACTCTTTCTATTAAGTCCTGTAGCTGGCATGCTTATGGCGTAAAAGAAAGAAAGCCGTCAAAATTTTCAGAAAAAATTGCGCTCGAGACAGAATAACTTGTCATAGTAGGAGTTTGGGGTAACCAACAACAAATTGATGCAAAGCAAAACAAAATCAATAACAAATTATATTTTTTTTTCTCTGAAGACTACATTAACACTAATGATGAAAAAGCGTTAAAAAAACAAGACTAGTTTAAGTCGTAGGCTCGAAAAAAAATGTTTGTACGCTTTAGTGTCCCGTACTAATTCTCCAAAGCCAATAGGAGCTTAGAAATAATTGACAAGAGAACTAAGAGAGGGTAGTGGAGTGTGAGGGACTGTTACCGCACCAAATCCTAAGTACTCAAATTGTTTATTTACTTGAGACATTTGAATTAATGCCCAAGCAAATACGATATTTAGCTGAATGAATACTGGATTTGTTTGCTAAAGTAATTTAAATGGTTTTGTGGGGAATTGCTCTTGATTGATATAGTGGGAAATGACTTTTTTTAAGTTTCGATTTGACCTTTTGCTAAGCTTCTTTTGTCTCTAATGTTTTTGACTCGTGCGTAAAAGTGGCGGGATCACCAAAAACTGCAATGAGATTCCATGGAGAATGATTGATTATATTTGATTTTCATGACGGGTTGATTATAATGGATCAATAGGCGATTATAAAGAAAAGGAAGTGGAAATCAACCTAAACCATTATAATAAATTTGATTGGTTTATAATGGGTTGTAGGCGATTATAATAGATTATAAAGAATTATAAAGATTTTTTATTAATACGAGCCTGGACTTTCCAAAACCTTGAAATCAAATATTCAAAAGTTTAATTTTTTCCAGTTGCAAAATTTTGTTTTATCTTCAATTGCAGCAAAATGGTGCATTGCTTTCTACTTGTCTCCCCCTCACCCTGTATACTTCACACTAACTCCCACCATTCTTACCCATTTACTTGCAATTTGTTCAATTACCACCACCTACCCTCCCTCCCCACCGCTTAACCCTTTCTTAATTTTACCGTAAAAGTACGGGTAAAATAATAACCCTTCCAGACTCTTATGCCCCCATCCCAAAAAAAGAGGGGGAGGGGAGGTGTGTGTGTGTTCGGCGGCTGAGTTCAACACAATAAGGTCTGTTGCTGTCAGAAATATGCTGCAGAAAGAGGCGAATAGGTTGTTGTTGTGCGTCCATTATTATCGGATGGCGGCTGGAGAGAAGAAGTGTTTCTTTGCTCAGACGTCATTTGATTTCAAGAAAAAAATGTTTGTCCAGAAATACGCAGATCAATTGAAATCGACTGCGTGCTGGTTTTGATGTCTTTTTCCAAAAGCTGTCAAATTCCGTGTGGAAACTGTCGAATCGACAACTCTTCACAAAATAACGGCTGAGTTTCAAAATGTCAAAGGCTGTAATTTCAGTTGTGCGGGCCAAACTGATGATGATGGGTCATTTTCTCCGAGTGGGACATGTATGTGGTGTCGATTCTCGAGTTCAAGAGTCCAATCCAATCTAATCATTGTTCCGGGTTTCCGTGAAATACAATTGGCTGGACAACTGGAACTGATTTCCTGAAGGTCTTTGAAATCTTCTGCTGAAGTGGAGCAGTACTGATTCTTGCGTATGGGTCACATTTGGAGGTGCAATGACAACTGATAGGTTCTGATATGATGCCTGATGATTTCCATGCTGAGATTAAGGTTGCTGGTTCAATTGAGTTACTTGATTAGGCTCGTGCTGGCGGCTGCTCATCATTTCATTCATGTATAGTGCTGGCTGGCTGCACTGTTTTTGAGTTGATGTTATTGAGTTGGTAGTTGGTAAATCTTGATGTGGTTGTATGAGCGGTTGTTCTCCTTTCAATTATCGAGTCTGATCGTTTTAGATCCATATTGTTTTTGGTCCATACGCTCTGCTGTCAAAATTAGTTTGCTGACTGCAGTGTTGATCCGATGACGGGGTATGTAAATGTTGGTTGATGTCTGTTGAAAGTCTTGATGGGTCGTTCCGGGGGGCAGTGTGTTCTCGGGCGGAAGATACGGGTATCAAGGCGCTAAACTTGTTCTAACATTTTGGCCGTTGACTCGAGACATGAAAGTCTGCAAAATGTGGGTTGCTTGAAAGGATGCGAGTTCCATGAAGATGCTGAGTTTTACTGGTATGAAGATCGTCTGTTACTAGTGTGTAATGTTGTTGAGTGTGCAATTGCTGTCCTGTCAAACAGAATTAAGTTCCGCTTGGAGGCATTGATGAAGGCTGATAAAATGGTGCTGAATATTCCAGTAGTTGCGTCAATTAAGCCTCCGTCTGTCTTTTGTAAAAAAAAAAAAAGAAGTTGATTTCCGAAGTTGAGGTCGTACTGCGTTCCTTGAACTTGAGCTTCTGGGATGCGGAATGACGAGTCAAACTTCATTGACATGCTGACAATGGGTTGCGGCATCGACGCCCTGTCCCAAAATCGGGTGCTTGCGAGTTGAGTTCCATTAGCGGGCTTTGGTGAGGCGAAAAGTGAATTCCGGCATCCTGGGATGCATGAAGTAGCTCATCGTAAACATTCGTCAATGATGAAGACTTGGTGTTGAATGTGGGTGAGATTGTCATTCGTGCTCAGGCTCAATGTAGAGTGGAGATCGTGATGGAATCCAAGCGTTGTGAAGGTGGCAACCATTTTTTGCAGGAAGTTAGCGATATCCTTGTAGCTTCCGTTGTGTCGTAATATCGGGCTGCTTATGTCATCCAGTCGCCGAAAAAAGAAATTTATTATCTTTGTCGGGTTTCCAAAGTTGTTTTTTAGACAGATGTTGGAGCGCTCAGTTGTTTTTTGATCCGTAGCAAGTAGAGTTTTCTCCGAGAGGGTCATTTTCCCAATTTACTCTGAAGGCAGTGTTGCCTTGTGAATATGTTGATTCCTTTAGTAGATGGAGCTGACAAGCTCACGGTCAAAATATGAGAGGTTTTAAACCATCATGACGTCAATTTTGTTGATTTGAAAAGACAACTGTTGATGTTTGTAGGGTCCAATTGCAATGGTCATCCTGGCAGAGGCTGCGTCGGATAAACTCAAAGCTTGTTTAAGCTGAATCTTATCGTTTAACTTGATATCTAGTTTCAATTGAAGGGAAATTGATAATTTTAGCAAATTGAGTTTGCTAGCGCAGTCAAGTATCGCATAGGCATGTTTTACTTGAATGCCATAAGAGATTGTTAATGATAATTTCGGAATGTTGCGAGTCGAGAACGTTGCAATTTCCATGTTTTTGCGGTAGAGGTGCAATTCATTGCATCATTGCGTCGCTTAGCGATACTAATTGTAATGTCCTGGCGTGCTGTCGAGGTGCTTGAGTTGCAATTGTTTCTGTGATGCAGTAGAGTGTGGTGTTGCATCCAGCTGTTCTGCAGGTCTGAGTTGATTGACAATAGGCAAATTTGTGGGGGCCGAGACAGTTACAGCAGAGTTGTTGATCTCTGGCATGTTGTAGTCTGCCCTTGGGTTTCATGGCTATGAAGTGCTGACACGTTCCAAAGTAGGGGCAACTGCATTTGTCCGGGAAAAAATCCTTTCGTGGCTCATTTTGTCCAAGCTGATGTTGTTGTAAGCATTGACGGTTCGGGATGTTGCTGTGATTTTTCGGTCGGCTGGCTGAAAATGCTTGTTGATTGCTGGCGTGCAGGTCGCTCCAGGCTTCGGCGTAGACGTTGAACCATATACTCAAGTCAACGAGCCGCGGCTATTGGAGATTTTAGTTCAGGTCGTTGCAAATCCATTCCAGTCGGCTGACTGTCGTCAGTTTTCTCAAAACTGTTTCAACGTTCGTTGTAGAGTGGAGATGTTCATGGAATTCAAGAGTTGTGAAGGTGTCAACAATTGTCTGCAGGAAGCTAGCGAGATCCTTGTAGCTCCTCTAGTGTCGTAGAGTCGGCCTGCTGCTGATGTTGTCCAGTCGTCGAAAAAAGGAAGTTTCTATCTTCGTCGGATTTCCAAAGTCGTTTTCCGGACAGCGGTGAGGCGCTTATTGTATATTAATCCCTAGCATCCATGTCCGCAAATGAGAGATTTTGCATCTCCGGAGATGTGGTGTCCCGAAATCGGCTGCTGTGGAGTTGCGTTCCATTAGCGGGCTGTGATGAGGCGAAGAGTAAATTCCGGCATCCTGGGTTGCATGAGGAGGCTCATCGTAAACATCCGTCAATGATGAAGACTTCGTGTTGAATTTGGGCGAGGTTGGCCTTGGAGCTCCGGTTCATGAACATCAGAAACTTATCGTTCATGGAAGTAATTAGCACGTCTAAATCCTTCAAAAAAATTTATTACGTCGATTTTTATCACGGCTTGCAATGAATTCAAGAAGAACTGGCAGACTTCAGTAAGTACTGCTCAAATAACTAGGCAGGTGAACTGGCGGATTTCAGTAAGTACTGCTCGAATAACTAGGCAGGTGAACTGGCGGATTTCAGTAAGTACTGCTCGAGCAACTAGGCAGGTGAATTGGCGGATTTCAGTAAGTACTGCTCGAGTAACTAGGCAGGTGAAAAGCAAAAGTATACCTTTTGGAAAAAAAATCCGTTGTTCTTTATTGCGAAGGGCTCTTTGAAGTCAGAACTTGTCGTGAAGAAGGGTTAATTGCTGTCCGTTACTGGCAAGAAGTAAGTTGGCCATTGAATGACTAAATGGTAATTGGCGTAGTCGGCGGCATGGTAGGTATTGCCGGATAATTCCTGTTGTACGATGCTGCGGCTGTGTTCTAAATCATAATGCCTGCTGCTGTCGGAAAAGTGCTGCAGAAAGAGGCGAATAGGTTGTGGTTGTGCATCTATGATTATCGGATGGCGGCTGTAGAGAAGAATTGTTGCTTTGCTGAGACGCTCTTTGGTTCTAATAAAATTATGAAGTTATGAAATTACATAACGATAAAATTTTCCTGTGCTGAAGTAATTCCGTAGCAGGCAAACGTCGTTGAAATGTCTGCGTTCGTCAATCCAATTGTTGAGATCCTTCAGATGGTCCAGTTGGAGGGGTTTGTCTCCTGAGGACGAGTAGTCCAGGCTAGTTGAAGTGATCTCCAGGTAGCATCGTCAATGGCATATTTATTCCAAGTCGGTCAAAAACTGATACGTTTTTGGGGGTCTTTCATCAATATGGTGGCTTCGGCAGGCGTTGATTCGGTTATATAGAGGTCATCAATTTAGAAATTCATTTCTGTGATTTGCACCAAACAGGGCAAATTGTCGACACTGTCTTTGGCACATGGTCGGGGAGCATAACAGGCCACAGAACTGCTTGTGGTGATCGTCTTTCCATGTTATTGGTACGTAGGGCTGATCTAGAGGCTTAACGAAGACTTGCATGAACATTGATTGATGTCTGCTGAGATGTCAACCGGTCTTCACGAAGTCTCATGACGATTCCGGTGAGGTTTTTTGGGAGCTTTGGTCCAGTTAGAAGGATACTGTTGAGAGTCTCCTTTGAAGTTGCTGGAGGCGTTTAGTACTTGAAGTGCTTTTCCGGGATTGTTGACATTTGTTATTGGGTGGTGAGTCAAATACAATTTTCCTTCCTGAAGAACCGTGACGATGGTTTCCTGTTACATGGCTTCCATCCAATCGGCGCCCATCTTCGATGGTGGGGTTCCTTTTTAGTCGCTTTGGAAAGCTGTCGAGTTGCTTGTTGTCAAGCAATTGGTTGTTGGTCAAATGTCGATCGGGTTTCCAAAGCATTCCAACTTCGTAGTGTCTATTGAGTAGGCGGTGGGTCGAAGTTTGAAAGAAGTCCAGGGCTTCCATATCGTCTGCAGAGAGGCTGTGTTGGTACGTTGAGGTTCCATCGGCGTCCATCTTCATCCATTCGGCTACATGCCGAAAGAGCTTATCGTCCGATGTGAACTGAATGTTGCTGGCATCGTTGGGTTCAGCTGCATTGTCTTTTCCGCAAAGAGACCAACCTATGATCTCTCCATCTAATCAGTAAATTCTGTTGTGTTGGTGTCGGCTTCTGTTGGTCTCACTAGTTGTTAAAGCCGCATCCTATGATGAGTCCAATTTACTCCGAAGGCAGTGTTGCCTTGTGAATATGTTGATTCTTTTGGCAGAAGAAGCTGAAAAGCTCAGGGTCAAAATCTGAGAGGTTTCAATCCATCATGACGTCAATTTTGTTGATTTGAAAAGGCTGCTGTCGATGTTTGTAGGGTCCAATTGCAATGGTCATCTTGGTAGAGGCTGTGTCGGATAAGCTCAAAGCTTGTTTAAGCTGAATCCTGTCGTTTAACATGAGATCTAGTTTCAATTGAAGGGAACTTGATAATTTTAGCAAAGTGAGTTTGCTAGCGCAGTCAAGCACCGCATATGCATGTACTACATGATTGCCATAGGAGATAATTATTTTTAAATTCGGATGGTTGCGAGTTGATTTCCATGTTTTTGCGTTGGAGGTGCAATTCATTGCATCATCGTGTCGGTTAGCGATCCTAATTGTAATCTCCTGGCGTGCTGTCGAGGTGCTTGAGTTGCATTTGTTGCTGTGATGCATTAGAGTGTGGTGTTGCATCCAGCTGTTCTGCAGGTCTGAGTTGATTGACAATAGGCAAGTTTGTGGGGGCCGAGGCAGTTACAGCAGAGTTGTGGATCTCTGTCATGTTGTAGTCTACCCTTGGGTTCCATAGCTATGAACTGCTGTACTTTCCGAAGTAGGGGCAACTGCATTTCTCCGGGAAAAAATCCTTTCGTGGCTCCTTTTGTCCTGAGTGATTTTTTTGTAAGCATTGACCGTTCGGGATGTTGCTGTGATTGTTCGGTCGACTGGCTGAAAATGCTTGTTGATTGCTGGCGGACAGGTCGCTCCAGGCTTCGGCGTAGACGTTGAACTATATACTCAAGTCAATGAGCCACGGCTGGTGGATTTTTTAGTTCAGGTCGTAGCAATTCCATTCCAGTCGGCTGGGTGTCGTCAGTTTTCTCAAAACTTTTTCAACGTTCGTTGTAGAGTGGAGATCTTCATGGAATCCAAGAGTTGTGAAGGTGTCAACGATTGTCTGCAGTAAGCTAGCGAGATCCTTGTAGCTCCTCTTGTGTTGTAGAGTCGGGCTGCTGCTGATGTTGTCCAGTCGTCGAAAAAAGGAAGTTTCTATCTTCGTCGGGTTTCCAAAGTCGTTTTCCGGACAGGCGTTGAGGCGCTTATTGTATATTAATCCGTAGCATCCATATCCGCTAATGAGAGATTTTACATCTCCGTAGACAAGTAGCTGTAGATGAGTCAATTTCTCCGAGTGGGAGATGTCTGTGTTGTCGGTTGTCTATCGGTTGTAATTTAACCATTGTTCCGGCTTTCCGTCGAATGCAATTGGCTAGACTACTGGAAACAATTTTCTGAAGATCTTTGAAATCTTCTGCTGGTTGCTGAAATCGAGCGGTTTTGCTTCTTGCGTATGTGAAACGTTTGGAGGTGCAATGGCAGCTGATATGTTCTGATATGCTGTCTCTTAATATCCATGCTGAGGTGAGGGTTGTTGGCTGAATTGAGTCACTTGCTTAGGCTCGTGCAGGTGGCTGCTCATCATATCATTCATGTATGATGCCAGCTGCACTGTTATTGGGTTGATGGTAGTGCGTTGGTCGTTGGTAAATCCTGATGTGCTCGTATGATGGGCTGTGCTCGTTCCAAATTTCGAGTAGGCAGATTTTAGGTCCATGTTGTCCTTGGTCGATGAGCTCTGCTGTCCAATTAGGTTGTTGACTCCAGTTTTGACCCGATGACGGGGTTTGTAAGTGTTGGCTCATGTCTGTTTTAAAGGCTTCATGGGTTGTTGCGGGGGCAGTGTGTTCTCTGGCGGAAGGTACGGATCTGAAGGCGCTGAATTTGTTGTGAATTATTTGCTGTTGACTTGAGTCATGAAAGTGTGCAAAATGGGAATTGCTTGAATGGACTTTTACTGGTATGAAGATTGTCTGTTACTGGTGTTTGTTGTTGTTGAGTGTGGAAATGCTGCCCTGTCAACTGGAGTTGAGTTCCGATTGGGGGCATTAATGAAGGCTCAAAAAATGGAGCTGAAGACTTCAGTAGTTGTGTCCTTGTAGCTTCCGTATGTTTTTAGTCAAAAGTTGAGATCCTACTGTTCCGAAGTTGAGATCCTACTGCATTCCATGAGCTTGAGCTTCTCGGGTGCGGGAATGATGAGTCAACCTTCAATGACATAATGACAATGGATTGCAGCATTGATGTGGTGTCCCGAAATCGGCTGCTGTGGAGTTGAGTTCCATTAGCGTCCCGAAATAAAATTAATTTGTTTTCTGTAAAAATAATTGATGATAATGGAATATTTCTCACCACGAAGATCGATTATAATCGGTTACAACCCATGGAACCGCACTGCGGGTGACCTTTATAAGTACTCCAGAAGAACTTAAAAGACGGTAAAACAATTTGGTTTATGAGAAAAAAAATAACGTCAATGACTGTTCAATTTTTTCATTCAAAAGTTGCTTCCCTTCCTCTTCGTTAATAAAATCTTCCATCCACTTCAGATTTTTTTGAAATCCATAATAATCGGGCAGTGGAAAAAAGTAAAGTTTTTGCGTGATTTACCTTTTTTCATAATTTTGGTGGCAAAAACATAAAACAAAAATTAAGTACAGAAACGTTCAAATTTCGTCTTATAAACGCATAAATCAACACTGCTGCACGTTTTCGATCTGTAGTTTCTGATGATCACCAGTTTTGGCTTTACAACGCTGGAAAAGTTTCATCTTGGTAAAAGGTACATTGGTGTTAAATGTGATATCTTACCCATGAAGTTTAACCTTTGAGTTTATACTTAGCTACGACCAAGTTAATTTAATAAATGCCAAAAGCGCAACGGCTTTTGGTAGACCGGGACACCGATCATTAATCTTCATTGATATGTAACCAATTCTGTTAAGTGAAACTAATTCTTAATTCAAACTTTTTACTCTGTCTACTAACTTAGCATAACATTACCCTTTAGTCTTCAAATCTAGTCTTAGATAAAAGCCTACTATCTTAATAGTAGGGATCTTAACTATCGTGTCTTAAATTAGTCTTAGTTTAAGTTATCTGGATAAAACCATTCTACTGTTTATTCTAAATTTTTAATATGGTGCAGTCAAATGAGTCGAACCTACGAGGACTAGAGTTTTTCTGGAATAACACATCGAGTGAAAGTCAACACGACTGGGAAAGATGGTCAGAAAAAATCCAATCAACAATTATCGCTAAAGATTCGGTGGACATTGAAGAGGTAATCAACCCCCCGGTAAGACTCGAACTAGCATACCCTATCGCCGAACCAATGGATCCTTCCGATGATCAACCCTGTTGGGCAGAAAAAGACGAACGTCACCGACTAGCTATCCAATCTTACAACGAAGAGATGAGAAGGAGAAAGGCAGAAGATAACGCAAATTCAACAGACTTCAAATCGGAGATATCGACAAGAAGTTAAAATCTCAATTACACATGGCACTTGGAAGAGAAGGAAAGAAATGCGTCTCACACAAAAATACTGGGAAAAGAAAACTGGACATTAATTTTGCTGAACTCTGGGAATTACTTAAAACTACATTTACGGCATCTACACACCTAACCTACGAGATATATAAATTTTTTGGTCGAAGACAGAAAGATAACGAGTCACTAGAAAAGTTCCACAAAACATTATCTGAATTGGCAAAAAATTGTAAACTGGGCGAACTCGAGTCAGAACTAGTCAGAGATATCTTCCTTACAAATATGCGAAACGTTGAGATCCCAAAGAAACTATGTATCGAATACTTATCCCCAGAAAACGTGTTATCTTACGTACTTGTCCATGAGAAAGGTACTAAGATACATCAACAGTACCTAAAATTCCCTGTTTATACTACTGTACAAACATCACAATAGGTAAAAAACCAACCAACCATAAAAAATGTTGAAAGTAACAAATGTCGATACTGCGGCCATCAGTTCAGGAAAAGACATTTAACCGTATGCCCAGCTAGAGAAAGAAACTGCAACACGTGCGGTCGTGAAGGACATTTCGCAAAGCACTGCAGAATCACAGCAAGAACCCAAACGAATGTAGTCGAACAAAACCTAACACCTCCCGAAAAAGAAAATTACCGGGCTAACCCGCAGGAGAATTGCGAATTCGAAGTCAACCTGGATAATTTTTTAGTTTTAGCGGTGGATACGAATAACGAAACAAATGCAATTGAAGATAAGATCGAGCGTGAAGTGAGAACCGTATTCAATCATGAGGGCCTAGAACTAAAAAAGACGCTGATGGTATCTCTGGGAAATTTCAATCCCTACTCTACTGAAATTCAGATCGACTCAGCAAGTTTCCAGTTTCCTTTATGAAGAAAGACCTACTTCATGAAATGAAAATACGAGGTAGATTCTTAAAGATAGAAGCAGTGGACGAATTCACGAAGAAAGCATATCAGGGTTTCGGAAGTACAATAAACATCATTGGAAAAGTTTGTGTGAGGATTCGATCGAAGGGTTGGGACGCCAAGATCAAAAACTGATCATAACCGAAAGAGCGGGAAAAAATCTCCTCGAAAATGATATACTGCTGAACCTGGGTATAGAAGTATTCCAGAAGCAACCACCACCCCATGGGCCAGATTTAAGGAAGACCCCGAATATATCTCACATCGGGACAGACGTCAATCGAAAAAAATTCGCATCTGACAGGCAACCAGACCAGGGCCTAACACACTACTACAAAGTGAGTTTAAACTATACATATCAGGCCGATTTCCCGACCTTAAAAAAAGAACCGGTAGATCAAAGAATTTTATCGTTAACACCTATTTTAACGAACCTATAAAACCGATACAGATAAAAGGGAAACGCATACCAATCCATCTTCTCCCTAAGGTGAAACTATGCATCGACCAACTGCTAAGAGATGGCCACATTGAAAAATTGTCTAGATGTTCGGAAAATTGTTTCATCTCCCAAATTGTAATCAAAGCTAAAAGGGACGGGTCAATTAGTTTAGCGTTAATTTCAAATGTGCTAAACCAACAGATATTTCGTGATAGATATCATATGCTTTACCTATTTGAACTAATCGATAACGTCGCAGTAACAATTAGCGGACACGACGAAAACAAAATTTGGTTCTCATCAATCGACCTAAAATATGCATATAGTCAAATACCGTTATCCAAAAAAGCAAGCAAGCAATGTAACTTCAATATCGTGGAAGGAGATTCACAGGCTCCTATCGTTTTAAAACTGGATTTTACGGGTTAGGCGATATGCCTAATGAATTTCAACGCATAATGGACCGTATGATGGAAAAATTACCAAATACACATGTTTATCTTGACGATATCTTAATTGCTACCGTGGGTAGTGAAGACCAACACCGCAAATTAGTTTTTAATGTTTTAAAAACATTAGACGATGAAGGATTGGCCATAAAATGGGAAAACTGTACGTCTCTGACTCACAAAAAAGAATGGCTAGGATTTAAATTCGACGCGAAAGGGACGACGCCATTAATACACAAATCAGACGCAATCAGAAATCAAGAAGAACTGGGTCGTATCAAAGATATAAGATCACTAATGGGATCGATTAACCAATTCAACAAATTCATCCCAAATTTAGCGTCTTTATCAGCACCGTTTAGAGAACTAATGCAAAAGAATAAACCAATTAATTGGTCCACGGTGCACGCTGAGGCGTTTGAAAAAATCAAGAAAGAAATCTGCAACACAGTAACCAATCAACATTTCGATGTAAATCTGAATACAAGAGTGAAATGCGACGCATCACATTTAGGACTGGGCGCGTACGTTGAACAAGACCATCGAAGGACCTGGAAGACCGTAGCGTTCGCAAGTAGATTCCTATACATAGCCGAACTAAAATATAGCACAAATGAACTCGAATTGTTGGGTCTAATGTGGGCGTTAGATCATTTTAAAAACTACCTATTGGGCAAACAGTTCTCCATTCTAACGGACCATAAAGCTTTAATTGGAGCGCTAAAAGATGATAAATACACAAAAACGGCTCAATCTCGCCTCACCGTTGGGCGAAAAAATTACTACCCTTCGACTTTACCGTCGATTATTTGCCAGGTAAGGAAAAGGAATTTGTCGACTAGCTATCTAGACACCATCGGGTGAACCCGTACTAGTTTCGCTCGACGTTGAGAAATTTGTTATCGCTTCGGTAAACCAAATTAGTACTCTCCTAGGTTTCGATCACATTCTTGGCCGCAAATAAGAAACAAATTTTCTCAACAAGTCATAGCGCATGAAGTCACGATTGCGCATGACGAATTGATGAACAATATGACCAGTCAAGAAATAGAACGTGAGAAACGAATTGCGAATGCCGCTGAAACTTTCCAAGCTATTGTTAACCATTCCAAAATTTCAGTGTGCCAAGGTTTACATTTACGAACAGAAGACTGTGATCCATCCTGCAAAATTATCGATTTTTCCACCAACTATAAGACTTTGAAAGATATGGCCGACCAATTCGAGCTATTAGAACAACTTGAACATCCCAACCTAAAATACTCCTATTCTAACACCAAGTACTTGTAACCCATCTGCTAATCCCTCGGAAAGAACACCCAGCAAAGAAAAAAGCTCAAAGTCAGCTAAATTGAAAATATTTCCATTGTCGTGGCCCAAAATATTTGATTCGAAATTCATGTCATTATTATCTAATCAAGACCTTATACTAAAAAGATTGTTAAAGGTAAAGAAAAAGACCGAAAATAGGATATTACACAATTGGGGAATTACTATAAACCATATATTAATAACTTACATGTCAGCGGAGGATGCCTTTATTTTGACGACAGATTAGTTATCCCGGCATCTTTGAGATAGACAATGCTTCATAGACTACATGAAGCCCACCCAGGCCAGCTCGCGTTGAAAAATCTGGCAACTCAATATATCTGGTGGCCAAAAATTTATCGTGAGGTTCAAGTCCACGGGGAAAATTGCAGCGAGTGCGTTAAAGCAGATAAAGGCCGAAAACTTATGTGTCGAGAAAGAAGAAATGACTGGAACACTCCTGATGAAATCGAAGATGGAGACGAGGACGAAAACTCATCTTCGTCAGATCATATCTCTAACGCAGTGAGATACGTCCTCACCATCGCTGGTTCTCCTGTAAAGGTTCTCTCCCGCGCTGAGACAAGAGATGCTCTAGGCGTCAAAAGTCTCGTGTTGAACAACCCGCCGGCCATTAAAAGACAATATGCCCCGAAGAAGGTTATCCCTAGAAAGAAAAACCAACTTGTGAATTTCTACGCTACCAAAGGACCGAGGAAGATTATAAAACCTCAGAGAAACGTCGGATTCAGGAGCTCAAAGGCGACTCAGAAAAAAACAAACCTCCAAGCAAAATTTAAGGATCTAGATATGCGAGTCGGAATGCTGCTATGAACAGCTCAAGAGAGACGTTCCTGAGAGATTTTGACGACAGATTAGTTTTTTTCTGAGTTTGAGGTTCCCCATCGGCCTCGAAAGTGTCCAAGAGACAAGCCCACCGGGCAAACCCGTCTGCTCAAGAAGCAGTACAACAGAAAGTAGAATGACGAATCCTCCAGTAGAAATACTATCCGACAACGATGCAGCGACCTATTTCTACTAGAAGACTTAAAGATACAAACCCTAACCGATCCTAAAAACCGACCAGAACACTCAATACAAGAACGAATGGCCATTAAAGAAGAAACCCCAAAACAGATCGAATCCAATGTGGAATAGGCTGAGACTCCGTTGATTGTTATAGACAACAGTACAGTTCCACATTCAACCCCACAGCTTATCTACCTAGAGAGTCACGAAGAAGTAGATGCAAGTAACCAGGAGATACCCAACTACCAGAAAAAACCCGAAGTAAAATTAACTCAAAGGAACGCAGAACCAGACACGACGGTGGAGATAGACAGCCAAGCAAAGGAAACGACCCCTACCAAGATCCTAACTAAACTGACGGGTACGGCCAAAAGGAAGGCCTCGTCGCCGATGAAATCACCACCGCTCAAAAAACTGCCTGACACACATTCTCGCCACAACACTAGACCCATGCGATCTAGGCAACCTTCGATGATGCTGGGAGAGAGAGTGTTCACTATTTTACTTGACAACCCCGACGATAGGCCAGGCGAACACGCACTATCTCAAGTCCACACTCCACCATATTGCTCATCAATCGAAGCGATTACAATTGAACTAGAAAGCCATCAAATTGACGTGGTGGAGCTAACTTCCCCGTCAACCTCTTCTCCATTGCATCCAACTGTAGTCAATTTATCTGAACGAAGATCTGAACAGACGAGCTATACAAAGCCTTCCCTATCACTTTCCCCAATTGGTTCGCCCAGGAAGATTCAATTCAGACCTGAGGTCCACATGTCAGAATTTCACCCATCGGGCCTACCCTCCGAACCAGTAGAGGCAACGACGATACCAATTGTTTGATCCAGATTGGCCTAATACCCCTTCTATCATTTCCCCGATAGAGTTATTAGGCCAACCTATGACGCTCGACGAACTTAGGAGGTGGACAATCAACCGAACCGCAAACCGAGATGCTTCTTAGATCTCATTTTGTAGATTATCGATGCCACACAACAAAACTCAAACTCTTGATAAACTTTTCCTTCAGTAATCTTTTCCGTTAAATTTTTTGTTACCTTTGGCCTTAAATTTAGTACCCATGTAAAGTCTTTTCGTTGACTAAAATAGACCTTCGGCCGGACTGGTGTACACCCGAACAATATGCTGTTGATTTATTTTAACATACTGATTCTGAGACGCTTTATTTATTACCTTTGAGTTATGCAGTTTATAACAGCCTATGACCAAAAATGCAGAATCAACATTTTACCCATCGGGTGCTAAGTTGGGGTTTTTCCCGCCAGTTGTCCCGCCATTTCATCCCCGAGCTCAAACTTTTTGCGCTGCTGAAAAGTATATGTTTAGTTAACTTTTCGTGTTATTTTTTTTTAAATGTGATATCTGACCGATGACAGTTTAAACTTTCTACTTCGCTACGACCAAGTTAATTTAATACCTGCCAAAGGCGCAACGGCTTTTGGTAGACCTAGACACCGATCAATAATCTTCATTGATACGTAACCAATTCTGTTAACTGAAACTAATTCTTAATTCAACCTTTTTACTCTGTCTACTAACTTAGCATAACACTACCCTTTAGTCTTTAAATCTAGTCTTAGATAAAAGCCTACTATCTTAATAGTAGGGATCTTAACTATCGTGTCTTAAATTAGTCTTAGTTTAAGTTATCTGGATAAAACCATTCTACTGTTTTATTCTAATTTTTTAACAAGCGGAAGGGTCTATAAAACCATATGGAGGAGCGTTCCGTACTCCTCGCCGTAAAATTCAAAAGTGATCAGCGAAAAATTAATTAGAAGATTAGATTTGCTCACAATTTGCAAAATTCCAAAAAAAAAATTTATGCAATCAAAATCCTGTAAATTTATTTAGCTATATTATTTACAGTGTAAGGTTTCAAGTTTCTTCCCTTGAGTCAGTCTTCTATCCCCCTGTGTAAACCTCGATGAAGAACTTGAACGATCCACCTCCAATTGGATGGGTGAAGCAGTAGTTTTCATGACAGTATGACACTCTAGTGACCGATGTGTAGGGTGCTACTAGAATTTGCAGCCACGGTACGTCATTTTCCTCAAGTTTCCCTACGATGTAAGACATTGCTTCAGTTTCAGACTCTTTATCCTGAGCATCTTCAACAATTGCGTGGGCGACGTTCTCCCAATTACAATTTGAAGGATAACGTTCTTCGCGTTCCAGAAGTTTTCCCCAAATAATCAGATCACACTGTATTCCAGATTTGAGACATCCAGTGTTTTTGGGATCCGATTTCCAGCACTCGTAAGCTCCACTGATGAATGTGTGCGCCCACTTGTCGTTTTTATTGATTAAGTAAACAAACCAAGTGGATGCAGGATATGTATCTGCAAGGAAATCCCGTATGTTCATTACTTTGGTCATATTAGAACCTTTGCTTTCCTGTAGGATCTTTAAAGCGGCGTTTTGCCATCCTGTGAGCAGTTCTTGATCGGAATTGTTTATCAATAATTGACGCAACCCTTCTTTATATTTAGCTTCCTCCTCTAATCTCTTGATGCTCACTTGTTGAAGTTTTTCGCCGGTTGGTGCTTCTTTATCCTGTTGTTTCTTTTTGAGAATTTCCAGGGCTTGTTGACGGCTATAAAGGACATCTGCTTTATGGACCAGATCCATGTACTGTTTTTCCTTTTCAATTAGTTCTTTTTCGTTGGCTTGCTTGCTCTGTAGTTCTGGAATTTCGATTATAGCGGTCGGTGGTCGAACTTTCGCCATCTGTGGCCTTCCATTTCTGTCATTGGCCGATGCTTTTTCCATTTTTTTCCGGACTGTGTTGTCTAGTTTTTCGATAATCGTTTTGAGACTCTCAATCTCTGATGTATTTTTCATCAGCTCAGTTTGCAGCCTAATTTTGTCATGCTGTAATGCGCGAATCTGATCGTTCATTTCAACATCACTTTTGATTTCATTCTTCTGAGTTGCCCAAAACTCTTCGACTGCTCGTTTATTTTCATCTCTTATTTCTTTTTCAGACTTACTGGTTTCCTTGTAGTTGTCATCAATTTGTTTCAAAAGTTTGCGGTAGTCTTCTGGTACTTGTTTCCAGCAATCTTGTTGCAATGTTTCCCGAAGCTCTTGACTAAAAAATAATTTTAGCTAACATAAAGTTTTTTGAAATCAAATTTGTTTTGAGCCAGAAATTTTTTTGCAAGTTTGGGACATGAAGGAAGGTGGATGCTCAAAAAACAGAAAGATAGATCAAAATCTTAATATAGAAATAGAAGTTGCGTAAGCTAACCCAAATTGACAAAAATATCAACTTTCAAACAAAAGCAGTTATAAAATCTCCATTATTTGTTAGGATGTTAACATGTTTACGACATGGTTTTTTCGTTCCTTGCTCATTAAAATCTGTATATTTTTCTACAAAAGATAGTAGAACTTTTAAAATGAAGTAAAAAAAAAGCCTAAGCATTTTTCGAAAACAAAGATTTTATAATAATAAGTAAATACAAACATGTAGAGACTGGTACAACCCTGGTCTAACCTATTTTGAGATTGAAAAAAATACAACAAGAAAAATTATTCTGAGCGCAACTGCTATAGGTGCCATACATCATAAAATCACGCATTTATGCATACCGCATGACAAGACTGCTCGTAAAACGGTAAAACCCAAACGAATCCGATTAAACTTTGGAAACAATTGTTTTGATCAAGCTCAAAAACTTGTTTTTCGTTTCCGCCCTGATGTAGACACCAAGTTTCAATAGAAAACTGCTGGCAAGAAGAAGATGCTTCGGTTTTTCGGAAATGTTCTCTAGCATAATTTGTTTGCTGTTTTGAATGAAACATATAAGAAAGACTTCCGAACAAAAATTTTAAAATTTTTGGCAGTCTTCTCTCCGCACGCACCGTCAAGTTCGAAATGATAAACTTTGCGACTACCAAAGCAATACTTACCTTTATCGGCTTCCCTCAGCGCTGTTCGAAAAAGTTTCCGAGCCGGATAATTTGCTGCGTTCGATAAACGCATTATTAGATTTTGAGGAATGGATATTGCCAGCGCGTTTTGTTCAGACTTGATACAAACTATTTCGTTAATTTTGTTCGTAAAAAAGTCAGAAATTTGCGAGAAACATGTCAAAAAGAGCACAAATAGATGCATCATTCAAAAATTGGATTGGTTTTTTGTTTCTTGTAGGCAATAACTGGCATGAAATATCCAGCTTTAGTTCAATTTAGAATAACTGTTCCGCTTTTTGAATAAAATGCTTCATAACAATGTCTATCTTTCTAGAACGTTTTTAAAATATCTGAAACATATCGGTGTCCGGAGCTCAAATAAAAAAAACATTTTTTATCTGTGACCATTTTTGTAAAGTCATGGGGGTTTGGAAAGTGCTAATTTGACAGTTTGGGATAAATAATGCGCGAGAAATTGCGTACTAAAAACACGCGTGAGCGGCATTTCATTCCGTTCCAAATTGAATTGACGAAATTCATTTGGTCTTTTGATTAGAATGCGAGATGCTGAAGCCATCTTTTTGTGATTCATTTTAGCGTGTAGGATATAAATTTAGAAATATCTTAACAAAGAAACTTGATTGTTTCTTATTAAAGCTTTTCAATTTTCCAACTGTGCCTACGTTCTTAACTGGTTCCTTTTCCTCATTGGGGTTGGAAAAAACTCCGATCAAAAAGATGCTTCCCAGCGGTAAATTTAACATGAATCAAAAAAGACGCCAGTCTAATCTTTCCGTTATTTTCTTCAAAAGAAAGATCAAAAATAGATTTACTGAAATTTTTGCAATTTTTGTGATAATTTTAATGATTTATATTGAACTAAAAGGAACAACAGGGTCAAGTTCGAGCAAAAAAATTGTTTTTCGTTTGTGTTAAGACAGTGTTGTTCTTCTTCTCTTCATTTATTGTGTTGTATGCAATACAAATAACCAGCTTATTTTAGCGCCCTGGTCCTACTCAATGCAGGACCATCCGTTGGGGAGATGGTCCGCTCAAAAACAATCATCTGGCATGCTGGACTTTGTTCCTACTTAATCTAGATGCTACTGTACATTTTCTCAAACACTCTGCTTGAAAAAGTTTGCTGAGCGACCCGCTTTTGATATGAAATAGAATATGCTTCAAAAAAAATTTCGAGTCTTCTAAGAGAGTGATCCAGAATTTTTGACCATAGCCGAGATACGCTTTTTCCAAACTTTGTCCGCGACTTAAGCCCCCGTCCAGACTATGGATTTTAAGTCGTGGAATTACCACCGGTGCGAGCGAGAAATTTAACGAATAAGTCGGGGACCTCAAACAGGTAGGTTCGCCCTCCTTATTTGCATAAACCAGCACAGCATCAGATCCTTTCTCTGCTTACCTCTCAAGCTCCTCCTGCTTCTGGGCCTCATCTATATCTTTCAGATTTCTTCGCAATTTATTTCTTCCTTCGACTAATTTTCTTTCGTTTGCCCACTCTTTGGTATCGAGGGAGGGTGATTTGTCTAGCAGCTCATATAACTCATCAACTGCCTCCTGGTACTGTTTTTCTTCGTCGTTGTCTCCATCGTCTCTTTGTGAGTTGATGAACAAACACCTCGGTTTGCCAGCGTTCTTAAATTTAGAGCGCAAAGTTTTAATATAACCATCGGCGAGTTCTTGATCGGTCTGGTTCTCGTTATTTTTCTGTCTACGCCTTATAGCCTTCTGAGACATTTCGAATTGCGTAAAAACAATAACGACCTGCTCCCAGAAGTCGGGGCCAAACATCTGTTCAAAAATATTCATCATCCCGACAAGAGCTCCATCTAATCTCCGATTGTTTGCGTTTATGGCTATGCAAAACACATTGACATGGTCGCATTTATTCTGCAAAGTTGCAATCAATTCTCCTATAATTCTTGCATCGTTCTCAAGATCGTCTGTAGCGTCGAATCCTTCGGTATCTATGAGGGTCACTGGTTTCTCACCTTCTCCATTGTAGAACACATTTGCCATCTCAGTTTTGCGGGTGCAACTTTCAGCTCCCGAATATACTGGGAACACACTAGCATTATGAGCGACGCCTGTTAGAACGTTGCAGAGTGAGCTCTTACCCGTTCCAGCTTTACCTATCACCAGAAGTTTCTTTCGACCATTCATTCTGACGTCATCTACCAGGTAGGCTGAGCCAGGTCCTTTTTCTGTTCTGGTTTTAAGTAAAAGCTGTGATACTTCTGCTTCTGAATCCGAAGAGTCCACCGGAGTGGGCGAGGGTTGATTTTCATCTAGGAAAAAACTCAGAATCACGTATTATTCGGGTGATGTTTTATTCAACTTTTTTTGAGTTAAGGGAAAGAAATAAAAGACAACTTCTAAATTTCTATTAACTTTATTTACAAAACCGATCGCAAAAGTAGCTTAGATTGAAATTTCGTGAAGAGTGCTTCTTCAATACAAAATCATCTAAAACTAATTAAATACGAGCAAAGAAACAAAAAAGGGAAAATATACCTCCAAAAATGCAAAAAAGAAATATTCAAATTATAACCAATTTCGACTAAATTTGAAAAATTAACTACCCTACCCGAAGATTCAACCGTCTTGTCGGCAGTTTCCTTGATTCCAGCAGTACCTAGGCAACAAATTTCTCCAAATTACTGAGAATAGCAAAGTAAAGAACGAGGAGATCAAAGGACACCCACTCCAACCAAAACTTCGCCACTCAATGAGTCCAATAACCCGCGTCGACGTGCTCATTTAATTTTCGATCCTATCGACCAAAACTCGGTATGTTTCGACTGTCTCGACCGAATTTGGGTATGTTTTGACTTTCAATTTATGTTAAGTTTCCGAAACTGAACTAAATACTTTATCCCTTTCGAGTAAAATCTCGGTATGGTTTTGAAGTTATCAGAATTATTTGCAATTTAAATGTTTTGTAAAGCTGAACTTATTTTGAACAAATACTTTTTATCTTATGGATACTGTGGTTTTCCAGTCGAGTCAAAAGTCTAAGAAAGACAGAACCAAGCCCCTCTCTGGACTATTCCACTCTGTTTTTAGTCGAGCAATGACATGTGTTTGACTTTGAAAAAAAAACCTTGAATGTTAACCCAGTAAAACCTTGAATGGTAACCCAGCAAAACCTTGAATGGTAATCGGCGCAAAACCTTGAATGGTAACCCAGCAAAACCTTGAATGGTAACCCAGCAAAATCTTGAATGGTAATCGGCGCAAAAACTTGAATGGTGATTGGCGCAATAGTAATCAGCAAGAAGCATTTTAAAGTCGCACGCACGATGCTGACAGACACCCAATATTGTTCGAAAAAATCGAATGAAACTAAAAAAAACACCATGTTTTGTACTAGGAAAGCTTATGATCAGCCTTTTTCCCATAGTATGCAATTGTATGGTTGACATTTATTCTATAAACAAACAAAAAACTTTGAGCTTTTTCTTTAAAATTTTGATTTTGTGCAAAAACACACTAAACGGTTTTTTATGCCAAAGTGTCTCTCATAAAACAATAATGCCATAAAAGTGTATTATTTGATTTTTAAAGTAATTCAGATAATTTTTTGATCAAATTCAATTTTAATGATGCCAAAGTTTCTCTCATAATAGAAAAATGTCATATTTCAGTTTTAAATCAATTAAGAATAAATTAAAAAAACACGCTGATTGAAAAATTTTTTATGTAATTGTACCTTAAATATTTTCTTAATAGTTTTATAAATGAAATTGTTTGACTAATTTTTTTCTTGCATAGACGTGAAACCGAGTAGTCAAAACATATCTGAAATCTGAACTGAGTGGCACAAAATTGATTAGGTTTTTGTGAGTTGTGAAGCTCCAAAATTGCAAAATTTTGAGCGCAAAAGTAAGAGTTTACAAATTTTTGGTCGATCAAGTCAAAAATTACTTTAGTGTGATCAACCAAAAATTTTAAAACATTTTTCATTCAACTAAAACAAGATCTTACCTTTCTTTTACCTTTTTTTGTCGAAAACATTACATTTTCAACGAAAACATTACCTTTTTTGATTTTCTTTGTTGCTTGAAGAGACTTTGTCGAAGAATATGTAGTTCTGCTCGCTTGTTCATCTAAAAGTCAAGTAAGTGAGAATGTAAGAAAATTCAAAAATTTTAATGCCATTTTGTCAAACTCTTAAACAAAATACCACATAATAAATTATGATAAAATTAACTATAAATCATCCAAAAAACAATTATAATCAACACAATCAATTCTGATATAACAAAAAAGTAGAAAGTGGAATATTCGGATAGCTTGTCAATTTTGAGAAAAAAAGTTTCGAAATTGGCAAATATTTTTGAAAACAAAATTCCAGCAACATTTTCAAAAAACTTATTTAATCATTTAGCCCTCAGAGAAAATCATAGATTCGCTGCTGCTCTTCATACTATTTCATATCATGATTTTTTTGTCGTACAGTTTCAAAGAAAAAAAAACAGTAGCAAAAACATTTTCATTCATAAAAATTTAAAAAAAAACTATTTTTTCGAAACTATTGCAAGAAAAGAGCATACTGTCTTTTTTATTCTACGGAAAATTATGAATAGCTTTTTCCTATACTATGAAGCTGTACGGTAGACAATTTTTCTATGAAAAAAAATTTTTTTTTGAAGTTTTTGTTTTTGGTATTTTGGTTTTTCAGCAGAAAACTAACAAAATTTTTCTAACATATGAAAACTAAGAGTAAATGGCAGTTACCACCTAGGTAAAATTTTCTAGATTTTCAAACTGAATTATATACAGGAAACCTAGTTTTCAGTGTAAGGCTGGAAAAATTCGATCTAGAAAAAATCTGAGGTAGAAAAAACGTGTCTACTTTTTTATACAGATCTAGATATATCTCAGCTCATAAAACGAAAAATATTATTTGTCTTTATACAAAAGACAAATCCTTGTAATTTTTGGAGTTGTTAGTGTGAAAATTAGGTTGGACTACTTAATAGACGCAAATATCAATTTTGCATTCAAAACTTTTACGTACAAAATTAATTTGAGCACAGAAGCGAATTGCCAATCAAAACATAGAAAAAAATTTTCTACATTTTTAACGGAAAAGATTAATATCATACAGTTTTCGTATACAAAATTGCATCATGGTATCAAAAGCAATTTTTTTTTCAAAAACAATTTTTTTACGTCAAGGTTAAGATACAAAAATTGCCGAACAAAATTGAATGATTTAGGCTTTAAATCATTTTTAATTACAAGTTTCAAAACACACTGATTAAAAAATGCTTAGAATAGAAATTGCTTCAAATATTATTGTATCCTAAGAGTTTTTTTGGTAGTTTCATAAATGAAATTGAATGAATGGCATTTTTTATGTTTAGACGTGAAACCGGGTAGTCGAAGCATATCTGAACTGGGTTGCGCAAAGTGGATTATAGTTTTAGTGAGATGAGACGCTCGAATTTTACCAAATTTTGATTGCGACGGTCGAAACTTAAAAATTTTTGGTTGATCAAATTGAAACTTGTTTTAGTCTATTCGACCGAAATGTCGTAATTTTTTATGGGTCGATAAACATGAGACCATTCATTCGAATTTTTTTTCGGTCGAGATAGTCGAAACATATGTGAAATAGTTCGTGCACCGTCGAAAACATTTTCTTGGGCCGACCGTCTTAAGCTTCGACCGTCTCAAGCAAAGAACTTTGCATGAGACGGACGAAGCTTGACGAATATAGCTGGAGACTGTTGAAAAGTCACTCGAGCACTTAAACCCGGGGATATAAAGAAGTTTTGATGGTTTCCAAAAAAGATTTTATTGCTAATCAATTTTTAATCAAATCAGGTCAATGAAAAACCCCTGTTTCCAAAAATATAGATGTATGTTTTTAGTTGTGATGACTACGGTTGAAAAACATTTGAATAATCTTCAAGAAATTACAAGCAAAACACATACCTCTTTTGGTTTTATTTGTTGTTGGCGAGAACTTGTCGAAGGAAACCCAGCTCGGTTTGTTTGTTCTTCTAAACTTCAAATAGATGAGAATGCCAGAAAACTCAAAAGGTTTATGCCATTTCTTCTAATTCTCAAAATACAACATATAAAATTTTAATATTAGTCAACCAGGAAATTTTTATAATCAAAACAATCAACTCTGATACAACAAAAAACTAGAAAATAGTTTGTTCGGAGAATTATCCAATAACAACCAATTCAATTTGTTTGATTTAAGACTCAAAAACGACAACACGACTGCGTAAAATGGGCGGCATCATAATCATAATAAATTGTTTGCAATATAGATTCTTTTCATGAGTGACACTTAGTACGTTTCCAACCAAATTATATCTCATCGCGAGAACACCGTGGAACTGTGCAGCACGTTTTCAGCCGCCTCTAATCTTCTTATGATTTTTGTTGGTATTTACTATCAATAGTTAATCAATAAAAATTTAAAAATTTATTTGGTTCAAAAAACTGAATAGCGGAAAACCGGGAAAAAATTCAGAACTATTCCTAGACTTGACAGTATTATTTAATGTAATTTTTACTCAAAACTGATTTTAATCAAGTGGTAATTTCCTAGAAGGCCGCTGTCCAAAACGCATGATTGAAGATTTGTAATTGATGTTTAATGCAGTCCTAAATCACTGTTTCAAAAGCTGGGTAGTATTTGAGAACAAAATGGAAACTTTTTCTTATAGTTATTGATTTTTTCTTTTGCATGCACAGGTATCAGCTTCGCTGAAATAGCTTTACTTAAAAACGTGTTCACGTTTTTTCATTCATTGCTTCCTGGATTATAATTGATATGCGTTTTTTTCTCACAACTTTACATACCAAGCCAGACCAAAATAAGTCGGCCCAAACAATGGAGATTTTGTACTTTTTGAAATGTAAAAAGCAGAGAACAAAATACAGATTGGTTTGCTTTCTACGAATCCCATTACTCATTATTTAGCCAATTTCTAAATAGGCCACTTTTTAAGCAGATAGATGTGAATGTAGTCATTTTTTCCTGGAGCTATTATCTGTTTTTTTTTTCTGCTCTCGGTAAACATTTTTAGCTTATTGATAATAAACTTGACTAGTTTACCAATCAGTCTGTATTTTTGGTTATTTCGGAGTACTTATAAGTCGACTTAAAATTGTGAACCAAACATTTTGAGCTCGCGCTGAAGTTTCATAGTCTAAACTTAGCCAATCAGTTTGAAACAAAATAATTTTATTTAGCTGAAGCTGCTTAACCATTGATTTTTGGGCGTTATAAGTAAAAAGATCAAATGTGTTTTTCTTATCATTTACGCTACTTGGTTTTTGTACTTGTCTATACATGTGATACTGGACTACTTTATAAAATTGATTGCTGTAGATATAATTCTATTACCTTTATATCAAATTTTCTCAGTTATATCGGCAAAGAAATAAAAACAAATTTTGTGCAATTATTATAAAAAGATACCCGAAACCATTAAAAGTGAAAATGAGTGCAGCTGCTGCACATGTACAATTCAATAAAAACACAAAGTAATGTGAAATGGGAATAACTTTCAACTGTGTTCGAAAATTTTTAGTTCGACTCTTTTAAAAGCAAAGTCTTACATTCGGTTTTCGAGTTTTCTCTCTCGGCCGCAATCAGAATTAAAAATGGGTTTGTTCTTTAACAACGTTATAAAAATATTCACACCCTTCATCAGCAAAAAAATAAAAACGAAGCAACCCAGGCTGAGATACGCGACTTAAGCCAGTCGGGATTTTGTGCGACCCATAACTTATTAGGCTATTTTGGGCAACATAAGTCGAAGATTGAAATGCTAGACAGCTTTTTGACCTTACCAGCAAAAGTTGGCCAGGTTCCCTTTTCTATAACTTTTTTCCTGAAGGCCACTTGTCCCTTCTTCGCTGAAACAAATTCAAGTTAATACAAATAAAGTATAAGACTTACTTGGTCGATTTGAGGCCTCACGATTGCACTGGAAGTGCCTTAACGCTATATACTTAATTCGATGGCTGAACAAACAAAAAGTTCAAGTTACGTTAAAATGATTGTGGTATAAGTTTGTATTCTTACGGGGAGAGGGGACGTAGCGATAAGCATGTGTACCTACTGATATGCTAAAACGTTTAAAACTTTTACATCATGACATGAAAACATTGTGTGATTATATTAACCTGATTCATATGTGTACTTCATTTTATCGGGGTTTACTTCGGATTTGACTCTTTTGAGAGCAAATATGTTCAAGTTCGCGGAAAAAGACACGCCACAGTCGGATGAGGGACACCTTCGCTCTGCTCGTGCCAGAAGTATGGCCAGACAACTTTTACCAGACTCGGGGCCACATATTCGGTGTTTGTTGCAGGGCAATATCCGAATGTCATACTTCAACTTGTCCAGGCATTGGCAGCAGAACACAAGATGGTCTTTATTCAAATCATCCGCCATAAGTTCTGGTCTCAGTTCAAAAGTTTAAAAAACGCACACAATTTGAGAATAGTTGTTTGTTTTCAGAAGAATTTGAATTCGTTTTTTTTGAAGACATGGTATTTTGACGTCCATTAACATAAGATGTACTGGTTGCCAACTTTATTCAAGAAAATATAACTTAACAAACTGATGCTCACGCATTGTATATTTTTCTGCTGTTATTTTTCATGTGGTAATTTTGTTTTATTTGCGCCTCAGTTGAGATTTTAAAGCTTAAAGAAAAGAAAAATCATTTTGTTTAATAATGAATGTTGAGTAATTAAGAACGAACAATTTTATTACAGAGGCGTAAGATTTGTCAAAATTACAGATAAGAAGCTACAGGCTTTTTCAGCAACAAAATTTTACTTAGATACTTAAACTTTACTTAAAGGGCCAATTCGAGAAAAAAACATAATAAAATTTTGTGACGATGATCAAGTCAAACAATATACATTTTATAATTGTGTTGATTATCAAAAAGGTTTATAAAACCAAACACTTGTATCGAAGTCATGCTATGAGGTTCAAATTTTCACAGTTTGGTGTCCCATAAATTACAAAAATAACATAAAATTTGTATTGCTTTTTTGCTTTTGTCTTTCGGTTGAGTTTTGACATCCCTAGTCGATAGAAGGTCATGATCCCCCGAGTCGAGATTTTTCACCTAATTTGAAGCAAGATTTGAGCGGTTTCAGCGGTTTTTTTAGACAATTACGCTCAAAATCTTGCTTCAAAATGAGCGGTTTGAGCGGTTTTTGAACGGTTTTATCTAAAAAAACCGCTCAAAAACCGCGCAAGATTTGAACGGTTTTGAGCGGTTTATCTAAAAAAACTGCTCAAAAACCGCTCAAATCTTGCGCGGTTTTTTTAGATAAACCGTTCAAAAACCTCTCAAACCGCTCATTTTGAAGCAAGATTTTGAGCGTAATTGTCTAAGAAAACCGCTCAAACCGCTCAAATCTTGCGCGGTTTTTGGGCGGTTTTTTTAGATAAACCGTTCAAAAACCGCTCAAACCGCTCATTTTGAAGCAAAATTTTGAGCGTAATTGTCTAAAAAAACCACTCAAACCGCTCAAATTTTACATATTTTCCAGTGGTTATTTTGCTCGAGCATTTGAAAAAAGTCGCTCACATTGTTTTTGGTCAAGACATCGAAAAAAATATTGCTTGATTTGAGAACAGTTAAGATCTTTTTTAAATTGTAGATAGTATTTCAACTGCATCTTAGCGTGGGTTGACCAAAAATGCTTATCCTACAATTTCCATATATGAAAAAATGCTGCAATTTTTCAGTTTCATAGACTCAGAAAATTGTAAAAAAAAACTAGGATAAGCGTTTTTTCATATATAGAAATTGTACGATAAGCATTTTTTCATATATGGAAACTGTAAGATAAGCATTTTTTGGAAACTCAAATGAGGCTCAATTAGCGTTTAAACTTACCCATAAAACGTGCAATCTCTGAACAGAGAAGAGAACCAACAGAAAAATCAGAGGATTGTAGAGGTTGGAACCTCAAACTCTTCATTTTCTGTAGGCAAATCTCCTCAACTCTTGAGAGAGCAGAAATTTCCTAAGCCTACTCCTAGATGAACCAAAACCATAAGGGAGGAGTTGTCTCAAACGCCAAAAAGCCTGTTTTCCTGATGGAAACATTCTCCAAGCATACATAATCCAGTTGTGATCCGCAAGTTCTGTCATCAGCATTAATTTATTTCCTCTAAAAAACAAAATTTTACACGGGCGAGAAAACAGAAAACATTCAACACATACGTAATTAATGTTCATTGATATGAATTCTGATCCAAATTCAGAACTACTCGAATGCAAAAATATCAACTTCTAAGGCCACCATCGGAATCATATATGAGATTGCTGGGTCAGAAATCAGCCAAGCGACGGCGCTCAGAAGCAGAATACTGCACTGACTTACAATGTAAAATAGGGCAGTAATGTGCTTCTCGGCGCCATCGATTGGCTGACTTCCGACCCAGTCATCTCATATAAGATTCCGATGGTGGCCTTAGAAGTTGACATTTCTGCATAGGTCATTGTATGAAAATTGTATGATTAGCATTTTTACATACATTTGATGCAGGCAATTGTATGATAAGCTTTTTCGGTGTGGGGGAATTTGAAATAAGCATTTTTGGTTTAGGGATGTCAACCCGGGGTCACATTACCTTCCCAGGCCTTTTTGTTGGTTTTAATTGGTTTTCTTTATAAGACCGCTCAAAAACCGCTCTAAAACCGCTCAAATCTTGCTTGAAAAACCGTTCAAAAATCACCGCAAGAAATGAGCGGTTTTTGAACGGTTTTTAAGCAAGATTTGAGCGGTTTGAGCGTTTTTGTTTTTCCAAAAAAACCGTTCAAACCGCCCAAACCGCTCAAATCTTGCTGAAAAACCGCTCAAACCGCTCATATCTTGAGCGGTTTTTGAGCGGGATCTCGACCCGGGCCAATTCATCGCAGCTATAAAAACGACGAATGATCGGAACCCGAGTCGAGATTTTTCACCTAAATTGAAGCAAGATTTGAGCGGTTTGAGCGGTTTTTTAGACAATTAAGCTCAAAATCTTGCTTCAAAATGAGCGGTTTGAGTGGTTTTTGAACGGTTTATCTAAAAAAAACCGAAAACCACTCAAAAACCGCGCAATATATGAACGGTTTTGAGCGGTTTATCTAAAAAAAACAGCGCATGATTTGAGCGGTTTATCTAGAAAAACCGCTCAAATCTTGCGCGGTTTTTGAGCGTTTTTTTTTGGATAAACCGCTCAAAACCGTTCAAATCTTGCGCGGTTTTTCAGCGGTTTTTTTAGATAAAACCGTTCAAAACCGTTCAAATCTTGCGCGGTTTTTGAGCGGTTTTTTTAGATTCCAGTCATCTCATATAAGATTCCGATGGTGGCCTTAGAAGTTGACATTTCTGCATAGGTCATTGTATGAAAATTGTATGATTAGCATTTTTCCATACATTTGATGCAGGCAATTGTATGATAAGCCTTTTCGGTGTGGGGAAATTTAAAATAAGCATTTTCGGTTTAGGGATGTCAACCCGGGGTCACATTACCTTCCCAGGCCTTTTTGTTGGTTTTAATCGGTTTTCTTTATAAAACCGCTCAAAAACCGCTCTAAAACCGCTCAAATCTTGCTTGAAAAACCGTTCAAAAATCACCGCAAGAAATGAGCGGTTTTTGAACGGTTTTTTAAGCAAGATTTGAGCGGTTTGAGCGTTTTTGTTTTTCCAAAAAAACCGCCCAAACCGCTCAAATCTTGCTGAAAAACAGCTCAAACCGCTCATATCTTGAGCGGTTTTTGAGCGGGATCTCGACCCGGGCCAATTCATCGCAGCTATAAAAACGACGAATGGTCGGAACCCGAATTGAAGCCTAAATTGAAGCAAGATTTGAGCGGTTTGAGCGGTTTTTTAGACAATTAAGCTCAAAATCTTGCTTCAAAATGAGCGGTTTGAGTGGTTTTTGAACGGTTTATCTAAAAAAAAACCGAAAACCACTCAAAAACCGCGCAATATTTGAACGGTTTTGGGCGGTTTATCTGAAAAAACCGCGCATGATTTGAGCGGTTTATCTAGAAAAACCGCTCAAAAACCGCTCAAATCTTGCGCGGTTTTTGAGCGTTTTTTTTTTGGATAAACCGCTCAAAACCGTTCAAATCTTGCGCGGTTTTTGAGCGGTTTTTTTAAATAAACCGTTCAAAAACCACTCAAACCGCTCATTTAGAAGCAAGATTTTGAGCGTAATTGTCTGAAAAACCGCTCAATCCGCACAAATCTAAAGACAAGTCAGGAGGATTCTTGAAAGAGTGGGTTATTCTCATGCAAGAAGGACGGATTGCGCAAAATTCGCAGCCAACAATGCTTTTTCATTTGTTCGAAAATGAAACTGAATAAAGTTTCTCGCGTGAAAAGATAATCAAACATTCAGAAAAAAAAGATGTTTTTTGAGTTTGAATTTTAATGGCTTCCCTTCACGTGTAATGTTAAAAGTACAATATTATGCATTGGTTACGCATTATAAAAAACCATCGTAATGAAATTTTGTGTGTTTGCAAACGCCTGCCAATCAAAATAGGGAAAGCCGAATTAGCAAAATTGGGCAATTGTCGAGAAGTTTTCCTGAAGCGCCAAAATGACCAATTTAGTCAAAATTTTTCTGCGGCGCCAGCTTTTTATTTTTTAACGTATTGAGAAAGTGTTGGAGCGCGTTTCTCAGAATTAGCTTGATTGTCTTTCCATCGAATATCTATCCAACTATATAGATTGATCGACATTTGGTGGCTGCCAATTCTAGCTAATAATTCCATTTGCTAAAATGTTTTCAAAAAATTCGACACCTCGTTTTCCCCCGCATCGTCTGCGGATGTTGCCCAGTCCACGAAGTGAATGAAGTTTTTTGCGGTGAGAGGGGAACTTTGTGCTACGAATCTTGTCAGGCTTGATTTCATCAGCTGAAACTGAGTAGCCTGAAAATCAAACAATTGTGAGTGGTTTCGAGTTTGACTAGATTTAATTGACAGTGAATTTTATTAGTTGCTCACGAGATGTTCCGTAGACAAGCAGGCCGTCTTGAAAAAATCACTCCTTTGATTATTTTGAGTGTGTTTTCGATGCAAATTTTTCTGAAAGATCCAGGAAGAGTTCTCCAACCTTTCGTCGACACATCATGACCAGCCCCAATTGAATTGTGCACATTCATTTGCTTCATCATAAAGTTCAAAAAAATGGTTAGCGTCTGAAAATTCCATTTATTCAAAGAATTTGACTCCATGCAAGTTGTAGAAGAATTTCTCCGTGTCGGAAAATGGGTAGTCTTCGTTCAATACTTTGCCATTGAGGTTAGCTTTTTTGACGGCCCAGGCTAGGATTGATTACTATCATGAGAATCTATCATGGTTGACAATTTTTGAAAGTTGATTTAATTCAACTGATAAAAAAGAGACAACAAAAAACACATAAAAAGCGTCTGAACTAATTTAATACGCTTCAATAGATCAGGTAAATTCATCTTTTTGTTCTCTTTAAAATTCATATTAAGACTTTTTACTTCGATAACTTCTCAGATCATCATATCCTTTTTAAAGAAAGTCTGTCGTTATTGGATCTCCTTTGTGTTCTGTTGGTTTCCGGAATCTTGAAGATAGTTTGGGTTTGTCTGAGCCCTGTTCGGATTGATATATGGAGTTGTTGAAGAATGTTCTTCTTTTCAGGTTATATTGGAATTTCATCATCGACGATGTCACTCGTTAAATCTTTGGTATTGGTCTCATGTTTGTATCTCGCATTTTGATTTTCAATCTCGAAAACAGTCCGTTCTGAATGATTGAAATTGATCCAGGATGAGTTGGTTCCATGTCGAATGATAAAAGTTGTAGAATGTGCTTCCGTGTCTTTGTTTGGTTTGAAGAGATTTTTAACATACGTCAGAATCTATGATGGTAGGTAACCTGGTTTTTCGTCAGAAAACAAGTTCTGCTGTTTTTTTCTTTTTGCTTTGAAGCATTTCTAAGCGTCGTTAGTTTTTGGAGAAAGGCAAAGAGATTGAATGATAAAACTTTTCCCATGCCTTCATGGCATGTTTAATTGTCTCGAGCGCTCTTTCTGCCAGTCCATTTGCTCTTGGGTGGTAGATCGGTGATAACTTTTTGTAATTTCCCTGAGACTTGCATCAAGCTTTAAAGTCATCGGTCAAAGACTAGAGTTTCTGGTACTCCAAACTTTGCAAAGACTGATGACAAACATTTCTTATTTCTTAGCAGTTAGAGTAGCTCTGTCATTGGTCCGGAATGCATCAATTCAGTCAATTCCTCTGTCAACAACCAAGGTGTTTTCTTGCTCTTTGAAGTGTGCCCAGTCCATTTGAATTAGTTCCCATACGTCTGCTGCTGGCCAAAAATTGTTTTCCCCAGTCCATTTGAATTCGTTCACATACGTCTGCTTGTGGCCGAAAATTGTTTTCCCAAATTCTTTTGACAGGTCTCACATATTAAGTTAAGTCTTTCTACTTTTTGTGACATGCCAAGCAAATAATCTCAACGCGTTTTTGGTTACTTGTCTTCCTGAGTGAGTCTTGTTGGCATCGTCTGAAATTTTACTTCTGAGTTTCGGCGGTAAAAAAAAGTGCACCGCCTCTGTAGATGATGCCTTCTTATGTTGTCAAGGTTTCAGCTTAGATGTTGAAGTGTTAGTTTTCAACTTCTAAGCTTTCAGCGTCTAAGAGTTGTATCCAATTAATGCTCTGTGTCCGTTTGAAAAGTCCCGAAATTTTTGATTCAAATTTAGATTACTTTTATCGTTGTTCAGTTTTTTTCTTTGAGTTTCTGCAAAGAAGATGTCAGCATTAAGGAAACACATTTTCTCCTCTTCTGGCGTCTTGTTGTCCAAGTGCAGCCTCCTCAGAGCGTCCGTGTGGGATCTGCGCTCCTGGCACATAGTTCAACTTATAGTCAAACCCCATCAGAGCAGTAACAAATCTGGATATTCTAGCTGATGCTGTTTTCAGTATCTCCCCTCCTGGCGCAAAGAAGTACTGCAACAGTTTGTGATCTGTGGATTTTTGCACCCCAGTAAGAAACGTTTCATCCTTACGTCCACAAACACGGTTGCTAAATCTTCTTCTTCAATGTTGGAGTAATTGCCCTCGTCTGATGATAGCTTCACTTAAACATAGACTGTTGAATCGTTCTCATGAGAGAATCCTGCCAAAAGCCTGATTTGAAGCATCGGTGGTCAGTTACTTCTTTGTCCAGTAAACAAGACCAACGACTGATTTTGAGCAAAGTTCTTGGTTGATACTTTGAAAATTTTTGTTGTGTTGGCATGTCACAAAATCTTGACTCCGTTAGTCCTTGAGAGGTGGCAAAGTTGCGAAGTTCCTTGAGCTTTGTGGCGAAGTTCAAATTCATTTGTCCGCAGAAATTGGCCAGTGATTGAAATTGATTGTGGTTCGCGGGTATCTTGGTGCCGAGATTCTTCTCAAAAAGCTTATCATCATGCTTGACTCTATCATTTGAAAGTGAATATTCTAAAAATCAAACAGCTGTGAGTGGTTTCGAGTTTGACTTGATCTTTTTGATGGTGAAGTTCTTTTCTCTGAGTCGTCCATTGAGTGACAGCCCTTATACGCTTTTCGAGTTGCTCCTGTGAAGTTCCGTAGAGAAGTCAGACATTTTGAAGATTACCCCATTTTTGGTTCCTTTGGGTGTACTTTCGATGAAATTTTGAATGATCGAGGAAGAAATCTCCAACCCTTCAGAGAGTCGACACATCTTGAAGAGCCCATGTTGGTTGTTGATTGTGCACATTTTTTTGCTTCAGCTTTTTATTTTTTAACGTATTGAGAAAGTGTTGGAGCGCGTTTCTCAGAATTAGCTTGATTGTCTTTCCATCGAATATCTATCCAACTATATAGATTGATCGACATTTGGTGGCTGCCAATTCTAGCTAATAATTCCATTTGCTAAAACGTTTTAAAAAATTCGACACCTCGTTTTCCCCCGCATCGTCTGCGGAAGTTGCCCAGTCCACGAAGTGAATGAAGTTTTTTGCGGTGAGAGGGGAACTTTGTGCTACGAATCTTGTCAGGCTTGATTTCATCAGCTGAAACTGAGTAGCCTGAAAATCAAACAATTGTGAGTGGTTTCGAGTTTGACTAGATTTAATTGACAGTGAACTTTTTTAGTTGCTCACGAGATGTTCGGTAGACAAGCAGGCCGTCTTGAAAAAATCCCTCCTTTGATTCTTTTGAGTGTGTTTTCGATGCAAATTTTTCTGAAAGATCCAGGAAGAGTTCTCCAACCTTTCGTCGACACATCATGACCAGCCCCAATTGAATTGTGCACATTCATTTGCTTCATCATAAAGTTCAAAAAATTGGTTAGCGTCTGAAAATTCCATTTATTCAAAGAATTTGACTCCATGCAAGTTGTAGAAGAATTTCTCCGTGTCGGAAAATGGGTAGTCTTCGTTCAATACTTTGCCATTGAGGTTAGCTTTTTTGACGGCCCATGGCTAGGATTGATTATTATCATGAGAATCTATCATGGTTGACAATTTTTGAAAGTAATAAAAAAGATAAAAAAGAGACAACAAAGAACACATAAAAAAGCGTCTGAACTAATTTAATACGCTTCAATAGATCAGGTAAATTCATCTATTTGTTCTCTTTAAAATTCATATTAAGACTTTTTACTTCGATAACTTCTCAGATCATCATATCCTTTTTAAAGAAAGTCTGTCGCTATTGGATCTCCCTAGTGTTTTGTTGGTTTGCGGAATCTTTAAGATAGTTTGGGTTTGTCTGAGCCCTGTTCGGATTGATATATGGAGTTGTTGAAGAATGTTCTTCTTTTCAGGTTATATTGGAATTTCATCATCGACGATATCACTTGTTAAATCTTTGGTATTTGTCTCATGTTTGTATCTCGCATTATGATTTTCAATCTCGAAAACAGTCCGTTCTGAATGATTGAAATTGATCCAGGATGAGTTGGTTCCATGTCGAATGATAAAAGTTGTAGAATGTGCTTCCGTGTCTTTGTTTGGTTTGAAGAGATTTTTAACATACGTCAGAATCTATGATGGTAGGTAACCTGGTTTTTCGTCAGAAAACAAGTTCTGCTGTTTTTTTCTTTTTGCTTTGAAGCATTTCTAAGCGTCGTTAGTTTTTGGAGAAAGGCAAAGAGATTGAATGATAAAACTTTTCCCATGGCTTCATGGCATGTTTAATTGTCTCGAGCGCTCTTTCTGCCAGTCCATTTGCTCTTGGGTGGTAGATCGGTGATAACTTTTTGTAATTTCCCTGAGACTTGCATCAAGCTTTAAAGTCATCGGTCAAAGACTAGAGTTTCTGGTACTCCAAACTTTGCAAAGACTGATGACAAACATTTCTTATTTCTTAGCAGTTAGAGTAGCTCTGTCATTGGTCCGGAATGCATCAATTCAGTCAATTCCTCTGTCAACAACCAAGGTGTTTTCTTGCTGTTTGAAGTGTGTCCAGTCCATTTGAATTAGTTCCCATACGTCTGCTGCTGGCCAAAAATTGTTTTCCCCAGTCCATTTGAATTCGTTCACATACGTCTGCTTGTGGCCGAAAATTGTTTTCCCAAATTCTTTTGACAGGTCTCACATATTAAGTTAAGTCTTTCTACTTTTTGTGACATGCCAAGCAAATAATCTCAACGCGTTTTTGGTTACTTGTCTTCCTGAGTGAGTCTTGTTGGCATCGTCTGAAATTTTACTTCTGAGTTTCGGCGGTAAAAAAAAGTGCACCGCCTCTGTAGATGATGCCTTCTTATGTTGTCAAGGTTTCAGCTTACATGTTGAAGTGTTAGTTTTCAACTTCTAAGCTTTCAGCGTCTAAGAGTTGTATCCAATTAATGATCTGTGTCCGTTTGGAAACGTCCCGAAATTTTTGATTCAAATTTTGATTACTTTTGTCGTTGTTCAGTTTTTTTCTTTGAGTTTCTGCAAAGAAGATGTCAGCATTAAGGAAACAAATTTTCTCCTCTTCTGGCGTCTTGTTGTCCAAGTGCAGCCTTCTCAGAGCGTCCGTGTGGGATCTGCGCTCCTGGCACATAGTTCAACTTATAGTCAAACCCCATCAGAGCAGTAACAAATCTGGATATTCTAGCTGATGCTGTTTTCAGTATCTCCCCTCCTGGCGCAAAGAAGTACTGCAACGGTTTGTGATCTGTGGATTTTTGCACCCCAGTAAGAAACGTTTCATCCTTACGTTCACAAACACGGTTGCTAAATCTTCTTCTTCACTGTTGCAGTAATTGCCCTCGTCTGATGATAGCTTCACTTAAACATAGACTGTTGAATCGTTCTCATGAGAGAATCCTGCCAAAAGCCTGATTTGAAGCATCGGTGGTCAGTTACTTCTTTGTCCAGTAAACAAGACCAACGACTGATTTTGAGCAAAGTTCTTGGTTGATACTTTGAAAATTTTTGTTGTGTTGGCATGTCACAAAGTCTTGACTCCGTTAGTCCTTGAGAGGTGGCGAAGTTGCGAAGTTCCTTGAGCTTTGGGGCGAAGTTCAGATTCATTTGTCCGCAGAAATTGGCCAGTGATTGAAATTGATTGTGGTTCGCGGGTATCTTGGTGCCGAGATTCTTCTCAACAAGCTTATCATCATGCTTGACTCTATCATTTGAAAGTGAATATTCTAAAAATCAAACACCTGTGAGTGGTTTCGAGTTTGACTTGATCTTTTTGATGGTGTTGTTCTTTTCTCTGAGTCGTCCATTGAGTGACAGCCATTATACGCTTTTCGAGTTGCTCCTGTGAAGCTCCGTAGAGAAGACAGGCGTTTTGAAGATTACCCCATTTTTGGTTCCTTTGGGTGTACTTTCGATGAAATTTTGAATGATCGAGGAAGAAATCTCCAACCCTTCAGAGAGTTGACACATCTTGAAGAGCCCATGTTGGTTGTTGATTGTGCACATTTTTTTTGCTTCAATATCAAGTCCGATTTGATGGGAAGCATATCAATGGTCAATTTTTCGAAAAAAAAATTTGGCTCCATCTGTCAGGATACTTTTGAGTACAATTAACACTTCCATGTGTTTTCATAAATTACTGTTCACTTAAAATTAAAGTTTGTTTCCATTTTATGCTTCTAGAGTCCGAGCAGTTCAATCTAGAGTAGTTCTTCCATGCTGATCCCTGAAGCTCGACAGTATAACCGTTGTATCAGCACCTTCGTCCACTAGCATTTTTACCCCTAGTGCCATCAATGACGACATTTTCCCATGTAGTGGCCACGCCGATGAGACTTGATGCAAAAAATGTTCCTTTTAATTCTGTTGTCAGAGTTTTCTAATTACCCATAGGACAACTGACCCTCACCATAGATAACCACAACTTCCTTGAAGGCTAGATCACTGGATCCTTCTCGTGAGAGAACCCCGCCAACTGGCTGGTCTGATGCACTGGTAGTCAAAGTTACCTCTTTGTTCAGGGAGCAGGAGTGGCAGCTGGTTTTGAGCAGTGTTCGTGTTTGATCCTGAAGAAGCACTTGTTGCGTTGGATTGCCATTCGAAGTCTTGACATTGTAAATCCATGAGAGGGAGTATCTTGTTGGCAAAGTTTCGAATCATTTGTCCGCAGAAGTTGTCCAGAAGGTTAGCGTTAAAACTTACCCATAAAACGTGCAATCTCTGAACAGAGAAGAGAACCAACAGAAAAATCAGAGGATTTTAGAGGTTGGAACCTCAAACTCTTCATTTTCTGTAGGCAAATCTCCTCAACTCTTGAGAGAGCAGAAATTTCCTAAGCCTACTCCTAGATGAACCAAAACCATAAGGGAGGAGTTGTCTCAAACGCCAAAAAACCTGTTTTCCTGATGGAAACATTCTCCAAGCATACATAATCCAGTTGTGATCCGCAAGTTCTGTCATCAGCATTAATTCATTTCCTCTAAAAAACAAAATTTTACACGTGCGAGAAAACAGAAAACATTCAACACATACGTAATTAATGTTCATTGATATGAATTCTGATCCAAATTCAGAACTACTCGAATGCAAAAATATCAACTTCTAAGGCCACCATCGGAATCATATATGAGATTACTGGGTCAGAAATCAGCCAAGAGACGGCGCTCAGAAGCAGAATACTGCACTGACTTACAATGTAAAATAGGGCAGTAATGTGCTTCTCGGCGCCATCGATTGGCTGACTTCCGACCCAGTCATCTCATATAAGATTCCGATGGTGGCCTTAGAAGTTGACATTTCTGCATAGGTCATTGTATGAAAATTGTATGATTAGCATTTTTACATACATTTGATGCAGGCAATTGTATGATAAGCTTTTTCGGTGTGGGGGAATTTGAAATAAGCATTTTTGGTTTAGGGATGTCAATCCGGGGTCACATTACCTTCCCAGGCCTTTTTGTTGGTTTTAATCGTTCAAAAACTGCTCAAACCGCTCATTTAGAAGCAATATTTTGAGCGTAATTGTCTAAAAAACCGCTCAAACCGCTCAAATCTAAAGACAGGTCAGGAGGATTCTTGAAAGAGTGGGTTATTCTCATGCAAGAAGGACGGATTGCGCAATATTCGTAGCCAACAATGCCTTTTCATTTGTTCGCAGAATGAAACTGAATAAAGTTTCTCGCGTGAAAAGATAATCAAACATTCAGAAAAAAAAGATGTTTTTTGAGTTTGAATTTTAATAGCATCCCTTCACGTGTAATGTTAAAAGTACAATATTATGCATTGGTTACGCATTATAAAAAGCCATCGCAATAAAATTTTGTGTGTTTGCAAACGTCTGCCAATCAAAATAGGGAAAACCGAATTAGCAAAATTGGGCAATTGTCGAGAAGTTTTCCTGAAGCGCCAAAAAGACCAAATTAGTCAAAATTTTTCTGCGGCGCCAGCTTTTTATTTTTTAACGTATTGAGAAATTTTTGGAGCGCGTTTCTCAGAATTAGCTTGATTTGCTTTCCATCGAATATCTATCCAACTATATAGATTGATCGACATTTGGTGGCTGCCAATTCTAGCTAATAATTCCATTTGCTAAAATGTTTTTAAAAAAATTCGACACCTCGTTTTCCCCCGCATCGTCTGCGGAATTTGCCCAGTCCACGAAGTGAATGAAGTTTTTTGCGGTGAGAGGGGAACTTTTTGCTACGAATCTTGTCAGGCTTGATTTCATCAGCTGAAACTGAGTAGCCTGAAAATCAAACAATTGTGAGTGGTTTCGAGTTTGACTAGATTTAATTGACAGTGAACTTTTTTAGTTGCTCACGAGATGTTCCGTAGACAAGCAGGCCGTCTTGAAAAAATCACTCCTTTGATTATTTTGGGTGTGTTCTCGATGCAAATTTTTTTGAAAGATCCGGGAAGAGTTCTTTAACCTTTCGTCGACACATCATGACCAGCCCCTATTGAATTGTGCACATTCATTTGCTTCATCATAAAGTTCAAAAAAATGGTTAGCGTCTGAAAATTCCCTTTATTCAAAGAACTTGACTCCATGCAAGTTGTAGAAGAATTTCTCCGTGTCGGAAAATGGGTAGTCTTTGTTCAATACTTTGCCATTGAGGTTAGCTTTTTTGACGGCCCATGGCTAGGATTGATTATTATCATGAGAATCTATCATGGTTGACAGTTTTTGAAAATTGATTTAATTCAACTGATAAAAAAGAGACAACAAAAAACACATAAAAGCGTCTGAACTAATTTAATACGCTTCAATAGATCAGGTAAATTTATCTATTTGTTCTCTTTAAAATTCATATTAAGACTTTTTACTTCGATAACTTCTCAGATCATCATATCCTTTTTAAAGAAAGTCTGTCGCTATTGGATCTACCTAGTGTTTTGTTGGTTTGCGGAACCTTGAAGATAGTTTGGGTTTGTCTGAGCCGGGTTTGATTGATATATGGAGTTGTTGAAGAATGTTCTTCTTTTCAGGTTATATTGGAATTTCATCATCGACGATGTCACTCGTTAAATCTTTGGTATTGGTCTCATGTTTGTATCTCGCATTATGATTTTAAATCTCGAAAACAGTCCGTTCTGAATGATTGAAATTGAACCAGGATGAGTTGGTTCCATGTCGAATGATAAAAGTTGTAGAATGTGCTTCCGTGTCTTTGTTTGGTTTGAAGAGATTTTTAACATACGTCAAAATCTATGATGGTAGGTTACCTGGTTTTTCGTCAGAAAACAAGTTCTGCTGTTTTTTTTTCTTTTTGCTTTGAAGCATTTCTAAGTGTCGTTAGTTTTTGGAGAAAGGCAAAGAGATTGAATGATAAAACTTTTCCCATGGCTTCATGGCATGTTTAATTGTCTCGAGCGCTCTTTCTGCCAGTCCATTTGCTCTTGGGTGGTAGATCGGTGATAACTTTTTGTAATTTCCCTGAGACTTGCATCAAGCTTTAAAGTCATCGGTCAAAGACTAGAGTTTCTGGTACTCCAAACTTTGCAAAGACTGATGACAAACATTTCTTATTTCTTAGCGGTTAGAGTAGCTCTGTCATTGGTCCGGAATGCATCAATTCAGTCAATTCCTCTGTCAACAACCAAGGTGTTTTCTTGCTCTTTGAAGTGTGCCCAGTCCATTTGAATTAGTTCCCATACGTCTGCTGCTGGCCAAAAATTGTTTTCGCCAGTCCATTTGAATTCGTTCCCATACGTCTGCTTGTGGCCGAAAATTGTTTTCCCAATTTCTTTTGACAGGTCTCACATATTAAATTAAGTCTTTCTACTTTTTGTGACATGCCAAGCAAATAATCTCAACGCGTTTTTGGTTACTTGTCTTCCTGAGTGAGTCTTGTTGGCATCGTCTGAATTTTTACTTCTGAGTTTCGGCGGTAAAAAAAAAAGTGCACCGCCTCTGTAGATGATGCCTTCTTATGTTGTCAAGGTTTCAGCTTCCATGTTGAAGTGTTAGTTTTCAACTTCTAAGCTTTCAGCGTCTAAGAGTTGTATCCAATTAATGCTCTGTGTCCGTTTGAAAAGTCCCGAAATTTTTTATTCAAATTTAGATTACTTTTATCGTTGTTCAGTTTTTTTCTTTGAGTTTCTGCAAAGAAGATGTCACCATTAAGGTAACAAATTTTCTCCTCTTCTGGCGTCTTGTTGTCCAAGTGCAGCCTTCTCAGAGCGTCCGTGTGGGATCTGCGCTCCTGGCACATAGTTCAACTTATAGTCAAACCCCATCAGAGCAGTAACAAATCTGGATATTCTAGCTGATGCTGTTTTCAGTATCTCCCCTCCTGGCGCAAAGAAGTACTGCAACGGTTTGTGATCTGTGGATTTTGGCACCCCAGTAAAAAACGTTTCATCCTTAGGTCCACAAACACGGTTGCTAAATCTTCTTCTTCAATGTTGGAGTAATTGCCCTCGTCTGATGATAGCTTCACTTAAACATAGACTGTTGAATCGTTCTCATGAGAGAATCCTGCCAAAAGCCTGATTTGAAGCATCGGTGGTCAGTTACTTCTTTGTCCAGTAAACAAGACCAACGACTGATTTTGAGCAAAGTTCTTGGTTGATACTTTGAAAATTTTTGTTGTGTTGGCATGTCACAATGTCTTGACTCCGTTAGTCCTTGAGAGGTGGCGAAGTTGCGAAGTTCCTTGAGCTTTGTGGCGAAGTTCAGATTCATTTGTCCGCAGAAATTGGCCAGTGATTGCAATTGATTGTGGTTCGCTGGTATCTTGGTGCCGAGATTCTTCTCAACAAGATTATCATCATGCTTGACTCTATCATTTGAAAGTGAATATTCTAAAAATCAAACAGTTGTGAGTGGTTTCGAGTTTGACTTGATCTTTTTGATGGTTAAGTTCTTTTCTCTGAGTCGTCCATTGAGTGACAGCCATTATACGCCTTTCGAGTTGCTCCTGTGGAGTTCCGTAGAGAAGTCAGGCGTTTTTAAGATTACCCCATTTTTGGTTCCTTTGGGTGTACTTTCGATGAAACTTTGAATGATTGAGGAAGAAATCTCCAACCCTTCAGAGAATCGACACATCTTGAAGAGCCCATGTTGATTGTTGATTGTGCACGTTTTTTTGCTTCAATATCAAGTTCGATTTGATGGGAAGCATATCAATGGTCAATTTTTCGAAAAAAAATTTTGGCTCCATCTGTCAGGATACTATTGAGTACAATTAACACTTCCATGTGTTTTCATAAATTACTGTTCACTTAAAATTAAAGTTTGTTTCCATTTTATGCTTCTAGAGTCCGAGCAGTTCAATCTAGAGTAGTTCTTCCATGCTGATCCCTGAAGCTCGACAGTATAACCGTTGTATCAGCACCTTTGTCCACTAGCATTTTTACCCCTAGTGCCATCAACGACGACATTTTCCCATGTAGTGGCCACGCCGATGAGTCTTGATGCAAAAAATGTTCCTTTTAATTCTGTTGTCAGAGTTTTCTAATTACCCATAGGACAACTGACCCTCACCATAGTTAACCACATCTTCCTTGAAGGCTAGATCACTGGATCCTTCTCGTGAGAGAACCCCGCCAACTGGCTGGTCTGATGCACTGGTAGTCAAAGTTACCTCTTTGTTCAGGGAGCAGGAGTGGCAACTGGTTTTGAGCAGTGTTCGTGTTTGGTCCTGAAGAAGCACTTGTTGCGTTGGTTTGCCATTCGAAGTCTTGACATTGTGAATCCATGAGAGGGAGTATCTTGTTGGCAAAGTTTCGAATCATTTGTCCGCAGAAGTTGTCCATTCCACGAAATGATTGAAGCTCTTTGTGGTTTGCGGGTAACAGTGTGCGGCGATTTTTCTCAACGAGCCTATCGTTAGGCTTGATGCTTGATTCCATCAGCTGAAGGTGAATAGCCTGATAAAAAATCACTTGTGATTGGTTTCCAATTTGACTAGATCTCGTTGACGGTCAACTTCTTTTCTCTGAGTTGTCCATTGACTGCCATCAAGCGCTTTTTGATTTGCTCACGTGATGTTCCGTAGAAAATTATATCGTCTCAAAAATAAGCACGCCTTTCATTCTTTTGTGTGTGCTTTCGGTTAAATTTTCGAAAGATCGAGGAAGATCGAGGTTTTCGATACAATTTGATCAGCCGCTGTTGATTGTTGGTTTTGCACTTTGCTTTAGCGCATTCACAAAGTTCGTTATAATGGTAAGCGTCTGAAAGATCATTTTTTCTAAAGAACTTGGCTGCATGCAAGTTGTAGAAGATTGTCTCCATGTCGGAATTTGGGTAGTCTTCAATCTTTACTTTGTCATTGAATTGAGTTTTACTATCGACACAAAATCTGAGGCCATCGTTTTTCTTTCTCTGCCACACGACTATTGGTGCTTTGGTTTTTTTCTAGCTTTGCTTTTACTGCTTCTTGCATCGCATCGGTAAAGAAAAAACAGAAAAACGGCGGCATTGCCGTGTGCAGAAAAATTTCTAGAGGAAGAGGGGCAGTTTTTCAGTAATTGTTAAAAAAATTTTAGGCTTTTTTTGACTAATTTGATTTCCGATCTCTCCAAAAAACCGAATTCATTTTTTTCGCAGCCAGCGGAAAAAATGAAATTTTGAATGATCTGTTGAAAAAACAGAAAAAAAGAAGGCCAAAAAAGGCGTTTTCAAGCACTTTTTGAAAACATTGACCAAAAAATTGCGTTTTTTGGGCGCGCCCTTCTCTCTTAAAAATTTTAAATCATCATGGTGATTTGAGGTTTTCAGGCAAAACAAATTGAGCTTTCTTCTTTGATGGTGCTCTCATAAAGTTCTCTTTCGTAAGTGGAATGATTTGTAATGCTAATCTATTTAAATAGTAGAACCATAACAATTCTTTTCATTTATCAGGGCGATCGCTTGAATGTCTCGACTCTTCTTGACGACCAATAAAAATGTTTTTTAGTTGAAAAAATGCAAAAAAAAAATCGAAAAAGTTGTCTTTTTTAAAAACTTTTTCTTTAATTTATATCCTCTTACGCTAATTTGAACTAAAACGGATATGTTTAACATCTGTCTCAATACTAGAATTGAATGGTTTGCTTCTAATGGTTTACCTCTTACGCGTGTTAAAAAAATGCAATATCGAGCGTTAATTATTCAAAAATGCCGAAATCAGCAATATTAGAATTTTACAAAAAAGGTCCAAAGTATTTTTTTTACATTCAAGCGCTACCCGTTTTTTAAATAAAATTACAACAAGTGAATATTTTTTACATCAAAATTTATATCAAAGCTCCGGATAAAAATATTTTTGCATAAGAAAAAAATATCTTTGTCAAAAAGCTGAAAAGTACATAAATGTTCCGTTTTTCTGAACAGACTATGCCACAGGCAAGTTTCTGAAAAAAAAAGACTCAATGACGTTTCGAGCACTTCTCGAAACATTTATACCAATGAAATCATTTGAAAAAAATTGGCTGCCAGAATTGAGCGGGAGGCGGGCTGACTCATAGAAGTTTTAAAAATTGATATAATCTGAAAGTAAAGCTACAAAACACTTTAACTAAAACAGCGATTTTGTTTTATTTTACTTAGCTAAAATTTCAATTGGACTTCAATCGCTAACAATCGAATATTAAATAAACTTACTATGAAAAATCAGTTCAATGCAATGGGAGATTACGACATATTTTATCAGAGAAAAACCCTGAATTTTATACATGAAATTCAATTTATTTGAAAAATTCTCTGTAATTCAAAACAATTGTTGATGTTTTAAAACATGAGCGAGTACTGCTTTTTTTAATGGAGACGTTATCCCGCACACCGTGTCAAGGTCAAGTACATGGCAATACTTTTAGCGTCTGTTTAATTGTAGTATGGTTTTTTGTATCAAAGAGCAGCTCTATTGTTCCGATTGGCCCTTAAATGTCAGTTAATCACTAAGATAAAAATACACAGCATTTTTTTTTCAATTTAGTAAGTAGTGTATCAACCCTCAAGTTATGTTACTTACATAAAACGACAATATGACGTAATTTGCAACACAACACCAAATAAATTCAATATTTGGAGTTATTGGGTTGAGAGTGTATGGAAAAGCAACAGCATATCGCCAAATTAGGTCAGTTTTTGGGATTGCGTCAAGCCCAAGTACTGATCTTGGAAGCATAACGCCGAATAGATTCAATATTTGTAGTCATTTGGTTGAGAGTGTATGGAAACACAACGCACAGCATCTCGTCGAATTAGTTCAGTGTTTGGGATTACATAAATCCCAAACATTGACGATCTAGTACATTCCGATTCTACTGAAGTGAGATTGGAGTTGACAGGATTTGAGATCGAACTCTTGGTATTTCAACTGGTATTGATCAATATGTAATTGAGATTGATTTTTCTGGTGATCAGTTATCGAAAGATAAAAGTTTAAACGCTATACTACACATTTACATTTATTTAAACGGAATCCGCAAACAAAACGATTTCATTTATAATTAGTGGATTCCGCTTGAAGTTACGGAATCCCGACAACTCAATTTAACTACACAAATGTCTCATTTTTTGTTTGTGGATTCCACAAACTGTTCTAGATTCCGCAAATACGGTTGCAGATTCCGCAAAATCAACTATTTTTGAGCAATTTTGTGCGGTACAATGTTTTAGGTATTTGTTTGAGGAATCCAGAACAGTGAAAAGCAAAAAAAAATAGCAAACTTGCGGATTCCACTACAAATCTGATTCCACTACAAAACTTGCGGGTTCTACTACAAGGCTGTAACTTCAGTGGTGCGGGCCAATCTGATGAAGTTTTTGAAACAAAGGCTGGTCCTTTGATTCATTGGAAATAAGCTGTCATGTCGCACGCTTTGTAATCGCAAGTTCCATCGTCGGCAGGGTTAACTTTGCTGGATACATAACTTCAAGTTGAAGCGGTTGGCAATGATGATCTGGTTGCGCTGATTTGGAAAATTGATGCTAAACAAAACGGTCTTACTGTCTGTTCAGAGTGTTTCGCTGTCAATCTTGATGTTGTGCTGTCCTTTGACAAATCGTGCAGGTTTAGCTCCATTTGTCGCCGCTTGTAAAACCAAGTTTTGTACAGTAATCCTTTTGAGGGGGCTACTCGTGCTTTTCCGATGATGAACTTTACTTCCACTGTACTGACGGCAAAGAAGACTAACTTAAAAAAATAATATATTAATATAAAAAAGTAATACGGGCATAAATGTATGTAGGTGTGTAGGAAAACGTGTATGTAAGTAAGGTTATAGTAAGAAAGTCACTAAGCAAGTAAGTAAGTAAGTAAAAAGTGAAATGGTAAGAAACAAAGTAAGGAGATGAATAAGTAGGGAGGTAAGTAAGAAGGTACGTTAAGTAAGTGAGGAAATAAGTTTAAAAAAAGTAACAAAGCAAATAAGAAAATTATTAGGTAAGTAGGTAAGTGAGTATAAAAGTGAGTATTTCGCTAAGTAAGTAGGTACGTGATTAAGTAAGTCGGTCGGTCAGTCAGTCAGGTAATTTTCAATGGTGCAGAAGAACAAGAGTGTCAAAAATGACATTTTTTACTCCAATTACTTACGTTTTTTGTGCAATTCAAAATTAAGATTTAATTGAAGATTCTAATAAAAAACTATATCAACCATCAAATCTTCTATTGAAGCCGATTAAAACTTCAGAAGAGCAGTTCAATTTCACGAAATTAGGTAATTAGTTTTCAGTATTTCCATTTGATAAGTGATGTAGAAATATAAATAATTTTTAATTTTTTTTTCGATTCGAATCCATGATGCCATAAGCTGCAAATGATTAGCCTACATTTCGGAACTTTGAGGTTTGAATTTGGGGATTTCTAGAACTTAGGAAATGAAAAAAATAATTGAAAAGAAAAATCTACAAAACAAACGTTTCTCGATTTTAATAATCAGTTACTTGAAAAATTTCAAAATTCAAATCGCCAAAGATCATTTTTGCTACACCAAGAGTCTTTCCTAATTTTGTTACACATCTTAGAGATTTTCTTGTCTTACTTCTTTTTCTAAAATAAACTCAGCTTTTTGAGCTTGTTGAGCATCGGATATCTCATGCAATTTGTCAGATGAAAAACTATCTTCATTTTTATCTGCTGAAGTTTAATCAGCTTATAATATAGTTTTATTGCATTTTACTTATCTTGATTTCAAATGGCTGGTTTTTTAATTGCTTTTTTACTGACCTGTCCAGTTTCTTCAACATAACCAATCTTCAGATGAATTTAAAATAACTAATCCGCAAACAAAACGATTTCATTTATAATTAGTGGATTCCGCTTAAAGTTGCGGAATCCGCAACAGCTCAGTTTACCTACACAAATGTCTTATTATTTGCTTGTGGATTCCACAAACTGTTTTCGATTTCGCAAATACGGTTGCGGATTCCACAAAATTAACTATTTTGGAGCGATTTTGAGCGGTACAATATTTTAGATATTGGTTTGAGGAATCCAAAACAGTGAAAATAAAAAACATAGCAAACTTGCGGATTCCACTGCAAATCTGATTTTGGCCTATTGCGGAATACGCTTACAATGCACAAAATGCACAGTTTGGCCTCGTAATGAAGAAAAGTTTTAATTTTGAAAGGCTGAAAAAGTAACTCGGTCATTGCAGGGTTAATTGGTAATTAGCGTAGTCGGCGTTATGGTAGGCATTGCCGGATATTAATTTTCAAAATTTTCAGAAAGTGGAAAACCCAGAAGTCTTGTTGTACGATGCTGCAGCTGTGTTCTAAGCCATGATGTCCGTTGCTGTCGGGAAAATACTGCAGAAAGAGGCAAATGGATTGTTGTTGTGCGTACACTATTATCGGGCGGCGGCTGGTGAGAAGAATTTTTGCTTTGCTGAGTCGTCCTTTGATTAAAAGAAAATAATGTTTGTCCAGAAATGGGCAGAGTGTTTGTAGTCGACTGCGGGCTAGCTTTGATTTTTTTCTGAAGGCTGTCAATTTCCGTGGGGAACTGTCATTTTGGCAATTCTGCACAAAAGAACCGAACGCATTGGCGAGGTCCTGAGTGATCTGGTGGCGTTCTTTCGCTTTGAGACAAAGAGGTTTACAAGCGCTGTAACTTTTTGAGCTCGAGTCCATATGCTGAATCGGCTCTAGTCAATAACTGATGGAAATGGCGGGCTACTAAAGCTTGCTGTCGGCTGGGTTTGGCTGTGTTTCCTTACAACAATAGACGAAGGCTGTAACCACATATCTGCGGGCCAATCTGATGAAGATTTTGAAACAAAGGCTTGTCTTTTGATTCATCGGGAATCGGCTGTCATATCACATGCTTTTTAACCGGAAGTTCCATCGTCTGCGGGGTTAACTTTGCTGGATACATAACTCCAAGTTGAAGCGGTTGGTAAAAAAGATCCGGTGGCGTTGATTTGGAAAATTGATCCAATGTGAAATGGTCGTGCTCTCAGTCCAGAGTGCTTCGCTGTCAATCTTGATGACGTGCTGTCCTTTGAAAAATCGTGCAATGTTAGCTCCATTTGTCGCCGCTTGTAGTTCCAAGTTATGAATTGTCATCCTTTTGGGAAAGCTTCTCGTGCTTTTCCGAGAATGAACTATTACTTCCACCGTATTGTCAGCGTAGTTTATACTGAACTAAGCAGCTGATGCAAGGGCTAGCTCCGAGGCGTCGTTGAAGATATGAAGTAGCATGTCGAGAATTTTTTTCCTGTGCTGAATTATTTCCATAGCAGGCAAAAGTCGTTGAAATGGTTGCGTTCGTCAATCCAATCGTTGAGATCCTTCAGATGGTGCAAGTTGAGAGGTTTGTCTCCCTGAGGTCGAGTATTGGTACGTAGGGCTGATCTAGAGGCTTAACGAAGAATTGCATGAACATTGATCGATGTCTGCTGAGATGTCAATCTGTTCTTCACGAAGTCTCATGACGATTCCGGTGAGGTTTTTTGGGAGGTTCGGTCCAGTTAGAAGGATACAGTTGATAGAAACTTCTTTGAAAGTGCGGTAGGCGTGTAATAATCGACGTCATGCTTTTCCAGGATTGTTGACATTTGTTACTGGGTGGTGAGTCAATCACAATTTTCCTGTCGCGCTATCCAGATGGTCGTCAACTTCGATGATAAATCCTTTCTGAAGAACCGCGTCGATGGTTTCCTGGTTCATGGCTCCCATGGTGGGTTTCCCTCGTAGTCGCTGTGAAAAGCTGTCGAGTTGCTTGTTGACAAGCAATCGTTGTTGGTCAAAATTCGATTGCATTTCCAAAGCATTCAACTTAGTTGCGCCCAGTAGATAGGCGGTGGGTCGAAGACTGTAAGATATCCTGGTCTTCCATGTCGTCTGCAGAGAGGCTGCGCTGGTTCGTTGAGATTCCATCGGCGTCCATCTTAACCCATTGGGCTACAAGTCGAAAGAAGTAATCGTCCGATGGGAAGCGAATGGTGTTGGCATCGTTGTGTTTAGCTGCGTTGTCTCTTCCTCGAGACAACAAACTTTGATTTTTGCATCCATTCGGTATGTTCTGTTTTATTGGGGGTGACTTCTGTTGGTGTCACTAATGCGGCAAAGTTACAACCTACGATGAGTCCAATTTCCTTTGAAAGCAGTGTTGCAATGTGGATATGTTGAAGTTATTGATTACTTTGGCAGATGGAGTTGACAAGCTCAAGCTCAAAACTTCAGAGGTTCCCATTCATCATGACGTCATTTTTGTTGATTTGAAATGGCTGCTGTCGATGCTTGTAGAGTCCAATTTCAATCCTGTTTTTTTAACTTGAAATCTGATTGATGATTTCAGCAAATTGAGTTTGCTAGCGCAGTCAAGCAAGGCATAGGCATGTACTACATGATTGCCATAGGAGATTGTTAATACTAATGTCGGAATGTTGCAAGTCGATTTCCATGTTTTTGTGGTAGAGGGTCAAATCATTGCATCATTGTGTCGGATAGCGTAATTGTAAGGTCCTGGCGTGCTGTCGAGGTGCTTGAGTTGCAGTTGTTGCTGTGATGCAGTAGAATGTGGTGTTTCATATCTCTCCTGCAGGTCTGAGTTGATTGACAATCGGAAAAATTGTGCGGGCTGAGGCAGTAAGAGCAGAGTTGTCGATCCCTGGCTTGCTGTAGTCTGCCCTTGGGTTTCATGGCTACGAAGTGCTGGCACATTTCGAGGTAGGGGCAATTGCGTCTCTCCGGGCAAAAAATATTTCTTTGCTCCTTTTGTCCTGGCTGATGTTGTTTTATGCATTGACCGTTCGGGATGTTGTTGTGATTGTTCGGTCGACTGGCTGAAAATTCTCTTTGATTGCTGGTGGACAGGTCGCTCCAGGTTGTTGGAGAAATTATTTAAGGTTGTAGCGACTCCATGCCAGTCGGCTGGGTGTCGGCAGTTTTCTCAAAACTGTCTATATGTTCGTTGTAGAGTGGAGATCGTGATGGAATCCAAGCGTTGTGAAGGCGTCAAAGGTTGTCTGCACGAAGCTAGCGAAGTCCTTGTAGCTTCTGCTGTGTCGTAGAGTCGGGCTTCTAATGTTGTCCAGTCGTCGAAAAAAGGCTGTTACTATCTTCGTCGGATTTCCAAAGTCGTTTTCCAGACAAGCGTTGTAAATAAATGCGTAGCATCCAGATCCTCGAATGAGAGATGGTGCATCTCCGGAGACAATTCGCTGTAGATGGGTCAATTTCTCCGAGTAGGACAAGTCTGTGGTGTCGATTGTCGCGCTGAAGAATCCCATCCAATCTAACCATTGTTTCGGGTTTCCGTCGAATACAATTGGCATGACCTCTGGAACTGATTTCTTGAGGGTCTTTGACTGATCTTCTGCTGGTTGCTAAAACCGAGCGGTATTGCTTTTTGCGTAGGTGTCACGTTTTGAGCTGCAATGACAGCTGGTAGCTTTTAATATGCTGTCTGTTGATATCCATACTGAGCTGAGTGTTGTTGGCTGAATTGGGTCACATGAGACGGCTCATGCTACCAGCTGCTGATCATATCGTTAATGCATGGTGCTGGCTGCAGTGTTATTGGGTTGATTATCGATGCGTGTCCTGAGTGGGTCGTTGGTAAATTCTGGTCGTATGAGGAGCTGTGTTCAATCCAAATATCGAGTCAACTGGTTTCAGGTCCATGTTGTCCTTGGTCGATAAGCCCTGCTGTCGAAATTATCCTGTAGGGCTGGCTGGTTTGTTGACTGCAATGTTGATCCGATGACGGGATTTGCAACTGTCGGCTGATGTCCGCGGTTGCCGCGGGGGCTAGTGTGTACTCTGGTGCAAGAGATGGGTCTGAAGGCGCTGAACTTGTTGTGAATTATTGGCTGATGTGAGACATAAACCATCAACCCTTCTTATGGAAGCCGAACAAAACATCAGAGGAGCACTTCATTTTTTCGAAAAATGAGAATTAGATTTCGATACTTTCATTTCAAGAGTGATGTAAAAATTTATTTTACCGGCAATCTTTTTGCAAAATTGTTAACTTTTTTCGGATCAAATCACTGATGTCAAAAACTAAAAATTCATGTTTACAGCTGGTCTTTCAAGCAGGAAATGGTTGTGTGTAGGAGGTTCCGAATCTGTCTCGTCAGATGACACGTTTGTCAGGTGCGAGAGCTCATGACTGCTTCTACTTCGCAGGCAAAGGTTGACATGGCTTCAACATCGAGCGTGCGTGATCCGACTACTTTGTAGAAGGAATCTTTGAATTTTTTCAGCAAACAATCCCAAGATCCTGCAAAAAAGTGATGCAGCAGGTGGGTTAAATTTCTAATCCAATCTAAAACTTCCGTTCTGCTGTTTGAGCAGTTTCGACTGTTGAAGTTGCTGGAGAAGTTCCTCGAGTTCGCTGTGGGCTCCAACAAAACATTTTCCGTTGACCGATTGTATTGGGCGGGCCTTCCACGTCGGGCGATGAAGCGTCGAAGAGCTTAAATTGTGCAGTCAGCATTGAAGAACTGGCAGATTTCAGTGAGTACTGCTCGAGTAACTAGGCAGGTGAGAAGAAAAAACCTATCTTTTGGAAAAAAATCCGTTGTTCTTTTTTACGAAGGGCCCTAGGAAGTCAGAACTTGTCGTGAGGAAGGGGTAATTGCTGTCCGTTACTGGCAATTTAGTCGGCCATTGAAGGACTAATTGGTAATTGGCGTAGTCGGCGGCATGCTAGGCATTGCCGGACAAATACTGTTGTACGATGCTGCGGCTGTGTTCTAAATCATAATGCCCGCTGCTGTCGGAAATGTGCTGCAGAAAGAGGCGAATAGGTTAGGGTTGTGCGTCCATGATTACCGGATGGGACTGGAGAGAAGAATTGTTGCTTTGATGAAATGTTTTTTGGTTCTAAAAACATCATGAAGATATGAAGTTGCATGTCGAGAATTTTTTTTCTTGTGCTGAAGTAATTCCGTAGCAGGCAAATATCGTTGAAATGGTTGCGTTCGTCAATCCAATTGTTGAGATGCTTCGGATGGTCCAGGTTGAGGGGTTTGTCTCCCAGAGGTCGAGTAGTCCAGGCAATTTGAAGTGATTTCCAAGTAGTATCGTCAATGGCATATTTATTCTAAGTGGGTCGAAATTAGAAGAAACAAACTTCAGTAGTTTACGCTGAGTGATGTTCTTTTCGTCAATCCTCTAAAAAAAATTGGCTTTAGCAAAAAGTACATCTTTTTCGGGCTTCCATTTGACTCCTAGACTTTTATCGAGAGGTCTTTGGTCTGATAAGAGGCTGTTGGCTTTTTCTAAAACGTTCTTGTTGATGGTACTCAGTAACTGTTTAGAAACGAGCATTCACATTGAAAGGTTGAAACCTCCGCGGCTTAACAATTTTTGAAGGTCTTTCATGAAAATGGTGGCTTCGGTAGGCGTTGATACGGTTTTGGAGAGGTCATCTATTTAGATATATTTTTTTGTGATTTGCACCAAATAGGGGAAATTGTCGACACTGTCTTTGGCACATGGTCGGGGAGCATAACAGGCCATAGAACTGCTTGTAGGATCGTCTTTCTATAGTATTGGTGCGTAGGGCGTATCTTGCGGCTTAACAAAGGCTTGTATCAACATTGATCGATGTCTGCTGAGATGTCAATCCGGTCTTCACGAAGTCTCATGACGATTCCGGTGAGGTTTTTTGGGAGGTTTGGTCCAGTTAGAAGGATACTGTTGAGAGTCTCCTTTGAAGTTGCAGGAGGCCTTTAGTACTTGAAGTGCTTTTCCAGGATTGTTGACATTTGTTACTGCTTGGTGAGTCAAACACAATTCTGTCGCGTTGTCCGTGGGACCTTGTACTTTGATGATTATTCCTTCCTGAAGAACCGTGTCGATGGTTTCCTGTTACATCGCTTCCATCCAATCCGCGCCCATCTTCGATGGCGGGGTTCCTTTGTAGTCGCTTTGGAAGGCTTTCGAGTTGCTTGTTTTCAAGCAATCGGTTGTTGGTCAAATGTCGATCGCGTTTCCAAAGCATTTCAACTTCGTAGTGTCTATTGGGTAGGCGGTGGGTCGAAGATTTAAAGAAGTCCAGGGCTTCCATGTCGTCTGCAGAGAGGCTGTGTTGGTACGTTGAGATTCCATCTGCGTTTATCTTCATCCATTCGGCTACATGCCGGAAGAGCTTATCGACCGATGTGAAGTGAAGGGTGTTGGCGTAGTTGGGTTCAGCTGCATTGTCTTTTCCGCAAAGAGACCAACCTATGAGCTTTCCATCTATTTTGTAAATTCTGTTGTGGTGTCGGCTTCCGTTGGTCTCACTAGTTGTTAAAGCTGCATCATATGATGAGTCCAACTTCCTCTGAAGGCAGTGTTGCCATGTGAATATGTTGATTCATTTGGCAGATGGAGTTGACAAGCTCAGGGTCAAAATCTGAGAAGTTACAATCAATCAAGATGTCAATTTTGTTGATTTGAAAGGCTGCTGTTGATGTTTGTAGGGTCAAATTGCAAAGGTCATCTTGTCAGAGGCTAAGTCGGATGAATTCAAAGCTTGAGATCTAGTTTCAATTGAAGGGAACTTGAGAACTTTAGCAAAGTGAGTTTGCTAGCGCAGTCAAGCACGGCATAGGCATGTACTACATGATTGCCATGAAAGATCGTTACTATTAATGTCGGAATGTTGCGAGTTAATTTCCATGTTTTTGCGTTGAAGGGGCATTTCATTGCATCATCGTGTTGGTTAGCGATCCCAATTGTAATGTCCTGGTGTGCTGTCGAAGTGCTTGTGTTGCAGTTTTTGCCGTGATGCAGTAGAGTGTGGTGCTTCATGTTGCATCCAGCTGTCCTGCAGGTCTGAGTTGATTGACAATCGGCAAGTTTGTGGCTAGGAGTTGATTGACAATCGGCTGAGGCAGTTACAGCAGAGTTGTGGATATCTGCAATGTTGTAGTCTGCCCTTGGGTTTCTTGGCTAAGAAGTGCTGGTACTTTCCGAGATAGGGGCAACTGCTTTTGTCAAGGAAAAAATCTTTCAAGGCTCCTTTTGTCCTGGCTGATGTTGTTGTATTCATTGACCTATCAGGATGTTGATGTGATTGTTCGGTCGGCTGGCTGAAAACGCTTGTTGAGTGCTGGTGGACAGGTCGCTCCAGGCTTCGGCGTAGAAGATACCATATACTCAAGTCAATGAGCCAAGGCTGTTGGAGACTTTACTTAATGTTGTAGCGATTTCATTCGTCTGGGTGTCGGCAGTTTTCTCAAAGCTGTCTAAACAAAGAGCCTCAACGCCTGTATGGAAAACGACTTTGGGAACCCGACGAAGATAGTAACTTCCTTTTTCAAAACTGTCTCCAAGTGGGAGATGTCCGTGTTGTAGGTTGTCGCGTTGAAGAGTCCGATCCAATCTAACCATTGTTCCGGTTTTCTGTCGAATGCAATTGGCTGGACTACTGGAACTGATTTCCTGAAGATCTTTGAAAACTTCTGCTGGTTGCCGAAGTCGGGCGGTACTGCTTCTTGCGTATGTGTAGTCCTGCTTCTTGCGTATGTGTAGTCCAGATAATTATCTCTTGATTGCTGACTTTCAATAGATCCTAGTTGTTTTGTGTGCATCTAAAAAATCACTATGGACTTGGACATGTGATTAGATTGAGAACACGCTTGAAGGATTTGAGTTGCCTAAGTGACTTCGGAGGTGGTAATACCCTTACTGCTTCTCTATTTGAGTCTCATACCCTTGCCATCGATTTCAATGTTACTTTTTGTTAGAGTTTGCATTTACTCCTCGACATGGCTTCTTCGACTATTCGTTTTAAAATTGATCCTTTTGAAACTGTTATGATGTCGTCTAAAAAGCCTAATACGCTTTGCAGTCCTATATATTTGTTTTCCATCGCCCTATGAAATTCTTTCGGCTTACCTGTTAACTTATAAAACCAGGTGGTGAGTTTGTATATGCCAATAATTTCGCCACATACGATGATAAAGTTGCATTGTTTGCTCACGGTTTCATCTAAGGATAATTGACTGAACGAAAAATATATATATACTTATAGTCACAAGATACTGTGCTTTCTGATCTGAAAGTGATAATCACAGCTGCTAAGTCTATTTCAGATTTCATCGGCTTCACTGCTGCATCTGCCTAGCTTGACTATCTAGCCTTCTTTCATTAGGTTTTAAATTTTTGCTCTAACTTTTGTTTGTATGTGAATGGCAACTTGTCTCTTTGTTCCCGTATAAGAATGAGTGGCGACTTGTTTAATTTAAAGGTTGAATGGTTGAAAACTGTCGATCCAGGCTGTTGGAGAAATTATTTAAGGTTGTAGCGACTCCATGCCAGTCGGCTGGGTGTCGGCAGTTTTCTCAAAATTGTCTAAACGTTCGCTGTAGAGTGGAGATCGTGATGGAATCCAAGCGTTGTGAAGCTGTCAAAGATTGTCTGCGGCAAGCTAGCGAGATCCTTGATGCTCCTCTTGTGTCGTAGAGTCGGGCTGCTGATGTTGTCCAGTCATCGAAAAAAGAAAGTTACTATCTTCGTCGGGTTCCCAAATTTGTTTTCCATACAGGCGTTGTGGCGCTAATTGTATACTAATCCGTAGAATCCATACCCGCGAGTGAGAGAGTTGGCATCTCTGGAAACAAGTAGCCGTAAATGGGTCATTTTCTCCAAGTGGGAGAAGTCCGTGTTGTAGGTTGTCGCGTTGAAGAGTCCGATCCAATCTAACCATTTTTCCGGGTTTCCGTCGAATGCAATTGACTGGACTACTGGATCTGATTTCCTGAAGATCTTTGAAATCTTCTGCTGGTTGCCGAAGTCGGGCGTACTGCTTCTTGCGTATGTGTCACGTTTGGAGATGCAATGGCAGCTGATAGGTTTTGATATGCTGTCTCTTGATATGCATGCTGAGGTGAGGGTTGTTGGCTGAATTCAGTCACTTGATTAGGCTCGTGCTGGCGGCTGCTCATCGCATCATTCATGTATGATGCCGGCTGCACTGTTATTGGGTTGATGGTTTTGCGTTGGTCGTTGGTAAATCTTGATGCGGTTGTATGAAGGGCTGTGCTTGTTCCAAATATCGATTCGGCTGGTTTCAGGTCCATTTTGTGCTTGGTCGATAAGCTCTGCTGTCCAATTAGACTGTTAACTGCAGCATTGATCCGAGGACGGGGTTTGTATGTGTTGGCTCATGTGTGTTTTAAAGGCTTGATGGGTTGCTGCGGGAGCTCTGGCGGAAGGAACGGGTCTGAAGGCGCTGAACTTGTTGAGAAATATTGGCTGTTGACTTGAGACATGAAAGTGTGCAAAATGGGGATTGCTTGTTGAGTATTGGGGATGCTGAGTATTTTTGTTACTGTTACACTTCTGTTACTGGTGTGTTTGTTGTTGAGTGTGGAAATGCTGTCCTGTCAAACGGAGTTGAGTTCCGATTGGGCGCATTATTGAAGGCTGAAAAAATGGAGCTAAAGACTTCAATAGTTGCGTCGTTGTAGCTTCCGTATGTCTTTTGTCAAAATGAAGTTGAGGCCGTTTTGCATTCCATGAACTTGGGCTTCTGGGGTGCGTGAACGATGAGTCAACCCTCAATGACATGTCGACAATGGGTTGCGGCCTTGATGCGGTGTCCCAAAATCGGCTGCTGTGGAGTTGAGCTCCATTAGCGGGCTGTGGTGAGGCGAAATGCGAATTTCGGCATCCTGGGTTGCATGAAGTGGCTCATCGTAAACATTCGTCAATGATGAGGACTTCGTGTTGAATGTGGGCGAGGTTGGCATTGGAGCTCCGGTTCATGAAGATAAGAATCTTGTCGTTCATGGAAATAACTAGCGTGTCTAAATCCTTCATAAAATTATATTACGCCGGTTTTATCACAGCTTGCAATGAGGTCAGTTATGTGGAATATAATGATGCTATTTTATGTTCAATTGATGCAATTTTGTGTCATAATTACAATCGGGAGGGTTGTCTACCGTGTTTTTACAGTGGTTTTATCTGAAATCTTTCTCTTAAGTCCTGTAACTGGCATGCTTATGGGATAACAGAAAGAGAAAGCCGTATAAAATTATCAGAAAAAATTGCGCTCGAGACAAAACAACTTGTCATAGTAGTAGTTTGGAGTTAACAACAACAAATTGATGCAAAGCAAAACAAAATGTAACAAATTTTATTTTTTTTTCTCTGAAGAATACATTAACACTAATGGTGAAAAAGCGTTGAAAAAAACAAGGCTAATTTAAGTCGTAGGCTCAAAAAAAATGTTTGTACGCTGTAGTGTCCCGTATTAATTCTCCAAAGCCAATATGAGTTGATAAATGAGTGACAAGAGAACTAAGAGGGGGCAGTGAAGGAGTGTGGGGGACAGTTACCGCACCAAATCCTGAGTACCCAACATCTTTGTTTGCTTGAGACATTTGAACTAATACCCAAGCAAAAAAGCTACTTAGCTGAATGAATACTGGATCTATTTGCTAAAGAAATTTAAATGGTCGTTGGGAATTGCTTTTAATTGATATAATTGGGAATTGACTTTTGTTAAGTTTGGAATTGATCTTTTGTTAAAATTCTACTGTTGCCTCTTATGTTTTTGACTCGTGCGTCAAAATAGCGGGACCATCACAGCCGGCAATGAGGTTACATGGATAATAATTGATTATTTTTGATTTTCATGACCGGTCGATTATAATGGATCAATAGGCGATTATAAAGAAAATGAAGTGGAAATCAATATAATCCATTATAATAGATTTTATTGGATTATAATGGGTTGTAAGGGATTATAATAGATTTTAAAAAAATTTTATGAATAAGAGCCTGGATTTTCCAAAACCTTGAAATCAAATATTCAAAAGTTGAATGTGTTCCAGTTGCAAAATTTTGTTTCAACTTTAATTGCAGCAAAAAGGTGCATTGCTTTCTACTTGTCTCCCCCTCACCATAAATACTTCACAATAATTCCCACCATTCCTACCCATTTACTTACCATTTCTTCTAATACCACCACTTACCCTCCCTGCCCACCGCTTAACCCTTTCTTAAATTTACGGTAAAAGTAAGGGAAAAAAACAACCCCTCCAGACTCTTATGCCCCCACCCCAAAAAATTAGGGGGGAGGGAAGGTGTGTGTGTGTTCAATGGTGGATACGGTAGTTGAAAAGGGTTAGGTGGGGGAGTGTGAGAGGTGAAGGTAGGCAGGGTGTGCACGCGGGGGTGGTTAGGTGGGGGTATGGGTGTAAGGGTAGGTGCAGAAATATACTTTTACAAAATTTAACTAAACGCGAGTTATGATAAGATTTAGAAATCTAGTAGGCTGTGAGTAATGCCGAAAGAGCTGCATAGTTTGCAGAAAATTTGACAAAGTTTATAGACAGCTTAATCCATTATAATTCATTATAATCAATTTTAAATGGATTATAACTAATTTGTTTTCTCTAAAAACAATGGATGATAATGGAATATTTCTGACCACGAAGATCAATTATAATCGATTTCAACCCATGGAACCGCAGTGCGGGTGACCTTTATATGTGCTCCAGAAGAACTTAAAAAACAGTAAAACAAATTGGTTTATGAGAAAAAAAAATTACGTCATTGACTGTTCAAATTTTCTTTCAAATGTTGCTTCCTTTCCTCGTCGTTACCAAAATCTCCCATCCGCTTCAGCTTATTTTGAAATCCATAATAATCGGGCAGTGCAAAAAACAGTAAATTTTTTGCGTGATTAACCTTTTTCATATTTTTGGTGGCCAAAACATAGAAAAAAAATTAAGTACAGAAACGCTCAAATTTTGTCCTATAAACGCATAAACCAACACTGCTGCACGTTTTCGATCTGTAGTTTCTGATGATCACCAGTTTTGGCTTGAAAATGCTGGAAAAGTTTCAACTTTAATATCTACAAGACATCCTGGGTACAGTGGAAAGGTCTATAAAAGCATATGGAGGAGCGTTCCGTACTCCTCGCCGTAAAATTCACAAGTGATCAGCGGAAAATTAATTAGAAGATTATATTTACTCACAAATTGCAAAATTCCAAATATTTATGCAATCCAAATCCTTTGAATTTATTTAGCTATATTATTTACAGTGTGAGGTTACAAGTTTCTTCCAATGAATCAGTCTTCTAGCCCCCTGTGTAAACCTCGATAAAGAACTTGAACGATCCACCACCAATTGGATGCGTGAAGCAGTAGTTTTCATGACAGTATGACACTCTAGTGACCGATGTGTAGGGTGCTACTAGAACTTGCAGCCACGGTACGCGATTTTCCTCAAGTTTCCCTACGATGTAAGCAATTGCTTCAGTTTCAGACTCTTTATCCTGAGCATGTTCAACAATTGAGTTGGCAACGTTCTCCCAATTACAATTCGAAGAATAACGTTCTTCGCGTTCGAGAAGTTTTCCCCAAATAAGCAGATCACACGGTGTTCCAGATTTGGGACATCCAGTGTTTTTGGGATCAGATTTCCAGCACTCTTTAGTGCCACTGTTGAATTTGTGCACCCACTTGTCGTTTTTATTGATTATGTACACAAACCAAGTAGATCCATGATATGTATCTGCAAGGAAATCCCGGATGTTCATTCCTTTGGTCATATTAGGACCTTTGGTTTCCTGTAGGATCTTTAAAGCGGCATTTTGCCATCCCTTAAGCAGTTCTTTATCTGAATATTGGTTTAACAATAATAATTGACGCAACCCTTTTTTATATTTGGCTTCCTCCTCTAATCTTTTGATGCTCACTTGTTGAAGTTTTTCGCCGGTTAGTGCTTCTTTATCCTGTTGTTTCTTTTTGAGAATTTCCAGGGCTCGTTGACGGTCATAAAGGACATTTGCTTTATGAAGCAGATCCCTGTTCTGTTTTTCCTTTTCAATTAGTTCTTCTTCGCTGGCTTGCATGCTCTGTAATTCTGGCATTTCGATTTGATCAGCTCTGCTTTTAGCGGTCGGTGGTCGAACTTTCGCCATCTGTGGCCTTCTATTTCTATCATTGACTGAAGCTTTTTCCATTTTTATCCGGACTGTGTTGTCTAGTTTCTCGATAACCGTTTTGAGACTCTCAATCTCTGATGCATTTTTTTTCAGCTCAGTTTCCAGCCTATTCTTGTCATGCTGTAATGCGAGAATTTGATCATTCATTTCAGCATCATTTTTTATTTCATTCTTCTGAGATGCCCAAATCTCTTCGACTGCTCGTTTATTTTCATCTCTTATTTCTTTTTCAGACTTACTGGTTTCTTCGTAGTTGTCATTAATTTGTTTCAAAAGTTTGCGGTAGTCTTCTGGTACTTGTTTCCAGCAATCTTGTTGCAATTTCTCACGAAGCTCTTGCCTAAAACAATTTTTAGCTAACATAAAATTTTTTGAAATTATATTTGTTTTGAGCCAGAAAGTTTTTTGCAAGTTTGAGACATGAAGGAAAGTGGATGCTGAAAAAACAGAAAACTAGATCAAAATCTTAGTATAGAAATAGTAGTTGCGTAAACTAACCCAAATTGCCAAATATCAGTTTTCAAACAGAAGCTGTTATAAAACCTCCATTATTTGTTAGCATGTTTACGACATGGTTTCTTTGTTCCTTGCACAATAAAATCTAAATCATTTTTACAAATGGTGGAATTATTAAAAAATAAAATAGAAAAAAGCTTATGCGTTTTTTGGAAACATAGATTCTAAAATAATAAGCATAGAAATAAGTAGAGACTGGTACAACCCTGCTCTAACCTATTTTGAGATTGCAAAAAATTACAACAAGAAAAATCATTCTGAGCGCACTTGCTCAAGGTGCCATACATCATAAAATCATGCATTTATGCATACAGCATGACAAGACTGATTAACTTTTGGAAACAATTGTTTTGATCAAGCTCAAAAAATTATGTTTTGTCGATTTCCGCACTGAAGTAGACACCAAGTTTCAATACAAAACTGCAGGAAGAAATAAGAAGCTTCGGTTTTTTGGAACTGTTCTATAGCATAATTTGTTTGATGTTTTGAATGAAACATATAAGAAAGACTTTCGAACAAAAATATTGTTTAAATTTAAATATTTTGGCAGTCATCCTTCGCACTCGAAGTCAAGTTCAAAATGATAAACTTTGCAATACTTACCAATACCAGAGAAATACTTACCTTTACCGGCTTCCCTAAGCGCAGTTCGAAATAATTTCCGAGCCGGAATCATTTGCTACGTTCGATAAACGCATTATTGTTCCGTCTTTCGATACGAAAGTAACGGAATATTTGTGCTCGGGGTGGGTTTTTTTTTCTTCAGACAAATTTCGACTTTTTAGCTAGCCTTTTTTGACGGAATTTTTTATTTCATTCGAAAGCTATTGTTGTCCTGAGCTTACATTTGAAAAAATATTTTACCTGTGATCTTTTTTCGTAGAGTTACGGGGGTTTAAAGATTGCCATTTTGGGACAATTAACGCGCGATATATTTCGCGCTATTAACGCGTAAGCGGAGATTTAATCCGTCTTATAAATCGTTCCAAATTGGTTGAACGAAGCTTATTTGCCATAAATGATTTGTTACAAGGAACGAAATCTCTCTTTTTGTACTTAATATGGCGTGTGGGTGGATGATTTTCATAAAAAATTTTAAATTTTAGAGAAAAAAAATTCGTTTTATTTTATTTATCAATATCATCGTTTTTGAGAAAGTTTTCAAAATATCTGAAAAACATTGCTGTCCGGAGCTCAAATAAAAAAACACCTTTTACCTGTGACCAGTTTCGTAAAATTATGGGGGTTGGAAACTGCTTATTTGGCAGTTTGGGATATTAATGCGCGATAAATTGCGTTCTTGTAACACGCGTGAGCGGCATTAATCCGACCCAAATTGAATTGAGGAAATTGATTTGGTTTTTTGATTCGAATGCGAGACGCTAAAATCATCTTTCTGTAATTCATTTTAGCGTGTAGGATATAAATTCAGAAACATCTATATGAAGAAACTGATTTGTTTCTTACTAAAGCATTTCAACTTTCCAACCGTGCCTAAGTACTTGACGTGTTGCCCTTTTCTGAATTGGGGTTGGAAAAAACTCCGATCAAAAGAATTGTTCCCAGCGTTAAAATTAGCCTGAATAAAAAACACGTCAGTCTAATCTTTCCGTTATTTTCTTCAAGGATCGAAAATACAATTTACTGAATTTTCGATATTTTTTATGATTCATTTTGAACTAAAAGGAAAAGCACAATCAAATTCAAGTAAAAAATTGTTATTCTTTTTATGTGTAAAGACAGCGTTTTTGTTTTTCCTTTTATTTATTGTGTTGTTTTAAACACAATTTGACGTCTGACGGGTTATTCTAAAATGAAGCGTTACTTCTGACCAAGAAAAAAAACGTTGAAATAACCGAAGCCTAAACATGGTTAGTGGCAGCCTTGAAAAAACATATCTCTTTTATGCATAGTAAATGCACGTCGCTCGGGCTTAGAGACGCATGCCTTTGCCTTGCCCGACTCGAACGCTCCAAAAAATGCATGTGGTATGCTGCAGTATCTTCCGAATTAATCTAGATGCTAATTTACATTTTCTCACAAACTCTGCTTGAAAAAACTTGCTGAGCGACCCGCTTTTGATATGGAATACAATATGCTTTTAAAAATTTTTTCGAGTCTGCTAAAAGAATGATCCAGAAGTTTTGTTCACGTGGCCGAGACACGCTATTCCCAGACTTTGTCCGCGACTTAAGCCCACGTCCAGACTATGGATTTTAAGTCGTGGAATTACCACCGGTGCGAGCGAGAAATTTAACGAATAAGTCGGGGACCTCAAACAGGTAGGTTTCGCCCTCCTTATTTGCATAAACCAGCACAGCATCAGATCCTTTCTCTGCTTACCTCTCAAGCTCCTCGTGCTTCTGGGCCTCATCTATATCTTTCAGATTTCTTCGCAATTTATTTCTTCCTTCGACTAATTTTCTTTCGTTTGCCCACTCTTTGGTATCGAGGGAGGGTGATTTGTCTAGCAGCTCATATAACTCATCAACTGCCTCCTGGTACTCTTTTTCTTCGTCGTTGTCTCCATCGTCTCTTTGTGAGTTGATGAACAAACACCTCGGTTTGCCAGCGTTCTTAAATTTAGAGCGCAAAGTTTTAATATAACCATCGGCGAGTTCTTGAGCGGTCTGGTTCTCGTTATTTTTCTGTCTACGCCTTATAGCCTTCTGAGACATTTCGAATTGCGTAAAAACAATAACGACCTGCTCCCAGAAGTCGTGGCCAAACATCTGTTCAAAAACCTTCATCATCCCGACAAGAGCTCCATCTAATCTCCGATTGTTTGCGTTTATGGCTATGCAAAACACATTGACATAGTCGCATTTATTCTGCAAAGTTGCAATCAATTCTCCTATAATTCTTGCATCGTTCTCAAGATCGTTTGTAGCGTCGAATCCTTCGGTATCTATGAGGGTCACTGGTTTCTCACCTTCTCCATTGTAGAACACATTTGCCATCTGGGTTTTGAGGGTGCAGCTTTCAGCTCCTGAAGATACTGGGAACACACTAGCATCATGAGCGACGCCTGTTAGAACGTTACAGAGCGAGCTCTTACCCGTTCCAGTTTTACCTATCACTAGAAGTTTCTTTCGACCATTCATTCTGACGTCATCTACCAGGTAGGCTGAGCCAGGTCCTTTTTCTGTTCTGGTTTTAACCCAAAGCTGTGATACTTCTGCTTCTGAATCCGAAGAACCCACCGGAGTGGGCGAGGAATGTTTTTCATCTAGGAAAAAAACTCAGAATTACGAAGGGAAAAGAAACAAAAGACAACTTCCAAATTTCTAACAACTTTACTTACAAAACAGACAACAAAAATATGTTAGATTATGAATTTTCATGAAGAATGCTTTTTAAATAAAACACATCACTAAAAGGGGATAATATACCTCCAAAAAATAAAAAAAGAAAGAAAGATTCAATTTCTTACAGCTTAGAAGAGTTTTGGCCCATATTTGTGACACTTCAAAGTGACTCTTCACTTCTGAATTAAACGAATCCACAGAATTGGTACACAGAGATTACAAATCCATAGAATCCACGGGAATTCGCGCGTTGATCGTTATCCAAGTGAAACAATCACTTTGAAAATGGATAAGGTTATTTCTTTTTTTAGGGTTTTGTTTTATTTGTGCGTGAATGGAAAAGAAGTAAAAGACAGCTTCTAAATTTCCAGTAACACTTTAAACAAAAAAAAGATAGCAAATTTAGCTTTAAAAGAAACATCATGGAAAAAGTGTTTATTCAGTACAAACTCATCTAAAACGCAAAAACTTCAATAACAGCAGCAAAAGGGGAAATTTACCTCTAAAATGGCTCAAAATCTGCAAACTATCACAACTTAGAATAGTAAACCAATTCGATTAATGCCACTGCCTTAATCATTAGTTCATTAAGGCTTGGTTAAAGCTTCTTTCTCAGATGTTCTCAGATGAGTTACCAAATACCGAGGTAGCAAAAAAGCTAGCTGAAATAACATAGCCTTTTATTGCGTTTTAGTATAAAGTTTTCCGAACTTGGTCTAGAAACAGAACAAAAAAGTTTTTATAAATTAGTGTTGTTTTTTTTCTGCGTGTTTTTTTAAAAGATCTGAGCAAAAAAACAGCAATTAAGCAAATACGACAGTCGTAGTAAAAAAAACCGATTGAAAAATTTATAAAAACTTTCAAAAACATTTTTTTTGCAGAACTTTTTTGATGAAGTTTTTGATTCCAAAATGGCACTAAAACTCCATAAACCTTTTTTAATTCAATGAAAATGAGCTTTCACGGCGTAAATTGAACATACAAAAGCTTTTGTACGCCTGGATGCTCACCTCCTTAGCTCGAAATTAGACCAAAAATCCAAATCTTCAAATTTCTGTCGGCACTAAAAAAACTCTCAATTTATGAATAACATTCGAATCACGACTGAATTAGTTATCTACGATATAATATGTTCTAATACCCTAAAAATGTCACCCTAATAATCTAGGTAGGTATGTAGAGACAGTTTGTACAAATACTTAAATAATAAAAGAAGTAAAATGAAGTGTGAATTTAAAACGTTCTAACCTAAAACTAGAACTAACACGCAGTGACCGACCGCTGGTCGATTCATGCAAAGAGAGAGGAAGACTTGAATTCTGCTCGTCATAATGAAAATTTAAATAATTAAGTAATTAATTAAAGTGATTAAACACTCTAAAACGAATTCTACTGCTCCAATTTCAAGAGTGAAAGGAATAGAGTCAAAGACTACCTTGAGTGTAGTAAATGGAATTGTTCATCAGTTAGTTGAAGAGTGTTGAGTTAAAGTAGAGGTCAGTAGACGAAATATGTTTTGGCTTAGGTGTTTCGCGGAGGCAGAGAATCGCACTTCTCATTAGTGAAAACGATATTCTTGTTCTTAGCCAGTTAGTAGCATCCGATTGACTGCAACTTCTTTTTAGGGAGATGAGATAAGACAACTGCGATATCATTTTACTCAGAGGCAGCTAAAAACTCAAGGGCAGCTAAAAAGCAGCTAAAAGGCAGCTAAAAACTCGAGGTGTGAACGAACCTTGCTCTATATCGATAACACGTGAGCGGTACAAGTTGATCTTCTCTTGCTCATGTTTCTTGTAAACTGTTATCGGATTTACAGCAGTATTGGAGAGCGAGCGGGTTGAAAACCCTCACATCGAAAAATGCTCTCTGTCCATACCCCCAAAATCCCATAGCAGAAACTACGAGACGGGCTCCTTCGCTGGTGTTTCTTCTGATGTCATCACCTTGAAGAACCGGATGTAACGCAGGTTCGGAGTTAACATCAACACAAACTTACCGGGCCAACCCCATTATGTCCCGTAAATCAATGTGACGTTTGATCACAAAACCGCCAATGGAACACTGAAGTGCGTGACTGTAAGTGTAGTCGGCTGAACAGACACACTTTGTAGGAAGGTTGTCGAGACGATGGCGTCTCTCATCCGAATCGCGTCCCTGAAATCACTGCGACTGAGAGTCAGGCCTTTCTCCTTGTCGGGCCTACTAGTGAGCCAATGATTGGCTCCTTTTTCATTGGTATACTTCATCATGGCACACAGCTCGGTACCTGAGTTTTTCAGAGCGGCAAGTTTGGTTCTTTCATGTGGTGCGATATTCTGCTTCCTGATGTCAGCTTTGCTTATTTGGGCTTCCTGGTAGGATAAGCTGACTTCTTGTTTCATGATTTGCTCGGTGATAACTTTATTGAGAATAACTGAGTTCTGATAGGTGAGGGCAATATCATTATTCGGCTTCTCAATAACCATACCACCCATTCTGACAGGGTGTGAGGTCAGATCCCGAATATCAGTATTTACAGGTCCTTTGAACAGGCTTGTGACAAATTTATTGTTAACAGCACTTTCGAGAGAGTAAAAACACGCTGTAGATAACCCCACTTTCTTTCAAGGCTGACAACATAGCCAGAGTAAGCCGCATGAGGTTCACTTTGTGCAATAGTAGAGATTTTATCTACCATATCGGAGAAATTCTCGCACTTACTCTGAAGGTATTGGCATTTCCCAAGATCATCGCCAATAAACGCTCCCAGATATTTCCGACCAGTGCAGATGCGGACCCCGGTGTCACCAAAGAGGGCGCTGGCTGCTGCTTGTAGATCTTCTTTCACAACAAGATACGTCTTGTGCGCATTCGGATAATAGCCATATTTTGGACCGTTGACAGTAAGACTATCCCACCATTCGAGGAGCCGGGACAGCTCACCAGCACCAGCACCATCATCAGCGTAAAAGCAGCACTTGGCAACCGCAGGCATGTTGACCAGCAGTAGAGTTCCTAGCCCGTACATGCACGTTGCAGCGCTATCTCCTTGATTGGTGCCTTCTTCGGAAGAGATAATGCCATTGCCAGTGAAGATCATAGAGGGTGTTCTGTAAGTGTTGCTAAAGAAAGGAGAGAGTTTCGGGCATAGCACCTGAATATTTCTCAACGCAACTTTCCGGTTCATGCGATTAAACGCATTCTTACCATCAATTAAGATGCAACCGTCTGTCTCATTGTCCCCATAAAATTATTACAAGACTGCTCGTATCAGGGCGAAACTCTGAATGTTCCGACTACCTTTTAAGGTTTATGGAGCTAAAATAACGTTGGAAAACTAAATGAAGTAAAACAAAATGAATTTTGTTTTCTAATACTTGAACTTTCTTAATGAAAATCATCCCACCACACGCTATATAAAGTACAAAAGGATAGATTTTGCTTCTTGTAACAAATCAGTGACGGCAAATAAGCTTCTTTCAACCAATTTGGAACAATTTCTAAGACGGATTAACACTCCGCGCACGCGTTAATAGCGCGAAATATATCACGCGCCAATTGTCCCCAATTGGCCAAAGTCAATCTTTAAACCCCCGTAATCGTACGTAAAATTATCACAGGTGAAATATCTTTTTCAATGTGAGCTCAAGACAACGATATCTTTCAAATGATTTAAAAAAAAATTCGTCAAAAATGGCTAGTTAAAAAGTCGAAATTTGTCTGAAAAAAAAGCCCACCCCGAGCACAAATATTTTGTTACTTTCGTATCGAAAGTCGGATTAATTGATTTTAAGGAAAAATATTGATCTTTATATGCCAAAAAACTAAAATACTAAAATTTTGAAAACATTGGTGGTGCAGGTGGCGTCCAGCCCTTATGATCGAGAGACTGTATGATGGAAAACCAATTTCAGCCAATCAGAACACTTGTATAAAATTTTAAAATAAACAAAAGTAACGACAATTGAAAAAAATAAAATCGAAATAAAGTCTAAAATAAAAATAAGCAGACCAAAGAAATTTCAATTTTTTTTCAGATCTATAGCACATTGCCAAAATTGATTTGTCAAAGTATACATCTTCTAAAACAAAACAAAAGCAATCGCTAGCAAACAATACAGCATAATTTGGCTGTACTGTGAAAACTCATTATCTGTTAACTTTGTTTTCGTTTTTGTGCCAAAAACGTTCATCAAACCTAAACAATTTTCGGTTCCATCATATCTCCAGAAACTAAAATGTTCAAATACGATTGGCGAAAATATAATTTATATTCTGTACATTAGTTCATTTAAGAAAAAAGATTCATCGCTGCAATTACTATGGCGTAATGAAAAGATGAAAATATGAACAAAAATTATTTTAAAAAAAAAACTGAAAACAGCTTGGAGAAGGCAACATAAATCTCTGATCTCACCAGGATTAGATGCGATCTTTTCCTTCTTGATAACTCGTCCATTGTATAACCAAGTTGTCGGTCCTAAACGAAGCATAAATCAAAATAATCAAAAAAAAGTTTCCAGGCTATTAAACTAATCAGAATTAACTTTTTACATTTAAAAAAAAATCAAGAGAGCACCATAGGACAACTTCGGTTTGTTGTCAACCGTTTGACTTTTCGACAATATGCTTTGCGTAACCTGTAGGAAAAACTTACTTGAAAATAATTTTTCTTCTGATTCTAACTCCATTGTTTAGTTGATTGTACGCATTCTTATCCACAACAAAAACTACAAATCTTTTAGAAAAATTTAGTATCCAGTAGTCCATTTTTTGAAACAATACAAATCACTTTTCATTGGTTGACTATTCTCACAAGCCCTCAAGAATTAGTAAATTAAAAACCTACAAGTCTAAAAAAACAACGCATAACAACTACAAAAACGCTATTTTAGTTTTCAATGAAATTTAGTTTGAATATCCTGTGGCACAGTGTACACTTGAAGCAGATCAATTGATCTTGTTATTTACCATTTTCCAGTCGCTAACTATTTCTGTAATTTGTTTTTTTTTTAGTTTTCTTTCAACTAGAGTTCTGTGTTTGTAGTCTTGGTTCAAATTTTCATTCATTATAATGTTTCACTGATCCAAGAGAAATTGCATTTTTTTCGTGGCTCCCTAAAACAGGCAGTTTGTGACCGCTCGGATGTATTTGTTTAGTCTCGTAAACAAAATTGTTACAATTATCCAACAGAACCTCTATATCTTGAAAGGAAAACATATAAAAATTCAATTACCTGCTTGTTGATACGTGTTCTTGTTTCTATCGGGATTGACAGGTGAGTTAACATTTGGGAGATTAATTATGTTCATCGTCGCCGGAAACAACACGCCGCAGTCGGATGAGGGACACCTTCGCTCTGCTTGTGCCAGAACTATGGCCAGACAACTTTTACCAGACTGGAGGCCACATATCCGGTGCTTCCTGCAGGGCAATATCCGAATGTCATACTTCAATTTCTCCAGGCATTGGCAGCAGTACGCACGATTGAATTGATGTAAATCATCCGCCATAAGTTCTGGTCTCAGTTCGATAGTTTAAAAACGCACACAATTTGAGAATAGTTGTTTGTTTTCAGAAGATTTTGAATTCGTTTTTTTTTGTTCACGAGATGGTATTTTGACGTCCATTAAAATAAGATGTACTGGCTGCCAACTTTATTCAAGAAAATATAACTTAACAAACTGATGCACACGCATTGTATATTTTTCTGCTGTTAATTTTCATGTGGTAATTTCGTTTTATTTGCGCCTCAGTTGAGATTTTGAAGCTTAAATAAAAGAAAAATCATTTTGTTTAATAATGAATGTTGAGTAATTAAGAACGAACAATTTTATTACAGAGGCACAAGATTTGTCAAGATTACAGATAAGAAGCTACATGCCTTTTCAGCAAAAAAAAATTACTTAGATACTTAAACTTTACTTAAAGGGCCAATTCGAGAGTAAAACATAATTGAATTTTGTGACCATGATCGAAAAGTTTGGTTCTGGTCAAGTCAATCAATATACATTTTATAATTTTGTTGATTATCAAAAATATTTATAAAACCAAGCACTTGTATCGAAGTCATGCTATGAGGTTCAAGTTTTCACAGTTTGGTGTCCCATAAATTACATATATAAACACCAGTACTTCTTTGTATTGCTTTTTTGCTTTTGTCTTTCGGTTGAGTTTTGACATCCATAGTCGTAAAAAGGTCACGACCCAAATCATCGCAGCTATAAAAACGAGTGGTCGCAAAGACAGGTTCAGGATGATTCTTGAATGAGTGGATTATTCTCATGCAAGAAGGACGGATTGCGCAATATTCGCAGCCAACAATGCCTTTTCATTTATCCGAAAATGAAAATGATTAAAAATTCTCGACTGTTCCGACTTGGAAAATCTTTGATTGAAAAGATAATCAAACAATCAGAAAAAAAAGATACTTTTTGAGTTTGAATTTTAAATGGCTTCCCATCACGTGTTACGTTAAAAGTACTATATTATGCATTGGTTACGTATTATAAAAAACCATCGAAATGAAAAATTGTGTGTTTGCAAACGCCTGCAAAGCAATATAGGGAAAGCCGAATTAGCAATATGGCCAATTGTCAAGAAATTTTCCTGAAGCGCCAAAATGACCAATTTAGTCAAAATTTTTCTGCGGCGCCAGCTTTTTATTTTTTAACGTATTGCGAAAGTTTTGGAGCACGTTTCTCAGAATTAGCTTAATTTGCTTGCCATCGAATATCTATCAAACTATATAGTTTGATCGACATTTGGTGGCCGTCAATTCTAGCTAATAATTCCATTTGCTAAAAAGTTTTTAAAATTTTCGACACCTCGTTTTCCCCCGCATCGTCCGCAAAATTTGCCCAGTCCAGAAAGTGAATTAAGTTTTTTGTGGTTTGAGAGGAACTTTGTGCTACGAATCTTCTCAGGTTTAATGTCATCAGCTGAAATTGAGTAGCCTGCAAATCAAACAATTGTGAGTGGTTTCGAGTTTGACTAGATTTAATTGACGGTGATTTTTTTTTACTTGCTCACAAGATGTTCATAGACAAGCCGGTCGTCTTGAAAAAATCACTCCTTTGATTATTTTGAGTGTGTTCTCGATGCAAATTTGAAAGATCCAGGAAGAGTTCTCCAACCTTTCGTCGATACGCCATTCAAATGGCAAGCGTATGAAAATTCCCTTTATTCAAAAAACTTGACTCCATGCAAGTTGTAGAAGAATTTCTTCGTGTCGGAAAATGGGTGGTCTTCGTTCAATACTTTGCCATTGAGGTTAGCTTTTTTGACAGCCCATGGCTAGGATTGATTATTATCATGAGAATCTATCATGGTTGACAAGTTTTGAAAGTTGATTTAACCATGATTTAACCATTGGCTAGGATTGATTATTATCATGAGAATCTATCATGGTTGACAAATTTTGAAAGTTGATTTAAGAGATAACAAAAAACACAGATTCGCTTCTGAATTAATTTAATACGCTTCAATAGATCAGGTAAGTTCATTTATTTGTTCTCTTTAAAATTCATACTAAGATTTTTCACTTCGATAACTTCTGAGATCAAAATATCCTTTTCAAAGAAAATCTGTCGTTATTGGATCTCCTTTGTGTTCTGTTGGTTTCCGGAATCTTGAAGATCGTTTGGGTTTGTCTGAGCCCGGTTCAGATTGATATCTGGAGTTGGTGAAGAATGTTCTTCTTTTCAGGTTATATTGGAGTTTCATCATCGACGATGTCACTCGTTCCATCTTTGGTTTTGGTCTCTTGTTTGTATCTCGCAATATGATTTAAATTACACAATCACACAAAGATTGATTGAAATGGATCCAGGATGCGTTGGTTCCATGTCGAATGATAAAAGTTGTAGACTGTGCTTCCGTGTCTTTGTTTGGTTTGAAGAGATTTTTCACATACGTCAAAATCTATGATGATAAGTAGCCTGGTTTGTCGTCGGAAAACAAGTTCTGCTTTTTTTTTCTTCTTGCTTTGAAGCATTTCTAAGCGTCGTTAATTTTTTGGAGAAAGGCAAAAAGATTGAATGATAAAATTTTTCCCAGGCCTTCATGGCATGTTTAATTGTCTCACGTGCTTTTTCTGCTAGTCCATTCGCTCTTGGATGGTAGATCGGTGATTACTTTTTGCGATTTCCCTGAGAATTGCAACAAGCTTTAAAGTCACCGCTCAAAAACTAGAGTTTCTGGTACTCCAAACTTTGCAAAGACTGATGACAGAAATTTCTTATTTCATAGCAGTTAGAGTAGCTCTGTCATTGGTCCGGAATGCACCAAACCAGTCAATTCCTCTGTCAACAACAACCAAGGTGTTTTCTTGCTCTGTGATGTGTGCCCAGTCTATTTGAATTCGCTCCCATACGTCTGCTTCTGGCCGAAAACTGTTTTCCAAAGTTCATTTGACAAATCTCACAAATTGAGTTAAGTCGTTCTACATTTTGTGACATGCCAAGCAACTAATCTCAGCGCGTTTTTGGTTACTTGTCTTCCTGAGTGAGTCTTGTTGGCATCGTCTAAAATTTTTCTTCTGAATTTTGGCATTAAGAAAGGTACACCGCCCTGTAGATGACGCCTTCTTATGTTGTCAAGGTTTCAGTTTCTAAGTTGAAGTGTTAGTTTTCAGCTTCTAAGCTTTCAGCTACTAAGAATTGTATCCAATCACCGCTCTGTCTCCGTTTGAAGCCGTCCCAAAATTTTCGATTCAATTTTAGATTACTTTTGTCATTGTTCAGCTTTTTTCTTTGAGTTTTTGCGAAAAAGATGTCAGCATTAAGGAAACAAGTTTCTTCCTCTTCTGGCGTCTTGTTGTCAAAATGCAGCCTGCTTAGAGCGTCCGCGTGTGGGATCTGAGCTCCTGGCACATAGTTCAACTTATAGTCAAACTCCATCAGCGTAGTAACCCATCTGGATATTCTAGCTGATGCTGTTTTCAGTATCTCCCCTCCTGGCGCAAAGAGGTGCTGCAAGGGTTTGTGATCTGTGGAATTTTGCACCCAAGTAGGATACGTTTCAGCCGTGCGTCCACAAACACGATTGCTAAATCTTCTTCTTCAATGTTGGAGTAATTGCCCTCGTCTGATGATAGCTTCATTTAAACGAAGACCCTTGAATCCTTCTCATAAGAGAACCCTGCCAAATTCCTGCTCTGAAGCATCGGTGGTCAGTTACTTCTTTGTCCAGGAAGCAAGACCAACGACTGATTTTGAGCAGAGTTCTTGGTTGATACTTTGAAAACTTTTTTTGTGTTGGCATGTCACAAAGTCTTGACTCCGTTAGTCCTTGAGAGGGAGCAGCTTTGAGGCGAAGTTCAGATTCATTTGTCCGCAGAAGTTGGCCAGTGATTGAAAGTGATTGTGGTTCGCGATTATCTTGGTGCCAAGATTCTTCTCAACAAGCCTATCATCATGCTTGACTCTATCATTTGAAAGTGAATATCCTAAAATCAAACAGTGCCCTATTTGGTCACTATCTGTTGTCACATAAGTCCTAGTGTAGATACTGATTCCATCTACGTTCAGCATCACTTGATACGGCCCAGAGACCTCCACGTAGCGTCCATGAAGCTTCTTTACTCGCGGGCCACCCGTTGTTATTAGTGCTGGCACAGACCTCGACTCAGTGCGTGGTTCCACCTGCCTTAGATAATCTGCATATGTGTCCAAATGCATCAAAGTGAACTCTGATGGTCCACTCAGATTTCTGATTACCTGGTGTCCTGCTACCAAGATTATCGACTGTATTCTGCTTCCTTGCGGCACCATGCTGAACCTCTGACCGGAGATCACATTAAGTTTCATTCTCAAACTACTTGGTGCATTTGTCTCTTCGACTTCTGTTGCCTCGAAGGTATTCAGTTGCTCCTGTAGTTTCTCATTTTCCAGTTCGAGTTTCACTTTTTGTTCGATCTCTTTTGTCACCAGTTCCTGCTGCACTCTATTTAGAGCATCCCTCGTGGCTGCCCTATAATCAATCTTGAAGTCAGCGGCCGCAGTCACTGGTTCCGGTTCACATGTCTCTTCAGTTACCGCTTGCATTTTCTTCGTCGCCAGCTCTTGCGGTTTGTCTTTTCTGCGAGCCTACTCTTCACTCAATAGGCGGGCCTTGCTGGCTTTCACTCCTGATAAAGCTTCCTCATGCCTTGGATGCTTGATGTCTGCTACAGCATCCCAGAATTGCGGACAATCTGATTTAAATTGACCTTCCAAGTTGCAAAAGAAACACCTCGGGCCGAATTTTGCAATTACTCCTCTCATGAAATCCTCATGGTCAACTTCTGACGCATCTTCGTCCTCGAGGCTAAAGCCTAGCGCTTTCATGCCCTGTTTGTAAGTTAGGCATGCTGACACATGATGGTCCGTTGAACTGCAATTGACACAAGAGCGTCTCTTGTCCACATCATTCCTCGGTTTGTACCAGTTGTTCCCTTGGTTTGTTGGTCCGTTGTTAAAATTGCCGTAATTAATCTTATAATATCCGGATCTCGAAGGAGGTTTCAACAAAAGATATTCTTTTGACTTGAGCCTCAACTCCTCTGGTGTTGGCGCATTGGTTGATAGTGGTGTGTAATGCGTTGCTAGCATTGTTCGAAGTTCATCATTCTTCACACGATCAATGAATTTCGAGGCTACTGCCAGATTCAACCTTCTGTTTGACTCATCCGGTTGGCTGCGTCTTCTCAGCAGTTTCAAGTCGTCTAGGAACTTTTCTATCGTTTCATCTTCTCGTTGCCTCCGTTTCTCGAAGCGCATCATAGCCTGATGCCCCTGCACCCCTGATCTTAAAAGATTTAACAAGATTTCGAAGATGTTCTCAGCTGTGTCTCGCTGATATTGCTTCTTGGCCGTGACACAGTTCAGGGCTGTCCCTTCTAAGTTACTGGTGAGCGCACTGCATTCTTGTCTTTTCGACAAGTCCTCTTCCTCGAAATGCAGTTTCATTACCTCTATCCAGGTATCAATACAGCCATCAGATTCGTCTTTATAGCATCTTGGTTTCTTAAAGACTCTTCTGGACTTCTCACTGCGTTCATTGGTTCTGGATAACCCCGTAAGACGTTTCCAAAGACCTGTTTAGGGGTTCAAAGGCTGTGGCCATTGCCGAAGCATCGCTTGAGTGCCCTGCCTCAGCATCTTCGCCCCCCATTAAGGGTTCTGTATTCGGTGCATCCCTACAATCCGAATCGCCGTGACTGTTCCATCCTTGGCCCACATGACTCCTCCCTCGGCTGGCATGTCTCCTGTTGCTGGAATCACCTCTCCCAGTCGCATGTGTGCCTTGCGTCGGTCGTTCGTTTGAGGTCTGTTTGCTCCCTGTTGAACTTGCTCTACTGTTTGGGCCCCATGTTCTATTATCCCTTGTGGCATAGCCTGATGAACTGCCCTTACCTCTAGTGGATCCATATGTCCTCCTCCTTTGATGGTCATTGAAGTTCACCTTCGGTTCCCTGCTGGGACCTCCCGAGTTCGGTTCCCCTTCTCTTGGTCCACTCCTGCTGCCTAGTAGCCCGTCCAACCTGTCCATGATAACATCGCCTGTCCATGATAACCTCGCCAAGTTCGCCTCTCCATCATCGCATCTGTCTTTGTGTCAAGAGTCCCAAGAGTCTGCTCTTGTTGCTTTCTTAACTTTTCCATATCGTCTCTTAAGTGTAACTCTCTCTGTTCCGCTTCTATTGTCATTCGCGACAAGTTCTTCGCGATGTGCTTGTCCGTTCTTTCCTTCGAACGTTTCTCGCTCCTACCAGCTTCTTGTTTATTGCGGTTTATATCTTCCCGCAGACTTTCTCTTTCAACGTGGACTGCTCTCTCCATTTCACTCATTCTTGTGGACATCTGTCCATTTTGCTCCCCTATACTGCTCACTATTTTGTTCCAGGCTTCTTCTAATGATGCCCCGTTTTCTACTAGTGGCGTCACTAGTGGCGGTGTCACCATGTCGATCCCAGGTAGCTTTGTGCTGGTCGAGATTCGGGCTTTGATTCTCTGCCTCGACGTTTTTTCATCATCCACCTCTGGTTCCGCTGATGCGTTGCCTAGCCCTATGTTTCTATTCTCCCAAGTTCGCGTCTCCGAATTTGTCATACTCACAAAGTCTCTTGACTGGCCTGATGTGTTTGTGTCTTTGCTTATCGTTCTCACCACACCAAATTTGTCCATGGTTCCAGTCTCTCTGTTGATGTATGGCTCTTTCTCCTGGATCGAACTATTGAGGCTGACTTGAGATCCAAAGTCCACTTGCTCCTCATCGTCCTGTTCTTCCTCCTGGGATTCACCTTCATTTCCTGTACCCACTCCCATGGTGAATGGAAAGATGTTTCCGAAAGTGTTCTTCATTCTTTCTGAGAATGATGAGGACGTGGTCTGTTTCTCCGTCACACCTGCCATCATGGTGTTGTCTGTGAGAGATCTCCTAGTTGCCACAATTTCAGTAGAGATGTCGGACAGGTCCGACCTCTCCTCTCGGTCCATTGTCTCGGTGGAAGTGACAAAATCTTGGCCTTGTTCTACCGGAGTAGATTCACTCGCCAGCCTTCTGTCTCTCCTCTCCGGTCCATGTTTTTCCTGGTTCTCATTCATGGCTTGGTCCGGATGGAATTCCACTTCTAGCATAGCTTTTCGCTCTTCTGAGGACTTCTGACTCCTGGTTTCAACCATTCTGCCTGAAACCGTCTCCCCTTTGTCGGTCCGGGTTCGTGTGATCCGTTCCACAAAAGAGTCGGTCATTGCTTTTCTTTGCTTTTCAGGTATGAATTTCCTAGAGCTATTACCTCGTTTAGGTGTTCTTGATTTATTACTTCTTAATGCCTATACACACAATTCGATTGCTAGTGACCTTCTAGTTTGACTATTGATAATAATAACACAACACAATAAATTTCACAAGATTCTATTAAATGTGACCACGAATCCTTGTATGTTATCAAAGTACAGCGTGTGTATAGTTTATTCACACTAATCGATTATCGGTCGTAAGATTTTAGAGCTAGCACAATATGATAATATCAGTCAATTTAAAAGATAGTGCACTCACTACCCAATCAAGCACAAATTTTATTGATTCAAAATCAAAAATAACAAAATAAGAATATTTCTATGAAAAACGTATGTGTATTGTACTTTTAGTCGGTCGCAGTACAATGGTCAAACTTGTATTTTAAAGAAAGAGCTTTCCCTGCTTGGTGCTGCACCAAACAGGCATTACTTTGAAGGCAGTACTTTTCTCAACTGGGCGTCTATTGCACCCACCGAGTACTGTGTTACCTATCTGCCTTCGGACTGCCAGAGCTAGACCTACTAAAATCCTCAGGGAAGTCACTTTTCTCAAAAACGTTTTGGATTTCAATCCACACCAATGAGTTATACACTCTTTTTTAATTTAGACTTAGTGTCGCGAATATCCGAGTTTGGACCTGTTTTTGTTTTGGTCTGATCTTTTTCGAAAGGCAAGTTACCAGTGCAGTCATTGGTTCCTAGCCTGTCTCTTAATAACCTAATACCTCTCATTTTAATCTTTTCTTCTGTTTACCTTTAATAAAATAATACCCCTCCGGGTTGACAAAAAACAGTACCCCTCCGGATTGGCAAAAGTAGGGCCCTTCCGGATTGGCAAAATTGAGACCCCTCCGGATTGGGACCCCTTTGGGATAGTAAATATAAGACCCCTCCGGATTGGTACCCCTCCGGTTTTGTGAAAACAAGACCCCTCCGGATTGGGACCCCTCCGAATTAGAAAAAAAACTTGGACCCCTCCGGATTAGGACCCCTCCGATTTTGTAAAAATAGCTTTTCGGAGACTTCCTTGATTTTCTACCTATACCCCTCGGGATACGTTCTCCGATGCTATTATGCTGTTTGAATTAACTAGGAAGGGTTTGTGGTCCTTCCCTAGACCCTTCCGGATTGAAGTTAAGCCTCTTATTTGACAATTCACACTAACAGTTGTTTAATTCACTCTTATCCCAATTTCAACTCGACTAAGGTTTTCCTGAGCCTTTAGCCTTCCCTGTTCGTCTAGAACAGCTTAAACGTGCTTAATTCAACCGTTATCACCTTTTGGTACGGGTGAGAGGGCTTTTCAAAAAAAAATTTTTTTTTCATAAAACGTGAAGGGTCTACCCTCCTAAATTGGTGAATTTGCTAAAAACAATCTCAAAAAATTTTCACGCTTAGTTTTTCGAATAATTTTTGTTCCTAATAGTAAGCTCAGCTAATTTCTGATCTAATGGTACCAAGATCAACTGGATTTGTCCAGTCGTTCCAAAATTATTCACTTTTTCCGCAATTCTGTTCTTTTCGTTCTAAAAATTATTGATCCGAGCTCAGAAGGCCTATACTCTTCTAGTTCAAGGCAATAAACCAGATCTAAAATGCTTTAGTTGAAAAAATTTGCGAAAAACTATGCTACCTGGACCCCTCCGAATTGGTGAATCCAATGAATCAAACACGTTAAGTTCGATTTCTCTGTAGTCCGGAAAGCTTTCGGTAAACGGGTCTTAAAACCTGTAGATTCACTAGGGGACGTTATCCGAACAACTATTTTTACTGTCCTAACTCAAAAATTTAAAACAAATTTCTGATTTTATAGTGTTCCGTTTTCTCAAAAATCACAAAAATTCGGTTTTTGGTACCAAAATAGTTCCAACCACTTCTGAACTAAACTCAACCGGTTCTACTTATTATACTAGCACATTTACGATGTAACTCACTAATTTAGCGCTTTTTTCCGTTTCAAAAAATATCGATATGTCAAAAATCGCGACTTGTGGGTGGATCAAAATATCGCTATTTTGACCCTAAAACCGGTCTGTTTTCTTTGTTTTTCACTGAAAAACGATATAGGAGTATTAATATGGGCTATATAAGTAAGAATATTAGTATTGCTTTACCCCTCCGGGTTCGTTCAATATCCGAATTAAGGTGCTTAACTCGGATATTCGCAGTTCGGTAAAGAGTCACTACAGTGCAGCACTGTCGAGCCACCCACAGATTACTATCTTACTTTTTGTACCAAAAGGGATACAAAACTTGTTAACGATACCCAACAGTCGATTGTTGTTGTCGTTGAGCCCCTTCTTGTTGCTCCTTGTACTGCTTGCCGGATCAGTCTTCTCCCATGACCCTTCCGGATTGAGCGCAAACCAGCAGACCCTTCCGGATTGAGCGCAATTTAGCATTAACTTGCTTAAATACTCAAATAACCCTACAGTACAAGCCTCACAAACGGGCCACAGAATTGATCGTAACGATCCTGACTGATATAACTGCCTGTAACAACAATATATCTATCAGCAACGAACGGGGGGGGTCGGATCACATCTTGTCTGTGGGGATGACTTCTACTGATTTTATACTTTTTTACTTTTTTTGGTTTTTTCGGTTATTTTTTATGATTTTTGTTTTTCTTGGGTACTATACTACTTTTTGTTTGGTTTCTTGTATATCTTTAAGTGTTTTTGGTCACAGACCACTCAGGAAATGACGGGACCGCGAATCCCCCCACCCTTCCTGGTTCGTGAATTTTCGGTCTCAACTAGGTTAAAAAGCTATTCACGGTAATCCGGAAGGCTTCCGCGTTCCGAACTACCCTTCCGCACCGGCGGTTTAGACCTATTAAGGGCGTTAATGTGAGCATCCGCTCGGCGCGGAGTGCTCGTTAACGGTTCTGCCGGTCATGATGTTAAAAAAGAATAACACCCAGGAGCGCCATAAAAACATCTATGTAACATTTGGCCGGTGGAAAATAGAGCCAAGCTATAAAACGACTGGCTAGCGTCTAAACAAAGCTCTACGTGCTTTTAACCCTCTTTGCCAAAGCCAGTGTTTTTGGTGGTCTTTCTAACATCGGGTCGACAAAAACGTTACTGCTTTCGGCTTCGGTCAAAACACTCAAATTAACTAAAATACATGCAGAAACAGTGAGCTCTGTGAGTCTCAGTATACCCAGACCACGAGGTCACTCCTAAAATCAGGGCTACTACTATTTATTGAATTATTATTGTTTTTGTTCAGTAGATAAAAATCATCATCTCCATCGAAGATTGATCAACCCTTTCCCCCAACTCCTAGCTTCTCATCCTCGTAAAATGAATTCAGATGTTAATTAGATTCAATTCAGGACATAATAGGGAAGCTAAAAATTTGTATAAAATGAGATGAGTTCCAGTCCCGAGACCCCTCCGGATTCTTGAATCCGGGGAAATAAGACCCTTATTTTCCTTCCGGAAGGCTGGTTTTCCACCCTTCACCGTTGTTTGCAACGGCCTTGCAACTATTGAAGCGACACAATAGTTGCAATTCGGAACGCTCTCTGCTACTTCTGCTTTTCTCCGATTCTGATTCTCAATTTTCTCGTTGTTGTCGTCGTCGCAACTACTGTTGTTCTGCTTTTATTCATATTTTTCTCCAGTTGTTGTTGACTCATGTCTTAGTTTTACTCGTGGGGGGGGGGGGGGGCAGAATGTTTTTAATGTGGGTTCAAATCAATTCTTTTGTGCTTCATCATTTAAATGTTTGAAAAATATAGACACCAAAAGTGGAAGAGACCTATTTCACTAATATCAATATGAATGAAACTCAATTAGTTATAATAATTCAGTAACTAGTTGCTTGTAGTTTGGGTTCGAATTCTGTAGCTGTTTTTTCTGAAGGAATAAATTTGGGTACAGGACTTTATCCTCCAGGGTAATTATCCTCCAGGCGATATCCTCCATGGCGGATAAAGTCCTCCGAGTATAAAAGCGCCTTTTTCATTTATTGAGAAGAATGAAACGGAAAAAAAAACAAAGCAGATAGGAGAAATTAACTGACAATTAAAACTGCGATGAAATTGAAGAACAAAAATTAATAATTTCAATTAAATCGTAATTGAAGTTTTCGATTTCGTTGGTTTTTGTTGAGCATGGCAAATTTCATGGTTTCTCAAGGGAAAGTTTCTTTTAAAGAGATTGTAAAGTTCTATAATTTGAGAAATCATGATCACTAATTGTTGTGATAAACTTACTAAATAGACCAGGCTCTAACAAGAAGCAGCCGCAAGACAACGGTACCTCCAATATGGAGGGTAAAAACCATCAAACTGAATGTGATTGTGGCATTTGGACGGATATCTGGGTGCCTACACGTATTCCCCGAAATTTTCGGGACAAAAAATTTCTCTGTGGCTTCTGCGCACAAGAAAAAATAGAAAAGGTAGAAGAAAAAATCGAAAAGTTAGACGAAAAGCTCAATCAACCCACCCACAATCCAGAACCTACCAAAACTGCACCAGTCAGCTACGCAAACATTGTTCAGAAGGTTATGGATGAAGAATCTGACAGAGCGAGACGAACAAAAAATTTCGTTATTTACGGAAGCCAACCTACTGAAAACGACGAAACACTTGTAAACAACATGCTTGATGTCATAGGAGTACCTACCACATTCTCTACAAAACGTATCGGAGGTATCAACTCGGAAGGTCAACAACTACTCCACGTCGTGTGCAAAGACGAGGCTACAACAAATAAAATACTGAAAAACGCCAAAAAGTTACGGGATAAACCTACTACGAAAGATCTATACATAAACGCCGACATGACGAAAGCTGAAGTTAAAATGCGCTATTCTTTGAGAATGGAGCTGAAGAAAAAAAGGCAAGACGACCCAGAAAACGAGTTCATGATAAAGCGCAATCAAGTCATCCAAGTCAAGAAATGACTATCCCTTTGCCTGTGGAATATTGAAGGAGCAAAGTCCACCTTCGCTATTTGTGACTTGCATATGCGCTACAACTTACTCTTACTAACTGAAACTTTTGACACTGCTGGCTTAGAGTTGGCCAATTTCATATGCTACAACCAACTAGCACAAAAACGAGGTCGTGGCAGACCCATTGCAGGTTTAACAATCGCCATTAACAAGAAATTGGATGAGATTTGTGACGTACTCTTCAAAAGTAAAGAATCACTTGGCTTGAGACTACGCAAATCCGACATGAACGTCATTGTCTCATATTTTCCTCCCGACACGCGGATTGACGAAATACTATTCAAGCTGACCAATGCCCTCTCCTATTTTGATCTTGGGAAGCCAACAATAATTGGCGGCGATTTCAATTGCAGAATTGACAAATCACAACCTCGAGGTTGCGAGCTTATAGACGAAATGATTGAACTCGGATTCACGTGCCTGAATGAACCAGATGTCCTCACCTATATCTGCCATAACGGAGCGAGCACAATTGATTTTATGTTCCACAACTCTTCCGCAATAGTCGGACCACTATCTGTATTACCTTCCCATTTCACCAAGCACAACCTGGTTAAATCCGAAATATCGATTAAGAATTCGAAATATTCTTCAAGAGCCGGCTCAATTCGGTCGGTTGACCTGAATCAACTCGAAGAAAAAATCGCACAAATAGATTATGTCGGTGACGTAAACAGATATTACGAGAGCTTTGTTGAAGCCTGCAAATCCGCCGCCATATTGAGAAAGCCCAGAAAATCACCTCCGTGGTTTGACAAAACCCTTTACAATTTGCATAATCAGTTAAAATTTTCATACAAAAACAAGCAAACTAACCTACTGGAGTACAATTCGTCAAAAAGAATATTCAAGCGACTCTGTAGACAAAAAAAGGCGACTCATATTCAAAACAGAGAATTCGAAATCATCGAGCTTGCTCAGTCGGACAAATCGAAATTCTGGGGTATTCTCAAAGCTAGTTCGTCGAAAAAAAGTCAGAGCTCAGTCTCAATGTCTGATTGGGAATCCCATTTTGACGAGTTATACAATGTTCAAGTCTCCAGCTCCATAGAGATCAACGAATATGTGAACCTTAGTCAGCACAATTACGCCGATGACGATCCCCCGAACTGTGATTTTATCAACCGAGCTATTAGTACGGCCGAGATTGTGAGGGTCTTGTCGAAAACACCAGGCAGAAAAGCTACAGGGCCTGACGGTATTTCAAATGAGCTGCTTAAATCTTCTTTTGGAGTCAGCTATTTATTTTTGACAACCCTATTTCAGACGTGTTTCAGATATTCAACTTTGCCAGACGTGTGGAAGACGTCGTACATTCTGCCTCTTTACAAGGGAAAAGGTCCAAAAGACTCCCCTTCAAACTATAGAGGCATCAGTTTATTATCATGCTGCTATAAAATCTACTCCGGAATTATTCATGACAGAATCTATCAATGGGCTGAAGGAAATTCCATACTCCCGCGAAATCAATATGGTTTCCGAAAAGGGCTATCCACGATTCACGCAATAAACGAGCTCAAATGCAATATTCAAAGTGGTATAGACACATATGCACAATATTATGTCTGCTTTGTGGATTTCAAGAAAGCGTTTGATACGGTTGGCCGCAGTACCCTGATTCAAAAGCTCATCCGACTTGGCCTGCATGGTGAAATTATCCATGCGCTAGGTGAAATATGCTCAAAGAATTTTCAACAGGTTGCCGACGGCTGTAATCTTTCAAACAAAATTTCCCAATTAATTGGCGTGACCCAAGGCGATAAGCTCTCACCTTTGCTTTTTTCGTTATTTATAGCTGATCTCCCGGATTTTATCGATTCCAATCAATGCTTGATCATTTTATATGCAGATGATCTAATCATAGCCAGTCCTTTCCTTCTAGATGTTAAAAGATCGCTGAATGACCTCCACGAGTACTGCAGAATTAACAAGCTCACTGTCAATGTCCAGAAAACCAGTATGATGAAATTCAGAAAAGGTGGACCTCTGAAAAAGTCAGACAAAGTTTTCTACGGATACGAAGAAATCGGGTTTACAAACTCATTTTGCTATCTTGGCTACAACTTATCACCGTCCCTTACCATCACAACCCACCTAAAGCACTTGGTCAGATCAGCTATAAGGTCAACGTTTGCGCTCCAACAGAAATTACCGTTCTCAAAAATTAATTTTACGTCGGCCAAAAGACTATTCGAATCAATAGTGTATCCGGCGGCGATGTATGGAATCCAAACAATCGATCATGGCGTGTTTTCCGCTCAAACAGACTCCCATGTCAAACAAATCCAAGGAATCTTCTGGAAAAAATGGTGTGGACTTAGCGTTTACACCAGGAACACATCCCTCTTGCATCATATTCTTGGAGACGACTTCCTAAGAATAGATCGCGCGAGCCCCTTAAAAAGAAGAATTATTGCTCAATATTATGCAAATGAGGCCCATCATCTTATTTGCTTAGTCGAAAGGTGTTTTGAGTCCCAACTGGACTGTATTTGCAGATATTGTAACAATAATATTGATTTCAGACATTTAGACACATGTCATGGCTTCACAGAATGCTCTAACACTGTGGAGAAGTTATTGAAGGCGACACGACAAGCGTAAAACAAGTTATCAATTGTAGGACAATAGTTCAGCAACTAGTATCCTCAATATCCCAAGAGATTTTAACCAGTACTTCTTATGGACAGAAAGAACAGGGGAGCAGCAAGCGAAAGAAAACCGTCACCTTCGACCAGAATGGCCAAAATGTGACATTCGACCAGAATGGCCAAAATGCAATCTCTGCAGAATTCGGAATTTTAGCAGTAAGCCTTCCGGATTGGTGATTTTTATGAACTAAGGGCGTTATTGGAACGTTTAGCCAAACGGTGAAGGCTGGAATATTCTAGTATTTTAAATTTTCAAAAATTCGAATGATGACGTCACATTTCTGAGAAATGCTGAAACGGCCATTTTAACAAAAAGCGAGTGAAAAACAGAACAACTTTTATCTGCGATTGCGAACAGTACGAAAATCGAGATTGGAGAACGACAACAAACTACAGAATAGCAGAGAACGTTCCGAGTTGCAACTATTGTGCTGCTACAATAGTTGCAAGGCCGTTGCCAACAACGGTGAAGGGTGAGAACCAGCCTTCCGGGTTAGCAAGAAATCAAGAGTAAGGAGCTTGATTCGGCGGATTCGAGAATCCGGAGGGGTCTCGGGACGGAAACTTTTATTAACTCACATAAACTTTTAGCATCCTGTCATGTCCTGACTTGAATTTAACTGATATTTTGATTAGTTTTGACAAGGATGAGGTGCTAGGAGTTGGGGGAAAGGGTTGATCCATCTTCGATGGAGATGATGATTTTTATCTACTGAACAAAAACAATACTAATATGATAAGTAGTAGCCCTGTTTTTAGGAGTGACCTCGTGGTCTGGGGATACTGAGACCCAGCCATGAGCTCACTATTTTTGCATGTAATTCAGTTAATTTGAGCGTTCTGGTCGAAGCCGGAGAACAGTAACGTTTTTGTCGACCTGATGTAAGAAAGACCACCGAAAAGTAGTGGCTTGGTAGAGACGGTGAAAAACATGCAAAGCTCTGTTTAGACGCTAGCCAGTCGTCTTAAGACTTAGTTTTGTTATCCGTCGATATGTATCTTCCGGGCGAATGTTACATGTATGTTTTTATGGCGCTCCTGGGTGTTATTTTTTCATAACATCATGACCGGCGGAACCGTTAACGAGCACTCCGCGCCGAGCGGATGCTCACATTAACGCCCTTAATAGGCCTAAACTGCCGGGGCGGAAGGGTAGTTCGGAACGCGGAAGCCTTCCGGATTACCGTGAATAGTTTTTTAACCTAGTTAAGACCGAAAATTCACGAACCAGGAAGGGTGGGGGGAATCATGAACCCCTCATCCCCTGAGTGGTTTGTGACCAAAAACACTTAAAGATATAAGCAAAACCAAACAAAAAGTAGTATAGTACCCAAGAAAAACAAAAAACATAAAAAATAACAGAAAAAACCAAAAACAGTAAAAAAGTAAAAAATCAGTAGAAATCATCCCCCCAGACAAGATGTGATTAAACCCCCCCGTTTGTTGTTGATAGATATATTGTTGTTACAGGCATTTATATCAGTCAGGATCGTTACGATCAATTTTGTGGCCCGTTTGTGAGGCTTGTACTGTAGGGTTATTTGAGCATTTAAGCACGTTAATGATAAATTGCGCTCAATCCGGAAGGGTCAGCTGATTTGCGCTCAATTCGGAAGGGTCTTGGGTGAAGACCGATCCGGCAAGCAGTACAAGGAGCAACAAGAAGGGGCTCAACGACAACAACAATCGACTGTTGGGTATCGTTAACAAGTTTTGTATCCCTTTTGGTACAAAAAGTAAGATAGTAATCTGTGGGGGGCTCGACAGTGCTGCACTGTAGTGACCCTTCACCGAACTGCGAATATCCGAGTTAAGCACCTTAATTCGGATAATAAACAAACCCGGAGGGGTATAGTATTATTAATATTATTATTTATATAGCCTATATTAATAGTCTTATATCGTTTTTCAGTGAAAAACAACGAAAACAGACCGGTTTTTAGGGTCAAAATAGCGATATTTTGATCCCCCCATAAGTCGCGATTTTTGAGATATCGATATTTTTTGAAACGGAAAAAAGCGCTAAGTTAGTGTGTTACATCGTAACTGCACTACTGTAATAAATAGAACCGGTTAACTTGAGTTCGGAAGTGGTTGGAACTAGTTTGGTACCAAAAACCAAATTTTCCCAATTTTTGATAGTAAGAAACACTATAAAATCAGAAAATTTTTTGAAATCTTTGAGTCAGGACAGTAAAAATAGTTGTTCGGACAACGTCCACTAGTGAATCTACGAGTTTTAAAACCCGCTACCCGAAAGCCTTCCGGGTTGCAGAGAAATCGAACATAACGTGTTTGATTTGGTGGATTCATCAATCCGGAGGGGTCCAGGTAGCATAGTTTTTCGCAAAATTTTTCTACAAAAGCGTTTTAGATCGGGTCTTTTGCATTGAACTAGAAGAGTATAGGCCTTCTGAGCTCGGATCAGTAATTTTTAGGTCGAAAGGACCGGATTTGCGGAAAAAGTTAGGCGGAACCTATAAGAGAGAAAATTTTTGAGTTTGGAAGAAAGACGTTTTAGTTAATAACTTTGGAACTACTGAGCATATTGAGTTGATCTTGGTACCAATAGATCAGAAATTAGCAGAACTTACTAGTAGGAAAGAGAATTACTCGGAAAAGCGAGCGAGAAAATTTTTTGAGATTGTTTTTAGCAAATTACACAAATCCGGAGGGGTACACCCTTCACGTTTTATAAATTTTCCTAAAAAACTCTTATACCCCTACCAAAAGTTGATAGCGATTGAACTAAGTAACTTAGGACAGTTCTAGACAAAAAGGGAGGGCTGAAGGCACAAGACAACCATAATAGAGTCGAAATTAGGCAAGTGATAAGACCCTTCACCGTTAGTGTGAATTGTCAAATAAGTGCCTTAACTTCAATCCGGAGGGGTCTAGGAAAGGACCCTATACCCTTCCCAGTTAATTCAAACAGCATAAAAGCAACGCAGAACGTATCCGGAGGGGTATAAGCTGAAATTAAGAAAACTACGAAAAGCTACTTTGACAGAGCTAAGGGCTCCCAATCCGGAGGGGTCGAAATTTTTCAAAGTCAGAGGGGTCCGAATCCGGAGGGGTCTTATAGTTGCTAATTCGGAGGGGTCCAAATCCGGAGGGGTCTACTATTAACTAACTCGGAGGGGTCCCATTCCGGAGGGGTCCATATTCGGACAGTCCGGAAGGGTCATAATTGTGCCAATCCGGAGGGGTATCATTTTATTAAGGACTTAGGTAAACGTAAGAAAGACTAAAAAGCGAGAGGTATTAGGTTATTAATACACAGGCTAGGTATCAGTGACTGCACTGGTAACTTGCCTTTCAAAAAGAACCAGACTAATACAAAACAGGTCCGAACTCGGATATTCGCGACACTAAGTCTAAATTAAAAAGAGCGTGACTCATTGGTGTGGATTGAAACATAATACGTTTTTGGGAAAAGTGACTGCCCTGAGGATTTTAGTAGGTCTAGCTCGGGCAGTCCGAAGGCAGATAGGTAACACAATACTCGGTGGGTGCAATAGACGCCCACTTGAGAAAATAACTGCCTTCAAAGTTTTGTCTGTTTGGTGCAGCACCAAGCAGGGAAAGCTTTTTCTTTAAAAGACAGGTTCGACTATTGTACTGCGACCGACTAAGAGTACAAGACACATACGTTTTTTTTATATATACATTCATATTGTGTCAATATATATTTTTGTTTTTGATTTTAAATCAACCTAAACTGTGCTTGATTGGGTAGTGACTACACTATCTTTTAAATTGACTGATAACATCATATTGTGCTAGTTTCCAGATCTTTGGACCAATAATCGGCTAGTGTGAATAAATTTTATACAAACTGTACTCTGACAACATACAAGGATTCGTGGTCACTATTTAATAGAATCTGGTGAAATTTATTGTGTTGTGTCATTATTATTGTTAATAAAACTATAAGGTCTCTAGCAATTGAGTCAAGAGTAGGCATAGGAAAGTGACAAATAAAGGATGAGTTTAGACAAGTCAAGGATACCAAAACGAGGTAATAGCTCTAGGAAATTCATACCTGAAAAGCAAAGGAAAACGATGACCGATCCTTTTGTGGATTGGATCAAGCGAACCCGGTCCGATAAAGAGGGGACGGTTTCAGGCAGAATGGTTGAAACGAGAAGTCAAAAGACCTCAGAAGAGCGAAGAGAACTGTTAGAAGTGGAGGTCAATACGGACCATACCATGAACGACAACCAGGGAGTAAATGGACTGGAAGGGAGAGGCAGAAGGCTGGCGAGTGAATCTACTCCGGTAGAACAAGGCCATGATTTTGCCACTTCCACCGGGACATTGGATCGAGAGGAGATGTCGGAACTGTCCGACATCTCAACTGAAGTAACGGCAACTAGAAGATCTCCGACAGACAACACTATGATGGCAAGCGGAACTGGAAGACAAACAACCTCATCATCGTTCTCAGAAAGAATGAAGAACACCTTCGGAAACATCTTTCCATTCAGCATGGGAGGAGGAGCAGGAAACGATGGGGAGTCCCAGGAGGAAGAGGATGAAGAGGAGCAAGGGGACTTTGGATCTCAAGTCAGTCTCAATAGTTCGATCCAGGAGAGTGAGGCACACGTCGGAAGAGAGACTGGAACCATGGATAAATTTGGTGTAGTGACAACGATAAGCAAAGAGGCAAACACACTGGGGCAGATCTATTTGGGTGAGGAGGAACTCAAAGTCCGCAGGATAGGCCATGACGCCATGATGGAACAAGACGCGGTACATATTGGATATGAAGCAGATGTGACAGCACACCTGCTTGACACCAACGGAACAAAAATCGGAGTCACAGGGCTTCTGGACACGGGCGCGGTGGTGAGTGTGATGCCGATAAAAACCTGGGAGAGAATGGGCTTCACGCGGGAAGATTTGATTCCTACGAATCTCCGACTAGTCGCTGCAAATCGAGGAGCTATCTACGTAGCCGGAAGAACACCGGTGACGGTCCTTCACATGGGAGGACGGAACCTTTGGATGAGCTTCCTGGTGGTAGAGAATCTGGACGACGCCGACCAATTCATCTTGGGCAGAGATTTTGTCAGGAACTTTGACGTGATGATTGACTTGAACAACGGTCTAATACGGATTAGAAACCCGGACCGAAAGTATGTTAAGAGACCAATTAATAGGATAATAACAGACGAGAATAAGGTACCAGTTTTTTTGGATAGAAAAGTAAAATTACAACCAGGACAAGCTGTAGTAGCGATTTTTAGAATGAGAAATTTAAATTCGTTAAGTGATAGTAAACAGGTTTGCTTAGTACCGAATCCAAATAGTCAGAGTTCGGTGATTTTAGGCCGGAGCTTCTCGGTAACGCGAAACGGACTGTGTGTCAGTGTGTTGTTGAACACACTGGACACAACGGTTTCAATCCAGCGTGGAAAGAAGCTTGGTTACGCATTGCCGATGAGGACCGACTATGAAGAGACACAAAACTTGAAGAAATATAGTGTGAAAGACTGTCCTTATCATGCCAATAAAGATAAAATTTTAAAGAGGATTGATGAATTAAAATCTATTCGTGAATTGTTTTCAATGAAATCCGAAACGGACGACGGCTTATCAAGCTGCTCGAATTTTCCGGAACGCCCCTCGTCATATGAACTAGATTCTGACAAACCGGTTTTGCCAGAAATAGAACATTTAAAAGGAAAAATAGGTGAGGGAGATTTTGAAAAATTGCGGGACCTCCTAGATCGGAACGCCGAAGTATTTTCAAAACATAAGGCGGACATCGGTTGCTGTAATTTCGTCGAACACGAAATCGAACTAGAAGAGGGCGCCGTTCCCCATAGGGAAGGCGCAAGGCGAATGACGCCACATAAATCGGAAGCGTACCGAGAGGAAATAGAAATGTTGCTTGAATACGACATGATAGAACCCTCGAAATCACCATGGGCTTGCGGAGTAGTAATGGCGAAAAAGAAAGGGGGGCAGCTTAGATTTTGTTGCGACTTTCGTTACTTGAACGCGGTAACGATTAAAGATGCGTACCCGATACCGCGAATAGACGAGAGCCTATCCAAACTTGGTGATGCGAAGTTCTTCACCACATTGGACTTGGGTTCTGCCTTCTGGCAGGTTCCTCTGCGAAAGAAGGACAGGGAGAAAACCGGATTCGCGTGCGAATTGGGGTTGTACCAGTGGAAGAGGATGCCCTTCGGCTTGTGCAATGCAACAGCAACTTTTCAAAGGCTGATGGCTCAGGCTTTGACAGGAGTGACCAAAAAGTACGGGAATCTCTTGATGTGCTACGTGGATGATGTAGTCATAGCGACACCGACCCTGGAGGATCACATTGATCGGCTCGATGAGGTCTTCGGATGTATGAAAAGAGCAGGCTTGAAATGCAAACCATCGAAATGTGAAATCCTTAGGGATTCGATCAAGTACCTGGGAAGAATGGTGGACAGGCATGGTGTGAGGCCAGATCCAGAAGCAGTAGAGGCTGTGCTGACATGGAAAGCTCCTAGAACGGACACACAGCTCATGAGCTTCCTAGGGTTTGCCAATTACTACCGAGAATTCATAAAAGGATACGCGGACAAGGTGTACCCGATGCAGAAGCTGATGCGCAACAAAGGGAAAAAGTTCGAATGGAACGATGAGGCACAAGTTGCTTTCGAGAACATAAAGCGGGAACTGTGCGAAGCGCCAGTGCTGGGCATGCCTACAGAAAAGGGCATGTATGTTCTTGACACAGACGCATCGGTGGTGGCCATCTCAGGAATATTGCATCAAGAGCAAGAATGGAACGGAAGAACAGTCCTCCGTCCCATTGCATACGGCAGCAAAGTCTTGAGTGACACAGAGATGAAATATGGCGCACCAAAAGCCGAAATGTTTGCAGTAGTTACCTTCGTGGAGAAGTACCGTGCATACTTGGGGAGCGCTCCCTTCAAGTTACGCGTGGACAACAGAGCGTTATCCTGGTTGAAGACCTACTCGATGGATCAGAGTTATATTGGTAGATGGATAGTAAGACTGGATGGCTACCATATGATAATCGAACACAGGATGCGTGATAAACATCAGAATGCTGACAGTCTCAGCAAGAAAACTGAGTTCTATGAAAGATTGGAGCAGAAGCAGGCCAATCAGGCGGAAGTAAAGGAGGGATTCTCGTTTCTGGACAAAGAAACTTATGAAGCGCTTCCCTTAACGAGATGGTTGGATAAGTCGGGACATCCAATTCCGGGGCATCCTGAGTTACCTGTAGAGAAAGCAGCCGAGATAAAGATCCTGTCAAGGGAGGACCCGGTCCCCTTGGAATTGTTGCTGCGCTCGAACCTGGTCCAGCAAGAACTCTCTCGCATGAATATAAACAGCCTCTCATTATTGGATAAAACGGTGCAAGTCACACCACAAGTGATGCGGATACTGGGTGGATTGTTAGAAAGAGAAGTGACCAGAGATGACCCCGAGTGGACAGCAACAGTGGCATCGCTAACAGTCAGTGAGAAGGTGAAGATCATGCCGTCCAGACGACAGCACGAAGAAAACGAGAGGGATTGTAGGACAATAGTTCAGCAACTAGTATCCTCAATATCCCAAGAGATTTTAACCAGTACTTCTTATGGACAGAAAGAACAGGGGAGCAGCAAGCGAAAGAAAACCGTCACCTTTGTAGACCGGGAAAAAGAGGGTGAAGAGGTAGAACAAAATCTGCTGCAAGACTATTTGTCCGGGGAGAAGAATGAGGAGAAAAACCGGCGATCACAAGATCAACACCCGGGACAAGGAAATTTGTCCGGGGAGTCTGAGATAAACGAGGAAATTCCTGATGAGAAACAGGACCGAGAGAACAAGGTTTTGTCCGGGGAGTTCAGATGGATGCGAAGAAGGCACAGACATGATCTGGAGGAGCGTGCAGTCTACAGCACAACCTCTTCGACAGATGATGATTCCCGAAACTCAGGAATGGACACCTATTCAGACAGGAACTCGAGTTCAGGATCCGAGCTGTCAGAACTGGCGATACACACGCTACTAGTGGAAACTCGGGCGAGAGACCTGGACAGAGAGGTGTACCAGGATCCTGACAGTGATCGCTACCTAATACCAAGCGAAAGAGTCTTTGACAACGCAGCGGATGACTTAGAAACGATAGCGGTATCGAAACGTTCGATAAGCCTGTTGCCGCAGAAAGAGGTAGTCAGGACTGATCTTCAGCCGTTTCAACAAGAAACACAACCGTTGGCGAAGATTTGGTGCGTTAAGATGGAAGAAGACACACATCAGCCCGACGAGCTGAACAGTCAGATGAGAGTCATGAAGACGTACTTGAAGGCGAGATACAGACTCTCGGACCTTCTAAGGGCGCAGAGAAATGATCGCATGACAAGCAACCTAAAAAGGTGGATAGAAAACGGTGCACCTGACAAAGGTGACCTGGAAGAAGACAGCTATAGGATCCTGAGACAATACTTCATGCAGAAGGAGGGGAGATTATATCTGAACAAGGACGGGATCGTGGCTTGCAGGAGAAGAGAAGAAGACAAGGTCTTATACAAATATAACGCGATAGTGTTGCCGCAACTCTATCAGACAGAACTATTATTCAGGTCGCATGATCAGATGGGCCATCAAGGGATCGACAAAGTGTATCAGAGGATTCTGAAGCGCTTTGAGTGGCCTGGGATGAAAAAGGCATGCGAGAAATGGGTGACAGCATGTCTGTCACGCCAACAGGTCAAGGATCCTAGGAAGTTGCGATTTCCTTTACAATCAATTGAGTCGTCTGAATTCAACGAGGTGGTGCAGATAGATCACCAGAAGATATGCATGACAGACAGTGGTTACAACCAAGTCTTGGTCATGATAGATCACTTCACGAAGTATGCAGAGGCCGTGCCCTGCATAACTGCCTCGGCGGAAGAGACATGCGACCACCTGATCAATACGTGGATAGCAAGACACGGATGTCCAATGACGTTTCAATCGGACAATGGAACGGCTTTCGTAGGCGAGCTTACGAAAGAGCTTATGAGACGGTCACAAGTCGCTCAGGCTCACTCCACGACATACCACCCTCAGACGAATGGCTTAGTGGAAAGACAGAATAGGACGTTAGTGTCGATGCTGAGGGTATATTGTTCCAGGTACATGACCGATTGGGACAGATACCTTCCACAGGTGATGGGAGCTTATAATAGCACGCAACACTCCACCACTGGAGTCAGTCCACACATGATGCTGACGGGACACGAGAAGTCTTTACCCTTGACATTCTTCTACCCAGAGTATGAGGGAAAGAAAACATCCCCACAGGTCTACGTGAGGGATGTGATCAGACGCCAACAGGAGTTGAACGACTTGTGTAGACGAAACACTCAGCAGGCACAGGCAAGGCAGAGGAAAAGATTCGACAAGAAAGCAGCTGGTGCAAAGGCTTACTCGGTGGGAGACTACGTATGGGTATTTCAGAACGTTATACCACCGAAAGGGACAAAAAAGCTTCTGAAGAAGTGGAGGGGACCCTTCATGATTACAGAGGTGCACCAAGAGGGACGCTTTTATAGACTGAGTACTGGCCGAGCCGCCCACTACGAGAACATCAAGCCACACAATCCATCGACAGAAGACTGGTGTATACCTGCAGACATGGAGGAAGGGGATTATCTTATGATGGATCCTGCTTGTGAGGTCAATGAAAAAGGCACCAGGGAGAAGAACGATGGAAACGAAGTCGTAGAGGAGGGTACGGATACACCATTGGACCTGGATCCAAACGAACAGATCGAAGCGGACGATGAAACCTTGCCCTACGCAGAGGAAGATTGGCAGGATTCCGAACAGACAGAGGTTCCCAAGAACATGGAACCAGATCTTCCGTTCACGATGCAGACTCGTCAGAAAGACGGGACGAGACTAGGAAAGAAATACAATCCTTACGGTGACGACTTTGTAGTGGATAGGATAGATCTAAAGAAAATAGTGGAGGAAGTAGTGGGTTTAGAGGAAATAACCGTGTCACAGGACATTGACATAGTCGATGATCACAACGATGAATGGGTTGACGACTGGTCGAAACCCGAGGTGGAGTTCGACGATGAGCAACAGCAGTCAAACGAACAAGACCTGACGAACCTGCGTGTCTTAGAGTGGCTGAATGAAATGACATCAGACCCTAAAGAGACCAGCGTTACGATTCAAGACGTAGATCGCGAAAGCGCGAAATACATTAAGACCGAACGAGATGATCCTTCCTGGGCTGCCCAGGAAGGACAACTTCTCATTCCAGCTTCTAATCTTGACTTAATACCCGGTATGCGATCGACGGGGACGCCGATGGATATTTTTGTCCGGGGAGTGGGGGTAGGACTTACCCACACTGAAAACTTGATAATAAAAAAATTGAGAATAGCAAGAGAAACAGGAGACTTAGAAGCAGAAACAGGCGAAGAACCTAAAAAACCTGACATAGGCAGGGTAGTTGAGTCATATTTTAACTTACCAAATGAATATTCAAGTAACATAGTACTAACAGATAGTGATTTCATACTCACAAACAGAACATGTGCGATAGCAATCACAGCAGACATGAGTTTTAGGACGGCGCTAGCGGCAGATTTTAAGAGGGAATACAAAAACGTGGAATTCCTTTGGAAGCAAAGACCAGGGATAGGGGGCGTAGCAGCCTTACCCCCGGCGGTGTCGCAGATACCGGGAAAGTACTTATGCTTCTTGGTAACGAGGGCGACAGAGAAGCAGCACGTGGACCCAGAAAACCTAGTCTTGTCTTTGACGAGGCTGAGGGACTTCCTTGTGGAAATGGACGTGAAGGAGCTTTCGCTTCCAGTGTACGATCCAAATAGAGGAAGACTGCATCCTCGGGAATTGTACGCGCTTGTACACGTGATATTCTCTGATACGAACATACAAGTGTATCTACATAAGAAATATTATTTAAGTATAGGCTGAGTGATGAGCGAGAGGGTGTTAGGCCAAAGACCAAGTTGCATGTAATATGTGATAAGTGTGTTATGTTATGTTATGTTATGTTATGTTATGTGTTAGGTTATTAAGATCATGGGTAAGTAGGGGTTAGTGACCATGAACAACTAAATGACGATCTTGGGAATAGATCCAAAGTTTGGACTGTCCAATCTTAGGTCGAATTCCAAAATTTTAGAAACCAATTGATTTTAATAAATTTTAGGATAAATATCTTTTTATCTGAACTGTCTTTAAGCAAATTTTAACGATATATATTAAGGTGAAACTGACAGGTGTGACAGTCGTGATTCCTTTTCTAGATCCTGATTGATCATTTAATTGCTCACTTGAGTCAAAACTTGAGATCGAAATCAAATCAAACTTGGAAAGAACAGTATGGACAATTTCAACCTGGATGAATTGATGGACCTGGCAGAGGCATATGTAGGACCGATGGTAGATGCGATCTATCGTCGGCTGATCGAACGAGACTTCGCTCTGGAGGACCCAGAGGTGGTCATGTTGCTGACCGCCCTGATTAACATCTTGGGGCACGACAACCGTGGGGACCGCCCCACGGAAGTCCTGTTGATGGCAGCATATGGAGAAAGAGGAGTACTAGACCGCCCGAACATGAGAGTGATGAGGTGGAGAAACGGGGCTCTCTCAGGGAGTGACTTGGCGAATGAGCCTGGGTTGGGAAGTTCTAGGACTTACCAACCAGGTGAGATGCCAATGCCCTCCAAGCCCAAACCTGGGCTGACGAGAATGCATCGGGAGATGAACAGCGAGGCGACCTCGTCTGGTTCACCACTGAGAGCAGCTGTGCCACCAAAAGGGGCGAAAGTAACACAGAAGGTTCAGACGAACCAAACCATACAAGATCTGGACGAGATGAACGATCAGTTGAGAAGTACGAAGAAGGAGTTAGACGAGATGACGAAGACCATGCTGGCGATGGAGGAAGACCGGGACATGTGGAGAAAGTTGTTTGAAGACTGCAACAAAAAGCAGGGTCAGGAGATCGAACGCTTAAGGCAGGAATACAAAGAGCGATCGGAGCAGGTGGCGTTGAGGACGTCCATTGAGAAAGTGATACCTGCAAGGGATATTCCTCGTGGGCAGTCCCCGATGGAGCTCTTGACACCTCGAGAAATGAGTCAAACAACGGAGACACGGCTTCCAGCAGAGACGAACCGAGTAACAATCCCGGATCCTAGTGACACCTTGGGTGATCCCGTCGTAGAACAGACAGTGAGAAAACTGATAGAGACCGCTGGACGATTGGTCGCTAACAAGAATGCACCAGGTTCCGGGGTGACTGCACCCTATGGAACGATTGACGATACGGGCAGAGTAAAACTCTCCCAGACAGTAATCAGACAAAGGATGAGTAACGTGACACCACTCATGGGGAACTCGAGAATCCCAGAGAGGAAAGTAAGGAAGATGCCAGCGAAGAAAGTGTCTCGTGTAATAGACGTGCAGAAGAATAATCAATTGAAGTATAATTTCACGGGAGTTCCGGAGACAGATCCGAGAGCCTGCTTCAATCGAGCTACCTGGAGCCCGGCTGTGAACCTGCAGCAACCACCACTCGGGACATCTCACCTGATATTGGGAGACAGCTTAGTCAGAGTGCTGTCGAATTTGAGGACCTCATGGGTCACCACGGTGATGGCCTTTGGAGGCGCGACGATTGCCCAATTATATCGCATGGTGGAGCTGATGAATCCAGGGAAGATACCCAATGTGATGATCTTAGTTGGGACGAATGATATCTCCAGAGGATCAGATGAGCAGGAAGCACTGTGGGAAGCAATGATGGTGTGTTTGTTTACTACTCTCTGGCAGAAGTTCAGTTGCGCGGTACTGACCGTTTGCACGGTGCCAATGAACACAAGAAGCCTGACAGCATCAGGAAGAAGGCACAACGAGGGAGTCATGAGATGGAACAACATCTTGAGAAACCTAGCAAATCGAAATGCCGGAAGAATGATCCTCATGGACATTGAACATGAATTGAGAGCCATGGATCAAGCCAGACTGACCACAGATGGCATCCACTTCGACAGTGTCGAAGGACAAGCTTGGTTGAATCGAGTCTTCCAAGAACGGTTGGATGAGCTGGAAGCAGAACTCTTTGACACAGGAGTGCTGAAGGAAGAGGGAACGGTGAGTGATACGGTGATCACCACCTTTGTACCTCCTAACCTGGAAACACGCTTGGGTACGGTCCCAGCCGCCATAAATTACCGGCAACAAAGCTCCAGTGAACCAGGTCGAAGAACTGACGTGCAGGATCGGTTGGGAGAAGCACCGATGAGGAGAACAATTCATCCTAGGAGAAGGATAGGACCTGTCAACCAACCAATCGAAGAAGTAGCCGGCACATCTAGATCGGACACTAGATCGGAGACGACGAGTACCAGTCGAGAGGAGAGACCGAGCAGAGGCTCATTGATGTGGTCGCGATCCATACCGTCTCCTTGGCATATATACAAAGAAGAACTAATGAAGCTGGACCTACAGAGAGTGAGCTTCATCGAAGATGCAAGGAGGATGCTGAATGGAGCGACGCTATCCGTCAGCAGATTGTACTCGATAACCGGCGTAGACTGGTTGATAGCCGCTAGCATAAATTTCAGCTCCACGACGGCCTTGAGATTTGCCGACTTGGAGGGACTGCCCTCCAACAACACGATAGGACCTGTGAATGCAAGACCGTTGCAAGATGTGAGATTGAACCATGGTGAGAGGAATCGTGAAGAAAGGCCAGGAAGATTCCTGACGGCGAGAGCGCCGATTGGACAACACGTGAAGATATTTAGGCAATTGACGACACCACCTGGTCATGTGAAGGAGAGAGTGTACCCAAAACTAGTGAACCAAGATGGTGATGCCCAGATATATGGCGGATTGACAGCGATAAAGAAAGATGAGACCATCTTCGCCGCCTACGACAAAGCAGAGATGAGAAAGGCCAAAATCATGGTAGTAGCGAATTCAGAGTTCGTGTACACCTCTAAGTCTTTGTTTTGGCCGGACGTCATAATGCTGGCCGCAGTTGACCTAGACCTATCGCAATCAGTGTCATTGGCTATAGGGGTACAAAGGCAGACAGAAATGAACCCGATAACGATTGTGTTTGCTGGCATCAATGACCATCTACACAGTAGAGGTTTTCTGAGCAGGCTCAGAGATCCTGCAACAGCAGAAAACGCAGTATGGCCCGCGATAAAAGACATCCTGGAGTCAATGGGTGAAGTGGTAGACGCGACAAAGGAGGGATCATTCAACAAAGTGACATTGAGAGTAGTATTTGCGTTGTCTCCGGGATATGCATATCTCCCGGATGGACTGAAATTTGTGTATGCAATGGTAGCCTTACTTTCGGAGGGAAAATATGATGTGATCATATCAGCCCCGAATCGCATGATAGAAATGGAGAACCTGAGGCCACTTAAGGCTGAACTGCCTGCAGTATGGTCAGATATCTCAAACGCGATGAGAGGGTTCAAGGACCACGCGCTACACATGTTGGTGTTGGACGAGGTGCTGGGGTTGGAACTGTCCAACTTCAGTCGGCAACTCAAACTGAAACCAGGAATAGATGACGACCATCGAGTGATCACGGCGATGTCCAACGACTTGTGGTTCCGAGCAATGGAAGTGGCGAGTGAAGACACGAGAAGAAAGAATTCACTGGAGACAAGAGCTCATCTGGAAGCGATGGTGCTGAGAACCAAGCCGGAAGCAAACCAGTGGCTACACCTGAATCCGAGAGTAGCGGCATTGGGTGCAGATGCTTTTCAGCAAGGCCCAGTAATGATCACTAAGATACACGCCTACTTGTTGAAGGAGGTGCACCTGGCGGAAAATAACGGAGAAAAGACAGCTGAGTTCGTGAACAGAATGTGTCAGATTACTCTGGAAACCTTCTGGACCCAGGAAGTGAAAGGACAGGAGGGATTTGAAAGGACAGACAGCATGCTAGAAGGGTTGGGAGCCGGATGGACCGCGTCCTTCTTGGCAAAAGTCTACCCGAAAGTCTCGCACTACTTGATAAAGGAATTCCTCCAAGCGGTAGTGAAAGTATCGATAGTGGAATTAATAGCCCTGTTCGTGACATTTGGAGCGGAGAATTTCGTGAAAGGACCGGTGATACTGCTTACGGATGGAATACAGAACCTGCGACTAGATGGACTTCTGACATTGATCGCAATAACCCACGGAAACTTGGGAGGACTGATGAAACTGGCACGTTGTCCAGAGCAGATGAAAGAGAGAGTGAGGAATCTGGATATGAAGAAATCCACAGATTCGTGGAACAAAATAAGAGACCTGAGACACACTCTTATCCAGTATCTCTTGCAGCAAAATCGCTTTGGAACCGGAGAAGACGAGACAATTGAAAGAGAGGAAGATGTTAGACGACATGTTGGAGGCATGCCGCTGTTAACAGATTTGAGCTTAGCTATGAGAATCGATCCCTTGGCGCTGATCAGAGGAGTCACGGAGTTCGTGACAGTGATCTATGGACCAGCAGTCACATTTGCGTTCCCTGACGTTAAAGTGGAAGCATATAGGAGGTCGGTGTTGCACCTGAACCTCATATCGGCAGTGGACGGTAGTACACTGAACTGGTGTGAGCAGCACGCATTGCGAGAGCTCATGAGTGAAGATCTGAAGAGCCAGAGATGACAGTCATCAATTTTGACGATCACTTCTGTGACCGCATGGGAGAAGTAGAAAGAGGGCACATCGAGGTGTTTCCAAAGCTTTGGAATCTGAGGCCCTATGACAAAACGAATGGTGAAATGGCCAGAGTGCCTCGTCTCACAGCAGCGTATCACAAGGTGAGAGAAGAGACGAAGGACTGGGGCGATTACAAGAAGCTACCCGAGGCAATCCCTGAATTCCCTCTGATAAGAAGGATGTTGCTCGGAGCAGTCTCCGTAGTACAAACTCCTAGGTTGAGAGCATTCGAAACCAATGAAAGGAGAGTAGGGAATTTCTCGGCGACGATGGATCCATACTTCGTGGGGAGAAATGCCGCCGTGTTACAGTACACACGATTTGCCTACACGGATCAAGCGACGAGAAGGCGAATAAGCAACGCTGCTACTCCCAAGCCTGAAGGATTTGATGAGGAATGGAGGGGACTAGGCTTAGCTCCAATGAGGATGAGAGGCAGGACTGAATTGCCTGAAGCCTCAGTAATCCTGACCAGTGTGAGAAAAGAGATGAAAGCTGCGGGGGTATTGCAGACGAGAACTTTCCTAGCACCCTTCGGCTGCGAAGAAATCAAAGTGGTCCATGGAGAAGAGGAAGATAAATCAGCCGGTACATTGCTCATACCGAGATTCCAGGAAGAAGCTGACAATGACAAACAAGGACCATCGAACTCGAATAGGGACAAGTCAGAAGGAGATGACGGACAGGGTGGAAACCGTCAGACTGAAGAACCCATGCAACAAGATCAAGCTGGTGGGGAGGACGACAGGGCATCGACAGGAGGAACATCCAGCCTAGATTTCAATATCTTCAGTGATCTTGAGAATAATGCAGACACGTTGGAAACGACTGAGCCAGCGGATGAAGGCATCTCGACACTGGAACCTCCGTCAGCCTTTGAGGAGATGAAACGGAATTTGCCGGAGAGCAGCTCTCCTGGCAATACAAGAAATAACGATCAGAGAATCCTCATGGAATCACCTCGGAGGAGAAGAATAGAGGCCTCAGCCAGAGTACCTTTCTTGGGAACGCTACCCGAAGAAGAATGGGAAGTACATCACCGAGACCACGAGAGTAGGACGGGATGTAAGCTGGACAGAGTGGCGTTCATGGAAGAAGTCTGGACTGTGATTCAGAGCTATGGGACCCAGTCCATTTTCAAAACAGGTCTCAATCAACCCTTGATGAGAGAAGTACTTGACAAGCTTGATGAGTGTGAAGGGAGACTGAGTGAGTTATTGATCGACTCAGCCACTGATGAGAGTGAAGCGAATTCTCCCATCAAGATGACACCGCAGGACAATGAAGGAGAGGTGGTGTACCTGTCAAGGACCAGGAGAGGAACGATGCGATCGAAAATGGTGATTGATAAAATCAATGCGATGAAAATGAAGTTAGGCAGCAGAGTGATGCCGAGGAGGATTGGAAAGACGAAAGTGGATTCGGAAATATCGATGAAAGCTGGTAACTCAGCGAAAAGAAAACGAGTCGAGGAAGTCATGGATTTGGGGCAAGGTGATTATCAATTGTCTGGCACAGATAGAATATTAACTGATATAGCGATGGTGCCACCCATTCTCATGGCGGGGATAAAGTCAACCGGTTATAAATCCAAAAGGAGTGACCGCACTCTGACTGGAGCAACTTTAGAAATGGAAATACTCAGTCAATGTGGAGAGAGTAAAATGAGGGACTTCAAACCATCTCCCATGAATCATGGAAAAGGAAGTGTTGCAGGACAACTGACATCAGTGGAATACAACCGACTAACAGTGTCGGAGACAGTGTCGATAGATGAACCCACCGGTGGATACATGGAGATGTTGGAATACCGGAACTCGGCTAGAGGGTATGTAGTGGCCCTGGAAGACGAAAAAGCCATGGAGGGTTATCTAGAAATGATGTTGCAAGGCACCACCCTCAAGCAGAAGGCGTATGGAACTTTGGCGTCGTCTGACGTAGAGGCGGAGACGATCGAGCAGTTAGTGAGCCTTCCATGGAAAGCAGTAGTATTGAGGTATTTCGAAGAAGAAATGAGGACTACGCCAAGAATACATGCTCTCGTGGCAGTACCTTACGTAAGGACAGAATTACAACTCAGGCTCGCCTGGTGCATGATGGGACTGACTCGCGAAGAATATGATTCGGAAGAAAGGAAGAGATCAAAGGAGGAAAAAGTTTTCCTTATGACGAATCTGAGGGATCTGATAGTCCAGGAGGGAGCAGCAGTAGCGTGTGCAAAGCGGAGAGACGCTCTCTGTTTCATTCGATTCCTGATAGAGCAGATCTCAGTACCTGCATTAAGCACTTGTGTTAAAATGTTGAAGGAAGGCGATGAGCGAACGAAAGCCATGTTCTTACTAGCAATGCTGGATATGCAGCAAAGTAAACCGATGAGGGTGAACATGAAAGAACCTGAAGAATTGGAACCCATGAAAAAGATAGACGAGATCAGGAGATTCTCAAACAAGGAGTTGAGGCTCACTAAAGAATCTATGGGAGCATTGCCGAAATCCAGTGAATACTGTGCACCGATCAAGAAGAAGTCATATAGCTATGTGTCCGGGATTATAGGGATAGCATACAATCCTTTCCTGAGTGAAGACATACGTGATTGCTTCTTTGATTATGAGCAGGCGGTGTTACTAAGGTTCTGGACGTCCAGAATTGTAACGACTAAGAGCGTTAACAATCCACAGGCCAAATTGGGATTGGTCTTGGAAGAAGAGGTGACTGCACCTTCAGTACCAAAATCCGACAAGAGAGTGGAATTTGGGTTGGGATTCTCAGATGAATTACTGAGAACGAGCTTGATGGCAGTGTGGGAATTGATGAAGCCATCGTGGTGTCCTAGTCCCAACGCTGACTCAATATTACGGGCGACACAAGACATACAGAGGGAACTGAATGCGGACTGTAACCTGCGTGACCTCAACATCATATATAATGTGATGATAACAGCCTCTAAGAGCAACGGAGAAGATAGAGTGGAGTTGCCTGGCTGGGGACCAGAAGACTGGGTCAAACCTGGTAGCTGTCTGGCGGAAGTCTGTGGACTAGAGGGTCACGTTTGTGGAAGTCTAGACTGTGTGAAAACCCTGGAGAAACAACACAAGCAGTTGACAGTATTGTTTGGAAATGTAGTGATGAAAGCAAGAACGGAAACGGAACTGATAGCAGATTGCCATGGAGGAACCGATGTGAATCTAGTGACAGCACTAGGATTCTACAGCATGTTTGGTTCTTTAGAGTCACTATTGAATCTAGAACAGAAACATGAGATGGTCACAGCCATCAGCGTAGAAGTATTCCCAGGAGTTCTGTAGACTGAGCAGAAGTATATAGGAAAATGGAGGGAAGCAATCGAAACGGAGATGAACATCAGACACAGCGAAACTTATTGTAGACCATCAGGAGCACGATATTTGGTGGGTTCAACGTTGGCTCCAATGTGCAAGAGCAGATACCCTGTACATTTCGTGGCTGTGGACGTGAAGAGTACAAGAACGATCGTGGATCAAGCTTTCTCAGTGCCAAAGTGCGTGAGATTGGCGAGAATGTCTGAAAAGTCTTACGAGTTACTATGTAAGATGTTCTCAGCAGTTCCAGAGAGAACCAAAGAGGAGTTGGAGTCAATACTAGGAAAGAAGTTCATGGGATATGTGAGCGGGAACTTCAGTGACTTTGAAAAACAGAAACAGAGAGGATCAACTGTCACAGATTACAATGCAGTAGATGAGAATGATGAGATCCACCGAGTGATGATGGAAGTGGAACCATTGCTGGAAGCTTCGGGAAAACGGAATTGGAGGAGCATCATGTTGACACATGACGAGTTTCCTTGCCACTGCTTGCTGCAGACCTGGTGGTATCCCAAGCGTAGTAATCTGGTGTTGATCTGGGACTCTGGAGAGCTGCTCTCCATGGGTTTACCAGATTCATCACAGCCCATAACAATAGTGATAGTGGGAGTTATGATGGCGATACGATGGCTGGAAGCTCATGTGAGAGAAAATAATAGACAGGAGGCACCGACGAGAGAACAATTGCAGAAATTAGATTGTCTAAAAGATTTAGATCTTTTTGAGACAATGTGCAAAGTTCTAAACATTCCAATGGAAGTGAAGAAGATATGGGCAAGAAAACGATTGATGCCATGGTTCAGAGCTTACATGACTGCATGGTTGTACGAGTATGCGAAAAAACATATGTCGAAACATGGCAGAGTGTACAGTGAATATCAGCTGGACATTGAGGCAGGAGCTTTCAAGCGAGCTTTCGTGACCCATCGGAATGCAGTGACCACCGCTGTGAAAAGAGTTTCCAGGACGAGCGAGCGTAGTGGAAATGAGAAGGCAGAGATGCTGAAAGAAGACTTGGAGAGAAATGTGACGTTGTGTCTCCACAACAGCTTCTGTAGAAACAGAGAATCAAACGTGGATCCCCTACCTTGCTGTAAACAGAGGGTGGAAGAGCAGAAGTGTTGGAGGACGGCTTCCAACAGCGTCAGGATAGTCAATGACGTGCTACAAGACACGGAAACCGAAAGTGCGGAGTCAGTGTCACAGGAGGAGGAAATGGAGCATTGACGAATGGTCGAGAAAACAAGAGGCAGCAAGAAAGAAAATTAGAAGAATTTAGAAGTTTTAGAACTTCTAAACGACGAAAAAAGAAGAGAACAAAGGGATGATGAAGAAAAGTTAAAACTCAGAATTGTTTTATGTGTGTGAAAAACTCAAGTGAGAAACCAAGCAACCAAGTTGTAATTGAAAACTGAAACATTTAGTTGAGTTTTGAAATTGTTGCATTTATAAATTTGCATTTTGGTTTTAGTTGAAGTGGCTTTAGAGACACTCACTTATTATTTATTTAGAAAGGCTTGAGGGAAGAGTATATTTAAATATTCCAGCCTGCATGATTGTTTTTAATCACTTAGGAAGACTGGTCACTTTGTGGTGACATGAAAAACTTGAGTAACTTCTTGAGGAGGGAGGTTGTTGCATTGTTCCTTCTAACCACAAAGTTTCTTAGTTTTAATATTCAGGACAATAAACAAGCAAGATTTCCGAAGGGAAGGAGCATAGTAGGATAATTTTAGCTTGTTGGTTGGCAGGACTGTCCTGCAAGCCAACACCTTTTAAATCTAGGAGAAAAAGTTTCAATCGGGACATTGACACTGGAAGTCAGAAAATATGTTTTATCTTAAGTCATATCCTCAATGTGCAGATTAATGAAAGAATTTGAAGGCTATAGTGATGTAGTATGATGCCATTTATATTCTGCAGTGAGTCGATGTGACGTAGATAAAAGTAATTTCGTGCATTTTGTAAATTCTGTTCGATGACACTGTAATCATTTAGAACATTGCGCGATTCAATGAGGACATTGACCGGACTGTCCGGGGAGTATGTGACATTCGACCAGAATGGCCAAAATGCAATCTCTGCAGAATTCGGAATTTTAGCAGTAAGCCTTCCGGATTGGTGATTTTTATGAACTAAGGGCGTTATTGGAACGTTTAGCCAAACGGTGAAGGCTGGAATATTCTAGTATTTTAAATTTTCAAAAATTCGAATGATGACGTCACATTTCTGAGAAATGCTGAAACGGCCATTTTAACAAAAAGCGAGTGAAAAACAGAACAACTTTTATCTGCGATTGCGAACAGTACGAAAATCGAGATTGGAGAACGACAACAAACTACAGAATAGCAGAGAACGTTCCGAGTTGCAACTATTGTGCTGCTACAATAGTTGCAAGGCCGTTGCCAACAACGGTGAAGGGTGAGAACCAGCCTTCCGGGTTAGCAAGAAATCAAGAGTAAGGAGCTTGATTCGGCGGATTCGAGAATCCGGAGGGGTCTCGGGACGGAAACTTTTATTAACTCACATAAACTTTTAGCATCCTGTCATGTCCTGACTTGAATTTAACTGATATTTTGATTAGTTTTGACAAGGATGAGGTGCTAGGAGTTGGGGGAAAGGGTTGATCCATCTTCGATGGAGATGATGATTTTTATCTACTGAACAAAAACAATAGTAATATGATAAGTAGTAGCCCTGTTTTTAGGAGTGACCTCGTGGTCTGGGGATACTGAGACCCAGCCATGAGCTCACTATTTTTGCATGTAATTCAGTTAATTTGAGCGTTCTGGTCGAAGCCGGAGAACAGTAACGTTTTTGTCGACCTGATGTAAGAAAGACCACCGAAAAGTACTGGCTTGGTAGAGACGGTGAAAAACATGCAAAGCTCTGTTTAGACGCTAGCCAGTCGTCTTAAGACTTAGTTTTGTTATCCGTCGATATGTATCTTCCGGGCGAATGTTACATGAGGCCCATCATCTTATTTGCTTAGTCGAAAGGTGTTTTGAGTCCCAACTGGACTGTATTTGCAGATATTGTAACAATAATATTGATTTCAGACATTTAGACACATGTCATGGCTTCACAGAATGCTCTAACACTGTGGAGAAGTTATTGAAGGCGACACGACAAGCGTAAAACAAGTTATCAATTCTCCACCTTTTTTTTGCACGTGCTTTTTATTTATACAATATACACGCGGTTATTATTTTATTACACATTTGTCCATTTATTGGATACTTAATTTACTCTTTCTTTCAAGGGAAACGGACTTTATCCTCCAGATGTTCCGAAGTCAACTTGTTCCATATAATTGGGCTGCCCGTACGCGGAATGATCAGGAAGTTCCATTTATTGTCTGAAATGATCAAATATTGGATATAATCTAATAATTTGACTGAATTTACTAATTGGAGGAAAACATCCAAATTCATAAAATTGGGGGATAAAATGGAGGAAAAAGTCCCTGTTTGAGAAATGGAGGATAATGGTTGAGGATATCGCCTGGAGGATAATGACCGTGGAGGATAAAGTCCGTTTCCCATAAATTTCGGTTTTTCGTCATGCTTAACTGAAAAAGAAACAAACGAATTCTTATTCAGTGTTTCTTTTTCTTTGTTTTTTGGAATCCCGACTGATTTCTTCAAGAAAAAAAATTCAGATCAATCAACTACCTGACGCAATCTCTCTATCTTTTTAGATTCTTTTTATTTTTGGACACTTGATCACGCGCGACTTAATCCTTTTTCATCCGGGAGGTTGATGTTAGAGCGAAAAAAGCGATCAGCATTTTAGATTTACTTATCAATATAAACAAACCAATTATCGGCAATTAAAGTGATCGTTTTTTATTTTTTTTGGGAGTTATGAGTTAAAATGACACTCGAATCAAATACGGCACTAAAATGGAGAAGAGTAGCGAATACTTCAGGACCACAACCACGACCGCGACATGGACACCGAGCAGTTGCTATAAAGGAATTAATGATAGTTTTTGGTGGAGGAAATGAGGGAATTGTGGACGAATTGCATGTCTACAATACAGGTAGATAGCGTAACTTTTATTCAGTTTTTGCTTGAAATGATTTTTTATAGACAAACTTTATTCAACTAAGAAAACGATATTCAGTCCCCACCAGTTTGTATTGTGAGGATCTATACTTTGCGTGGGGGGAGGATCCGATAGAGAATAGTTTTTTTTTTCAATTGTATCTATGATTTCGATGACCTTTAGCAAAGTTATTAACTCAGGCAGTGAAATTATCAAATGCGTTAAAGTGGTCAGTTAAAGGCAAGTATCTTGAAATCCTCGTAATTTTCAGTAAACAGTTTGAGTAATTATGTGATAAAATAGATACAGAATTTTTTTTTCAATCAAATATGGAAGTAAATTACAAAAGTTAAAAAAAGGGTTTGTATAAACAAAATAAAATAAAAAGTTAAGAGTTGAACTTTGATATTTCGAGCGCCTCGGCAACGCATGCAGCATTTCCCAGTTGGACGGCGATGCCGATTCGCTGTTTTACAGAATAAATATTAATTGCATCACGACTGAAATTGTTTCAATGGTGCACAAAATTTCTAATTCTTCTTTTATGATATCGTTATTTTGGCTACCGCTTTTTCTTGCATTGATCATTTTTTTCTATATTTTTTTTCGAAAAAAAATTAGGAAATGTAGTTAGTTGCAAAACGCATAAAATATAAGTTTTTCGAATTTTGAAAATTAATTTTTTTTGTTTTTGATTTTCCTGAAAATCAGTTTCGTCGGAAAGTTTGTTTTAGTTGCATAGCAGCCGGCTATCCACGCCATGGTAGCTTTATTTAAACGAAACAAGACCAATTCCTCACCCGGCTGTCCTAGGTATGGTAGCTTCAATTAAACGAAACTGAAGAAATTCCTCAACCCATTTCCCCTGCAATTAGGAAAGAAAGATTTGACCTTTTTGCTGTAGCACAAATGGATGAACCAATATAGATTTTTTCCAATAGGTGTTTCAGTTTTAAAAAAAGTTCAACCTCACTGCTGTAGGATTTTTCATTTTGGGAAGATGACGTTCAATGGCAATCAATCTGAAATTACTGCAAAACTTTTTGAACTGTTTCAGTGAATTTTTGATCAAGTCGATTAAAAATAAATTTAACTTGCATCACGACTGAAAATAAATTTAACTTGCATCACGACTGAAAATGCCTTTGGGTTGTAGAGAATTTTTTTTTTTACATCGCATCAGTTGACAAAAATCATTTTTTATCAGCCGATTGCCCAAAAATGGTAAAAAAAAAAAAAGGGCAATTTTAATTGAATTTTTAAGTATGGGAAAGCTCTTAATTATTTTTTTTCCAGGTACACAACTTGTTTATCAATCAGATATTTCTGTAGACCTCTTTTGTCAACTAACAGACATTTTACAATCATGTCCCCTCTTGTTTCCCCTGTTTTTACGAGTCGATGTACGAAGTTCAGCCTCTTATATAGGTCGTGATTTTTATTTCGTTTTTTTTTTCCAGGAATAGTCTTAAAATTTTGGATCTGAGCCCCCAAACTAGTGAATATTGTACAGAGGAGTTTAAAACAGATGTGTAATCGACAAAATCACAACCACCAATCTATATCAAACGTTTTCTGAGAAAAATCAACGAGGCTTACTTATGCATGTGGCAAGTGCTATGCACTTGTGCAGTTTGCAACACCCTGAAAACTGAAAAGATTTACGTTTGATAAAAGCAGGTATAATTAAAAAATTATTGGGATCGGGTCTTAATTTTTTTTCAGGCGCTTTGCAAAAATTTTTCACTTTCAAAAAAATTAGTTTTCTCAAAAACTACTCAACCGATTTTTTTTAAAAAAAGTGGTTACAATGTGAAGTGCGCCCACTAATCTAGGTCCCTGCATAAATCCCTAGTCTCTTTTTACCTTACCCCATTTTCTACAGCCTTTGAAAAAGTTTGTGGGGGAATTTTTTACCCATATTTTTGGACTTTTTACATTTTCTCGAAAACTACCCCCCAAAGTCTCAGATTTTAGCTTTAATGGGTAGAACAAGTTACGCACAATGTTTTTTACACAAAAAGTTATGAAGCTCGGATATAAGACATATTGTTCAAATGTCTTATAAACGTGTCACTCACAGTGCCTCTGTATTGCAAAGTGAACCTTGTTGACAGGCCTTTGTCTTTCTTCTGCCTGTCCGTGATGTTGATTTTCGGCCCCAACAGTTTATCAATAGTTTCTCTGACGATGGGTTCGTAGAATTGGGGTGGATACTGGTTTGCTTCCCATATCTTCTTTGCCTTTTGAGTACCGGTATGGAAATTGTTCCATGTCGATGTGGCATTAAAGATGCGGTGAATACAGCCCTAAATCATATTGCGTTTGTAACCACTCGGTGCAAAGGCTCTGAAGGAAAGGATCAGTCCAGTATCTGTGGGTTTCTGATACCAACTCACACATGCATCTTGGCATTTTACGAACATGTCCAGAAAAGGGATACCGTTGTCTCTCGACCTTTCGATAGTAAATTCCAAGTTGTGATAAAGCGTGTTGACCCTGTCTAAGATGCTGTCGATAGTCACTCTGCGCCGATCTCAAGATATCGTCTACAGTTTTTTGCTTTTTCCCTAATGGCCGGAACAGTCTCCTCTTCTTGGCACTGAGTGCAAATCCACTGGTCACCATACATGTTCTTTAAAGCCATCCTTCTTCTTTGAAATTCGAAAGTTGAGATTTTTTCAGAAAAAGAAGTCACTATTACTTGCGTTTCTTGACTTTTTCCAACTGACTGTTGGCTACGTTTTAACATATAAATAAATAAAGATTCGAAAGTAATTATAGAAGAATTATAGCAGGCAGGCTGGTTTTCTGCCTGCCTGCAATGCATTGAATTGCATTGTTAGCAAGAAGATTGATGCGACCATTTGTAAATCGGAACGGTATTGATGAGAAACTTCAAAATCTATCTTATTGATTTTTATTTGTCTTTAAAGACTATCGTTCACTAGACTTTATCCCATAAACAACTATTCGTAGAAATCTGGAAAAGTAAATTCGCTATATTATGAAACCCCAGTATTTTCCCAGAACTTCTTTTTGGTACCAGTAGTGAAAGGATTGGCTTGTGCGCCTAAAGTCTGGGGCTCGAGTTCCGGTTGAACCTTGTTTTTCATATCTGAAGTTTGAAATTTTGACTGAGAAAACATGAATTGTCTGTCTGGAAATCTTATCTGCTTATTTTCTGTCGACTTAATTTCAAAGCGCGGGTTTTGTTTGATGGTGCAGCCAGCTTTCGCCGTTTTAGTGTGCCTTATTTTTTTATTTAAGAGGGGTAGCATTGATGGCTGTCTGTGTCAAGGAAAATTTATCTTTTTTCGGCTTGTGGACTAAATTTGAATAGACGCTGACCTCCAACTATTTGAATTCGACTTGCAAGTTTAACGTTAATTTAGTTTTTGGTAACACTCATTCAGCATTTCTTCACTTTTTCCAACTACATTTTAGAGCCTTTTCCAACTACATTTTTGAGTCAAATTTAGTCCACAAACCGAGAAAAAAAATTAACCGGAAATTCGGACAAATAATTATTTGAAAAAAGAAAAAATTTTCTCGATTTTCTTAAGTTATTAAGGGTAATGAGCGTAGTCTTTACTCTCATATATGTCTTGCCAATTTTTTTTCTGGAAATATACTTTAAAAATTGTTCACGCTCATACTTCACTTTTGCAGATTGACATGTTTTTTTTTAAAGTTCATTTCATTTCCTTTGTTAAAAGGAGAGCAAACTCCACTATCGAACAGTAAAAATGTAAAGATCTTAAAAAGTGTGATCAAATTTTTGTAATCTTTACGCATTGATCCAGTTTTCTCAAATTGGGTTAATTTTATGAAAAAATTGTGACTCATAAATTGCTCAAGAAATCCAATGATGTTGAAGGACATCTATTTTTTTCTTCGAAGTTCGAAGGCTGTTTTTTAAAATATAAGTCAGTTTTTTTTCTGTTTCTTTGCATTCATAACTCTTTTCCAACTGTCAGTCGGCTATGTTTGCAGTTTTTTTTTTGAATTTTGTTTCGGAAATCAGAGTGGTCGGTAAATTACGTGCTACTTGCACAGCGACCTGCTATCCTGGTCTGTTAAATGGAAACTGTTTGTTTTAGTGTCTAACCAGTGGTTTGTTCCTGCCGTGAGAGGCGAAATTCCCCCAGGATGTGCCGCTTATGGATTTGTTGTAGAAGGGACCAGACTTCTCATTTTTGGAGGTGAGTAATCCTGTTCAGATATAATAGAGTCGATAAACATTTGCACACCAGCAGGGCTGCCAATTGGGAACATGATCTTGTGTTTAATTATCATTCGATGATGTTTGGAGAACTTGAAAACAGCATTTTCTGCAAAATTTTCGGGAACTTGCCCGCGGCTCGAATATGTTGGCAAAAAGTCTTGTTTGAATATGTCTTGTTTGCATTTTGAAGATTGCGACGTCAATTTAGTAGACCTACAAAAATGAATATGCAAAAATGTTGCAAAAAGTCTTGTTTGAATATGTCTTAGTTGCATTTTGAAGATTGCGACGTCAATTTAGTAGACCTACAAAAATGATAGTTTTTATTCTTTTTGCTGAAATTTGAGATCCGTAACATCATGGTGATCTTTGTCTGCAAGAAAATTGACTTTTGCTGCATTCTCTGAAGGTATGGTGGAGTTTGGAAAGTACTCAAATGACCTCTACGAACTGCAGGCAAGCAGATGGGAGTGGAAGCGACTCAAACCCAGACCACCGAGGAATGCGCCCTCTCCCTGTGCCCGGCTGGGCCACAGCTTCAACATTCACAGCCACAAATGCTTTCTATTCGGCGGACTGTCTAACGAAAGCGACGATCCCAAGAATAACATACCTCGGTGAGGCCTTTTTTGTTTATTATCTAGAAAATGTCAATATATCGTGTATAGTTGGTTGCACGCTTCGAATAGAGAAACTGCGAATAAAGAAACTGCAATTTAATAATCTAATAAGCAATGAAAATGAAAACAGTTATCCATCTTGTCAGATCCAGGTATCTGTGTCTATATTTTCCAAAAATAAACTAGTTTCATGGCAAAGTTATAGATTCCACGTTGTTTAATCTTGAGCGAAGTCCACGTGATTGAAACTTGAGCGAAGGTTTTTTTAGCTACTTGAATGATCTGTATGTACTGGAATTGCGACCCAGTAGTGGAGCCACTTCATGGGAGTTGCCGTACGTCACCGGCCAGCCTCCCCCCGCCCGGGAATCACACTCGGGGGTGGTGCACTGGGACGAGGCCAACAACAGCACCAAGATATTCATCTACGGCGGTATGAGTGGAGTCAGACTGGGCGATTTGTGGGTACTCGACATAGGTGAGGACAACGATGAGATATACTCGGTTACATTTTTTTACCCGTGCGATCAGCAAGGGTATTGCAATCGAGTACTAGACTTTTTCCCGTAAATAACTTTGTTCACACGACTCATCTACCGTGGTTCATAATATATTCAGTTTTCATATTCAATGAATTCCCGGCACATTTAGTCTGGAGGTAACGAATACGGCTGGGACGGCAAAGGTCAAGAGTTCGAATCTGATCAGAATGTTTTTTTTTTCAAACGGGAAATATTCTGTTTCAAGTAAAATTTTCGGCCTTTTAATTATCTGCTTGTGTTTTATCGGCTTAGTTGCCACATATTAGAATCGATTTTTTTTTTGCTGCCGCAATTGTTATTCAATTTGTTTGTAGTGTTTCGTATTTCCTGTTTTTGTTTTTTTGTTTCGCTTAAAAATATTAATCGCCCCAATTTATTACGGCCTATTTTTTATCGGCGTAGTCAAGAATTTTTGGGTCGTATAAAGGGAAATACAATTTTTTGCTCCCCTCCTCATTTTTATATTGGTTATAATTTTACCAACTCGGTTTGTTAAAATTTCATTTTCAATTTTTTTTTCGGCTTATGTTATATCGGCTTAGTAGCCACTGATTGGGTTGTTTGATGAGCGAAATTTTTTTATGTGCGTGTGGGTTTCGCCTCTAAATCAATTGTGTGTGTAACAAACAACTTTTCAGGGGCGGATCTAGGGTTTTCTCGAGGGGGGGGGGGGGGGGCGGATTTTCAAAATTTTTTCGACTTTTTATAGGTCGACCAAATTGATTTTCCGAGCTCTCCTAAAGAGCACTAAAATGACTATGTTTTGGCCAAATTTTCGGCGCCGCAGGCAAATTTTTGAAAAAATAGGTTAAAAAAAGTTTTTGGGCACTTTTTGGAAAGTTTTAATGTCAGTCGGCCAAAAATGGATTTCTTAAAAAGTACCAAATAGACAGATTGATTGCGTGTTTGTTAAGCTCAGTAAATGACTCGCAATATAACTCAAAATGGACAATTTGTTTCAAAAATAATGAATTTATTTTGCCATCTAGAGAACTACGTTTGGAGTCGACCAGTGATCCAGGGCATATGTCCCTCCCCCCGTAGTCTGCACACGGCGACCTTGATAGGCGACTACATGTACGTGTTCGGAGGATGGGTGCCTCTATACATGCCACTCTCGTCGTCGGAGGAGCAGAACAGTCCGAGTGGAAATGGAGGATCCGCTGGCCCATCTGCGACTGCTCAAGAGAAGGAGTGGAAGTGTACTAACACGCTGGCAAGGCTCAACATAAGTGAGTTTATTGTTTTATTCCTCGAAGGAGGGGCGGATTACTCAAAAATGTTGAGTTTTTTGGCGTCTATCTTTTTTTCCGGCAAACAAATGAGTTTTATGACGCTTCGAATTTTTTTGAAAGTTTTTGAAGCGCTTGACCAAAAATCTGCATCCTAAACTCGCTACTGCTTTAAAATTCTCTTAATTTGAACTTAATTGAAAAACTTGGGAATATGAAATTATGTTTACCCTCTTCTGTATGATTTTTTTCTTTGAAGACGAATATCTGAATATATGTAACAAAATGGCTACAACTTCCTAAGTAAAAAATAAAGAAATGATTTATTTACCAAAAGAACGCAATTGTCTTTTCTATAATTTTAAGTTAAAATTCTGTTCATGGTACTGAAAAGTGAGTACCCGCATTATTTTGAAGCTCAATGCTATCGCCTCCAAATGCAACTGGGTTCTCACAGGTTTTAAAGCTGCATCGTTCAAATTATAGTCAGTGCCAAAATTGATGGCAATATCTTTTCGGTCAGCGAATCTGATCGAAGTTCATTGACCTAAAACTGCTCATTTAGACGTCGAATTTCATCTTATTACTGATTTCCACACATAAAAATGGTTTCCGAAAAACTAATTAACCTAAAATGCTATAGTTTTTGACCGATTTAACTGCTCAAGTTCACCGATATACCAACAATTTGGAATTAACAATTAAAAAATCCTGGAAAGGCTGACAGAACGACGCCTTCGAGAGCAAAAAAGCCAAAAAAAAGTATTTAAGCGTGTTTGAGGCATTTGAGAGTGCCCCTATTCCGAGAAAGGTTTGGTCTCAAAACGGTGTAATTCACCCGAAAAGGGTTAACCCTCAAATATTCTTGACGTTGAAAATTTTAAAAGTGAGAGTTATGAAATTTATTCGGTAAATTTAGAAAAGTGGCAAATAAAAGGGGAAAGAATAAATGTTTTTTAGTCTCCTTAACTTTTATATATATTTTTTTCAAATTGTCTGTTTACTTTGTGGTTAATAGTGGTGGGTGTGTTCATTTCAGAGACTATGCGGTGGGAGAGTGTCAGTGTGGGAGAGATGGTTGGGGGCGGGGGCTACCACGAGGCAGATGTGGCTCCTAGAGCAAGGGCAGGACACTGCGCTGTGGGCATCAACTCCAGACTATACGTGTGGAGTGGACGAGATGGCTACAGGAAGGCATGGAACAACCAGGTGAAAAAAGAAACTAATTAATCAAGACTATGTAATTATCGTTCAAGCATCAGAGAACGTTCGGAACGCAGTTCAGCTGCACTTGCTTATTTGAAAACCTTTCGAGTTTAACATTTTGTTTTAGTCGTATTAATTGTGACTTTTTACTCAAAATTGTCATTTGACCTGAATTGGTCCAAAAACTTGAAATTTTATACTGTTTTTTTTTCTCGAAATGTTTGGAAAGGCCTGATGCTTAGCGGGTAAATCGAGAGTTTTCGTGCTCATCTTTCAAGGTTTGCCAGATTTCAATTTTAAAAATAACTGGAACGTTTGGAAACCTTTTCGACTGTTTCTGCAGGTGTGCTGCAAAGATCTGTGGTACTTGGAGACAGAGCGTCCAGTGGCCCCTGGAAAAGTGCATCTGGTGAGAGCGAGCACACACAGTCTGGAGATCAGCTGGAGTCCAGTTCCCACGGCAGATGCCTACATACTCCAGATCCAGAAGTACGACCAAACCCCCCTTCCCCTCCCGGCGGTCACTCCAGTGGGGGTGGGGACTCCAGTTGGAGAGGCACAGCTCAACGAGAAACAGAGATTGGCCTTGTCTGCTTTGTACAGCAACAGCAAAGCTGGTAAATATCTGAAAGCTAAGAGAATTGCTACTTTTTAGTATTTCTGAGTTGGTTATATTTAGTGGTTTTAGATTTAAAAAAGATTTGAAGTGTAGACAGTCAATGTGCAAGCTCAACGGAAGATTTTAACTTGTTTTGAATGCCATAAAAATAGAGCAATGAAAAATGTCATTTTCGTTAGAGACTTGCATGTTCATCCGATCTTTGCTAAATTGAGCTGAAAACTAAATTTATTGAACTATCTAGAAGTTTTTTTCGGAATCCGAGCTTGTTTTCATGAGCACCTGACACTGAGTGAAAAGTTTACCATATGCTTGGAGTCGTTGAAAAGTTATGTAAACAGGAATCAACTATAGCTATAGCCGAAGTTTTTCAGGGCAGTTGACTGGCAATGAAAGTTTTTTATTTATAGTTTTGCATAAAATAAATCGTTTTTGCATTTGTGTTTAAGGATGCATTTTAAAGAGTTTTCGGTTTTTTTGTTGAAATTGTTTCAGAAGTGTCAGATTTGGTCTCGAACCGACTTTCTACCACTCCCGCCAATGCAGCCGCAATCTCTGTCGAGGTAAGAGAACGATTCTCAAGAAATGGTTCTGTCATAATATGAGTTAACTTTTAATAAGCTAAGTCAGGGGCGGATCTAGTATTTTCTCGTAGGGGGCGGATTTTCGAACATTTTCTTGACCTTTTTTTTAGGTCGACCAATATGATTTTCCGAGCTCTTCTAGAGCACTAAAAAGACCCTGTTTCGGCCAAGTTTTTTATGCCGCAGGCAAAACTTCGAGGAAAAAACAGGCCAAAAAATGCGTTTTTAGGCACTTATTGGAATTTTTTAACCAAAAAAATCGCGGTTTTTCGGCGCGCGCTCCCCCCTCAAAATTAGTATATTGAAAAATTTTAGGGTCCGTCAGTCGAAAATGGATATCTCAAAATAGTACAAAGTGGGGACAAATATCGACTTTTCACCTATCCGTGCATGACGGAATTTTTCATGCAATTTGAAACAAATGGATGCTCTGCCTCTGAGCTTAAGATTGAGAAAATATTTAAGCTGGGACCATTTTTCGTAAGGATATGGGGGTTGCGATTTGACAATTTTTGATAATTAATTCGCGCGAAATATTTTTCAATTTTTTTTATATGTCTGTCGGTTTAAGTTTCTTTCTATTTTCGCCTACGTCGTTTTTATAATGATATTATGACCCTAAGTAAAAACAGTCGAAATGCGAGCATATCATTGGTTGAAATGTATTTTACATGGTGCTTTTTCGGACCCTTTATCTCAAAGTCGGAGAGTCTGAAAAATGAACTGGAACCAATTCAATCTATCTGTCAATAGTTGATGTGTACTTTGTTCATCACCTAAAACTTCCCCTATATGTTTCTATTTTATTTACAAGATTCAATTCAGCTAGAAAAAAGTTCATTCGGGGCCTTGAAATAGGCGAAACATTTTTTAATGATTGTTTTGTCAATATGTACGCAATTTAAGAAAATTGTCTCCTCTTTTATTTTTAGAGCCATACAGGAGGAGCATTGCAATCTAAACCAGTGACGCTGGTGAAGCCCGCAATCATCTCATCCGCTCATCTTCAGCAGCAGCAGGCTAGTTGAACTATTTTCAGGCATCGGCCACATGATATCAACTTCAAATGTAGTACATTTCGCCGCTCCTTCAATTACCGTATATTTCACGCACCAAGTCATGCAATGAATGAGGGGAGAAATTTGTGTAGACTATCAATACCCTGACGTTTTTCAAAATATGGTCTAAACAAGTTCCCTAATTACGTAAAATTTTCAAGTCTTTCTATTTCAAATCAAAATATATCTGATTAATAGATTCTTGGGTGCAATGTCTTCGTTTAAATTTAACAGTGATAATACCAACAAACTAGATTCTTTTTCATTTTGTCGTTCATTACATCGATATCATGTTTTAATGTATTACATTTGGATAGCCCGAAAAAAAATTTGATATCGAATTTTGTTATGAAAAAAAGAAGAACAGAAAAAGAGCTCCAAATTATATGAGTCTGATTTGTTCTCTGCTTTGTCAGCTAACTGAGTCTTAGTGCTTTAGATCTCTCAGCCGATGATGACCAAAGTGGTGCCGAAAGTGGCAGTGTCCTCGTCTTCCGTGGGTGGTGCAGGAGGAGTTCTGGTGAAGCCGGCCCAGATTGTGACACTTGGTGGAAACAAACAGCCCATTACAGCCGGACAAATCAAAGTGAGTTGTTGTTCTATGTTTACCTATCGTGAAATGCCTCATGTCACAAGGACAAAATGCCTGAAAATTCAATCAAAGTTTACTATTTAAAAATCTCAAGGAACGAAGTTGGCAAATCTGCCAAAATTGACTTTTAAAAGGGAGCTTATTTGTTGAAAAGTTTGTTAATTGCAAAAGGGGCTTCAATCATTGGTTGGGCATACATGCAGTGGCAACAAAAGTTTTCCTCGTCTTATCAAAGTGCATCTTTTGTCATTACCAAAATCAAAATTCAAGCTTAAGTTTCACGTTCTGTAGCTCCCTTACAGTTATGGTTACAAATAAAGAGGCTGTGTGATGTCAAAACAGTCCAATATATGAAATTAGGGAGACATTATTAATCAGTTAGTATATGCAAGTTAATGACAAGTTTTTGGAAGAGTCAATGAACGTAGTGAAGACTTATATAGGTCGTGATGATTTTTTTCACGAATGTCGCTGAATTTGTTCACGCTCAAGTTTGATTTTTCCTGGTTTGAATTCTGATTTTTTTTTAAGTTCACTTCATTTCCTTTGTTGAAAGGAAGGTAAATGTCACTATCGAACAGCAAAAACGTGAAAGTCACGAAAAGCGTTATCGACCTCTCGTTTCGAAAATGGAATTTAATTTTCAGATTTCGTTTTTGTTCCCAGCGAAATAAAACTTTTACCAATTGATCCAGTTCTCTCAAACTGGGTTAGTTTTAGCAAACAAGTGTCAATAATAAATGTTCCTGAATTTCAAAGAGTTTCAAGGCCATGTGTTTTTTCTTAGGAGTTCGAACGTTTTTTGTTTAATTGCTTAGAAATCATGTTATGAATGTAATTTGGCATCAAAAGGTAAATTGAATGTAGGCACGCGGCTCCCTCCCCCCTGGAACTGTGATCAAAGTGATCAAAAGTGGCGCGTCAGGAGTGACAACTGGCACTGCAGGTCCAACAGTGGTGCGGGCAGCCTCTGGACTCGCAGGTGCCGGCGGCTCAGCGCCCACCATCATTCGGGCTGTGAGACCCCTGAGTGGAGGCATACAGACTGGGGTCGCTGGAGTGGGCCAATTGGGAGCCAATCGAAGCCCAGTTGTCCTACAGTCAAATCAACAACCGCACCGCGTGAGTTACATGAAACTCGAAAGTTGAAAAATTGACGAAAATTTTGATCGTTTTTGTTCAGGAACACTTCAGCTGCGGTGGCTATTTTTACCCTTGTATTACGTGTCCTCAATTTTAAAACATGAGATGATTATATTCGAGGAATTTTGTGTGGCCATTATGTTTATTGTGACTCAATTAAAAAGGCTTCCGTTATCATTCGATTCGGATGAGATAAATGTTTGGTTGAAACTGCTGGTGATGTGTGTAGGTCGTTTTGGGAGGTGCTTCTTCCTCCGGCACTTCTCTGGCCTCGTCTTCCTCTGTTGCGAGCAGCAGTGTAGTGGGAAGTGGCTCTGCAAACATCATCCGGATCCCAGCAGGAGCCACAATTAACGTGGGGGGACCATCTCAGATCATGAATCCTCTGCCCTCCATGGATGACAACGGTTAGCAAATTATGTACAATTAGTTTCTCAGGATGCGTTACCTGAGAACATTTTGTTAGACGAGGCTTCCGTTATCATTCGATTCGGATGAGATATTCTGTTAGTGCTCTTGTATTGTCTAATTGCAATTTAACAGACAGTAGTGTCTGAAGAGCGAACCTCCGCCACGTATTTTTTTCAGATCAATCGCATATATATTTATAAGCCATTTCAATGAAAGTATAGTTAAGCTTGCGATAGGCAAACGTTACCAAACCGGAATATAGACTTTTTTCGGTTTAACCACTAATTTAACGGAATCACTTGAATCATTTTATCTTTGGCTTATATCAAATCAAAACTCAGGTGTAAATTCACGTATGTGGCGAAGAGGTAACGCACCTGTCTTCAAAGACAAAGGTCAATGGTTGGAATCCCGCCAGGACCTGTTTTTTTTTGTGGTGGAAAATTGTCCGCTGGTCAAAAAATCTTTGTCGGATTTCTGTTTGTCTGCTTTTTTTGTCGGCTTTGTTACCGCCGCGCCACATTTGCCTAAAGGTTGGGATTTTCTTAGTCTAATTACAAAAAACTTTTTAGTGTACTCCGGTTTCGGGCAAGTAATTGAGTTCCAACAATTTCGGCCTATTTTTTTTTTTGAGTTTGTTTCATGCTGTTCATTAAAAAATTTTGGGAGTTGATTTCTTATAATTTCAAGGAGTTTTCTGTGCATTTAGTGCAGTGATAACACCTATGCTATTTTTCGGGTTTACAACTTGTTTAACAGAATCTTTTGTATCTTGGTTCATCATGTATTCTAACTTCTAAGCATTCTCGAACAACTTAGCCTGGAGGTAACAAATATGCCTGGGACGGCAAAGGTCCTGGGTTCGAATCTGACTAGGACCTGTTTTTTTTTCAAACGGTAAATATTCTGTTTCAAATAAAATTGTCGGTCAATTATTTGTTTGCTATCTGTTGTCGGCTTAGTAGTCAAATCTTGAAATAGTTTTTAGCTGCGCGCATTTTTCTTTAATGTTGCTCGTAGTGTTTGATTTACTCCTACAATTTGTAATTTTACTTACCTTGACTTCGTATTTCCTTGTTTGTTTGTTTTTGTTTCGCTTAAAAACATTCCTCGGCCCAAATCATTCATTTCAGCCTATTTTTTATCGGCATAATGACCTAATTTTGGGTAAGGAAGAAATAATTTCCAAATTCATTTGAAAAATTTTAGTTTTTCTTAGAAACTTCTACTGTTTTCAAAAAAAGGTATTAATTGAAAAACAGCCTACTCTAACTGTGTGCCTGTATACTCCCCTTGAGTTTCTTTTTTCTTTACTTTCAAATAAGTCTGTGGGGGAATATTTGACCGCTATTTTGATTCGTTTTCTCAAAAAATACGCTCTCAAATCTGAGTTTTTAGCTTCAATGAGTAGAACGGTTTCAAAAAGTTCCCTGCAATTTTTTTCCATATAATTTTACAAATAATTTTCTCGAAAAGTACCTTGCCATATTTGAGATTTTTTGGTTAAATTCAAAGAACGGGTTGTGGGAAGGTCATTTGCTTATGCGTCTACTCCCAAATTTTTCTGACACCAAAAGTTATGGCCCTCGGAAAAATCAAAATATCATCTCGAGAACTACCCTCCCAAATCTACGATTTTGGGTTCAATCTAAAATACAGGTTGAGTGAATTCCTTTTGTATAAGCGGCTACGACCTATTTTATCACTTAAAAAGCAATGATCTCGGAAATGTCAAATCTTTGATTAGTTGACCGTTTTTGGACTTTTCGCGCTAAATATCCTGCCAAAACTGATATCATAGGTATAATCTAAACAACAGGTTGTTGAAAACCAACATTTTAGCTGGTTTTGACCAGTTTGTTTGAGAAAAAGTTATGGCCTTCAAACAAGTCGAAGTTTTGAAACTTTAGCAGGTTTTTGCCAACTTTTTGACTACGCGAAAACTACCGTGCCAATTCTCAGGTTATTTTCAATCGAGTAACCCGGTTTTGGGAATCATCTCTGCTTCAGCGGCCACAACCTGCAATTTGGAGGAAAATGTCAGGGTTTTTGGAAATTCTTTTGACAGTTTAGAACTTCTGACCGTTTTATAGAAACTTTTTGAATTCTTAAAATTTACACAATCAAATCTGAGATGAAAGATTCATCTAAGAGAACTGGTTGCGATAATGGTTTCTGCAGAAGCGGCGGCTTCTTTATTTCTTATAAGAGAAATTTTATCTCCTTTCAAAAATTGATTATATCAAAACTTTTTTTCCTCTTCTCACTTATTTTAGTAGAGAAACAACTAAAGGTTTTGGGCCAATTTTTGAAAACACATGTGTCGTGCCGCATCAGTATAGCAAATTCATTCAATATAAAACACATACCTCCAGCTTTCGCTGGATGCCTGCTTGTTTTCGATCTAAACATACGAAAATTTTGGTTCGCCTAGGTTTTTTCAACACTTAGAATTTTTTTTCGGTTTGTGTTTTTTTTGTGTTTGTGTTGTATCGCAAGTGTTCCGAAGCTCGGCTTCGCCTCTGTCTAGACTTTCGTGTCTGTTAGTTTTTGTCAGTTTGGGTCCCGCAGAAAGGCTCGGCTTCGTTTTAACACTTTGAAAGCTCTTTGTAAAGTTTCTAATTGTGCAGGTAATTTTGTTTCAGGCATTTTATCCTGTTAGGCATTTTTTTTTTACTTTTTTGAAGGATGCGATATTTGAAGGTTTTTTTTTCAATTTTTGATTTGTCTTTTTAGTTGCTGATAATCATAGTCATACATTTTTGTATCGCAAGTGATGCGAAGCTCCGCTTCGCATGTGTTAAAATGACATAATCAATTTAAAGTTAGATTTTACGCTAGAAATGAGACTCGGAAAGAACTGAAAACGGGACCGGAATAGGTTAAAGTGTTTTACTAGGTCACGCTTCCTATACCCTGTCAGGAGAGTAAACAAAAAGTTTTTTTTCCAAGATTTTCTCTCTTTTCTCAATTCGCAATTGGGTTATCTCTTAAACTACGATGTATTGTAAAGTCCTACTTAAGCCACAGAATAGCAAAGAAATAAGACATACGAGTAGCTCAATTGAAGATAAATCAAAAAAGTTTTGTTTTTTAAGATTTTCTTTAATATCAAAATTGACCATATTTCTTAAACTACAAGGTTGGAAGCCGCGGAATGGAATTTTTGAACGACAAATAGTTTGCATTCCGTTATTGGTTCAAGCTTTTTGAATTTCAAGTTTTTAATAATTTTTGAGAGTGCGAATTTCTTTTAATTGGGAACTAGACGTTTCCCCCTAAACAATTTTTCTTACAAATATGTTAGAAATTGAATTTGCTTTATTATTGAAACTCGATAACTTCCAGTATCCTTCCTACTTGGTCTGCGGGTAATTCGGTTGCCTCGGCATTGTACGTTCTGGGGTTTGAGTCCCGCCGGACCTTGTTTTTTTCGGTATGCATCCATCTGATTTTTTTTTCGGGATAATTTGCTTTGTCCGCCTATTGGTTGTCTGCTTGTTTTGTCGGCTTACTTGCCACATTACGGATTGTTCTTTTGCTCTTGGCAACTTTTCCTGCGGCTGCAAGTATTGTTGATTTTAAATTTTACAAATTCTACAAAATTTACTAGCCCTGGCCTGTTTTTCACTTTAAAGTTTCATTCGGCCTACTTGGTTTCGACTTTGTTGAATTGGCTTAGTCAATTTAATTAATTCAGGTCGGTCTTGCGAAAGTTGAGAGTTTTGAATTTTAACTGCTCAACGTTTTTATGATGTTTTTTTTTTAGATTTTCGGCTCAACGGTCGTTTAATCTCTCATTTTTCGGTTTAAAAAAATCTTTAAAAAAATTAAATGTTTCCAACGGTTTTTGACTTAGTTGTTTCCGTCTCTGTTCGCTAGCTTGCAATGCTTTGATTGCGTTGTGTCGCACTGATGCGAAAGTCTGCTTGGTCTTTGTGTTTAAAAAAGTAGACAGTTGCTGAGTCAGTAGCACAGAATGTTCCGATCTCACTGAAAAAATCACAAAACGAAAAATCAAAAAAAAGTTAATTGTTTTAAAATGTTTTGCCTACATTTTCTGTTCAGCTCATATGTCAATGAACGTAGTAAAGACATTAATAGAGGTCGTTTTATTTCATCTTTAGAAAAAGACATGAAATGCTGCAATAAGTACCGAAAGAGTGAAGTGGCGTGAACAAGATTGTAATTGATTAAGTTGTCATTTAGCATCCTTTTCACACTATGCGATTATGTTTTATGCAAACAATTTTAAACAAACTCACTAAATGATTTTGCGGCTGTTCCGTGAGCTCTGTTCTATTGTCCACCAACAGGCTTATTTTGAGCATTATAAATATCCAATCTATTCGAAATTTGTTTTCTCTTACCTTTGCTATGAAACCAACAACTCCGATGATGTATAGTTATAGTTTTTTGCGTAAAAGGTTTATTAGACCTAAAGGGTTTCGGCTTTTAAAAAATGTATGTTTCGTTATATTTGTGTGATTCGAGGGGTACTCTAATTTTGAGTTTCAAACTGTTTCTACGCTGAAGTTTTTTCATGGCAGTTTTGTTCGGCTGAACAGGTGTTTGCCTAAGTATTATCGGTTTCGTATTTTTGTTTCAATGCTTATTATAGCTGGCAATTGAAATGTTTTAATGTGTGAAACTTTAAGTGCATCCATTTTTTTTCGACACTTTTGCAAACTAATTTTCCGATTTAGTCTAATTTTCTGTCGGATAGCTTGCCTTGATTAGAGTCGATGAACGTAGTTCATTGACTCTTAATCTTCCTTTGACTTTTGAAAGCTGAGATTTCAAAAAATAAGTCAGTATTTTTTGTTTATCGGTTTTTTTGGAATTGTGAAAGTTGATATTTCAAAAATTAAGTCAGTATTTTTGTTTACTTGCTCTTCCAACTGCCTGTTGGCTATGTTATATTTGTTCTGTATCGCAAAAAATTCGACATGAAATTGAGATAAAATGCGGCTATTTCTGTTTGCGATTATTTATCAATATCATATTATATCAATTTCTGATTTTTTATCGATTAGAATGCATGGCTGCAAGAATTGGATGGAAAACCTATTTTTTTCAACATGCGGCATTTTCAATAATATATTTTTTTCGACGCTTTCGTGTGTGTACCTTGACTTATTATCTAACGAAACTTCGTTGCGAACGCATTTTAAATTGTAAAGATCCACTCCTGAAGGTAGGGACTGCGATTCTTAGTTACGAAAGAGACTGGCCCTTTTGTGGGGAGGGTATGGTTGTGCCATTTGCGGCTGTATACACACAGCGTCGCGTTCACCACTTGAGGGCGGGACTTCTATACTCCTTGATTTTCACCCTTAACCGGCGCCGCTCAAAAGCAAATCCACATATCGGGTTAGGAAATTGAGATCCGGATACAGCCCCTTCCTCAATATGTACCTGAACCGTATTGACCCGCAACGTCCCCTCAAATTGCCACCTTTGTGTTTCTATGATACCGCTCTCCGCATTTTTAACTGTTCCCAGAACACCACTTTTTAAACCCCAATAGACTTGTAGCATCGTCCGACCGAAATTTCTGGGGCTTGGTTTGAGCATGCCAGAATCGCCCCCTCAAGGCTAAAAACAACAACAACAATTTCATTTATCAGTGAAATTTTTAACCATTTAGTTAAATGCTCTTAAACATTTGCGAATCTTGGTTGAAAATTGCGGTCTCAAATCCTTGAAGTTTTCGAGATATCGCGGTTTTTTATAACTTTTCAAGAAATTCTGGATACTTAAAATTTGAAAGTTTTTTTTATTGATGTGAAATTTTTGACCGTTTGGTATAATGCTGTTAGACAATTGCACTAGGCTTGCAAATCACGGATGAAAACTTGTTATCTCAAATCCTTGTAGTTTTCGCGAAAATTTTAATAATAACTAAAATAGTTTCGATAACTGATAATATACAAAAAAATTTCATGGAAATGCTTAATGGGTAGACTCTAATTGGGCAATCTCTGCCCTTTGTCTATATACTCCAAAGTCTGGTGCTCATAATGTTGGCATAAGTTTTTTAATTTCTAGTAAATGTATATTTGTTGTATGCTGGTGTTGTTTGTTGTAACTTATGGAGAAATAAATTCTTCTTCTTCATTGAACGGAATGTTTCTGCTTGAAACGAATTGTTTTTATTGTCAAATAGTTAAATGTAAGTGCTGACAAATCTAGTTTAGTGCTGACAATGTTTAGTGCTGACAAATCTAGATGAAGAAATGCCCCCTGAGAACCCGATGACAGAACATATCCCAACTTCTCATCATCAGCAGCAAAAACAGTTCAAAACAGGTCACCAAGAATTGTCCATTTTCTTAAAATTTATGGACCATTTTTTCAATAACTGAAATAAAGTGATCTCATTAGATTTTACAATGCTGTTCTTCGTCATAATTAAGTGTTTTAAATTGTAGGCGCAGTTGCTCCACTTTCGCCTGATTTCCATGCGGACGGGGGAGGTTTCGAAGAAGGTGAAGGAGATGAACAAGGGGGAAGTAGAGATGAGCCCGATATTGGGGGTGCTCCCGAAGTGAACCAGGGTGCCGAGGAGACGGGCGAAGTGACTCCTGTGGAGAGTGCAGTGGAAGCAGCAGCTCCGGAAAACCAGCTGGGCGCCGATGTTCCTGTAACAAGCGAACAACTCGATGGCTCGCCAGTGAAGAGCGAACAAGACGCATCGCATGTCTCGCAAGGGGTTGAGTCAGATTTGAAAACGGAAGAGAATCTAGGTGGCGACGGGGATGTAAAAGAGGAAAAACCCGTGTTAGGAACTGAAGCAACTTCCATTCACGCAACGCAAGTATCGCCCAGTAAAATGGAACATACAGATTCTAAGGAAGAAGAACAAAAGGATTTTTTGGATCAATTTGGAAGTGCTTCTGGTTTCCAGCCTGCAGTATCATCTGACATCTTAGACCAATTTGAGAACAAACTGGAGATCCCCAAGAAAGAAGATAACGTTGATGAGAAACGAGAGGCTGAGGGTGATATATTAGACCAGTCAGAGTTCATGGAGTTAGGAACAACGTCTAATCAGGCAGATGAACTAAAGAATGAACTGGACCAGCAACCAGATAACCGACAACAACAAGACCTTAATGAAGATTACAAAGAAGAAAACTCCAATGGTATTGGTGACATGTTTGAAACTAACCCTGAATCATCAAGATTAGTTCAGTTTAGGTCTCAAATTAACGACGATGTGACGTCATCGGCAGTCCAGGAAGGAGTTGAACAGTTTCTGCTGCCGACGGGCGAGGTTGGAATGAAAACATGTTTTATATCTAATTGTCTGTCAATAATCATTCTGATTTCTTGCAGAAATCATTACTCAAAATGTTGAGATTGAATATGATTTGTTTTGTTGAGTCCTTACTCATTGTGTTTAAGAGTAATGAACGTAGTGAAGGATCTTATATAGGTCTTGCTGATTTTTTTGTTTACTTTTTTTTCAGGAAAAAGTCTTTACACAAGCATAGCTTGTGTTATAGTATGAACTTTCTTTTTTTTCAACCTAAATCGCAAATATTGTTGCGACAAAATGTTCATTTTGATCCAGCTATTAAGTACAGCCAATGCTACAGATATTAACACTGGCTGTTATATTACAAATAGCACTTAAGCTTCAAAGTATCATGGATCTGTAGCGTAGAGGTAAGGAAGGAGACCAGCAACATAATAAGAGGGTTCGAACCTGGGCAGGGGCGAATGTTTTTAACGAACTTTTTCGTATACTAGTTAAAATGCGTCCGCTCTATAAGGCATGTTAGTTGGTAGATTTTTTTTTTCAAATTGACTAGTACTGCTAATGCGTCATAATTGGCGTGCGTCACTTAAGAAATTTTGTACAGTCGAAGTTTTACTCATTCAGTTTTTCCCAGTAGCGTTATCGGTCATATTTTTGCTTGTGTATGCGAAGTGCAACTTCGCCTCTGTGTAAAATTTGCTCTCGCTCAATTTTGATTTTTCGCTTTTTCTCGTGGGATTTCTTTTTAAGTTCAGTGCATTTCCATTGTTAAAAGTAAGGCAAACTCCAGCATTGAACAGCAAAAGTGTAAAGGTCACGAAAAACGTGATCGACTTCTGACTTCGAAAATGGAAATATATTATCAGATTTCACAGCGAAATAAAAGTTTTACGCATTGATCCAGTTTTCCCAAATTGGGTTAAATATATTATCAGATTTCACAGCGAAATAAAAGTTTTACGCATTGATCCAGTTTTCCCAAATTGGGTTAATTGTAACAAAAAAGTGTCCACCAAAAATTGTTCTGCAAATTCAAAGAGCTTTAGGGCCATCTATTTTTTCTTCGAAATTCAAAAGTTGAAGGCTCTTGAAAAAACACGTCAGTTTCCTTGCGTTCATTACTCTTTTCCAACTGTTAGTTGGCTATGTTTTAAGTGCTATTGATAGAAGTGGTTCATTACTTATTTAGCTTTCTCTACTTGTTGTACGATACTTGATTTCGTAGGACTAACAACTTTCCTTCCATTTAGGGAAGCAGCAGTGGTCATTTGAAAAGAAGTGAAAATGAGGCGATGGACGAGGTGGTCTCGGTCCCTATTGTGTCCAGTCATTCTCACCAGGAGCAAGACACGATGGACGCAGCAGCGTTGGCAGAGTTTCAGCATTCAATGGTAAATGAAGAGTAGAGTACCTTTTTAAAAACGACTAGACGATTAAAAATAATTTCATTTTCCAACTATCTATAATGGCTAACTCCCTCTATAATGAGATATGTTTTTGAAATAAAACAAAAAAAAGGTAATCCTAGTCTAGTAGATGCGAAGTTTTTGATTCCTCTCCCGTATCAGCAACAGTGGTACCCGTTTACCGGCTTATTACGTACTTTTTAAAACATGCTATGTTAAGCATACTACGAGTCCATAACAGGAGAATATTGTCAAGGAAGCAGCAATAGAAGAAGTACAAATTAAGACCTGGCTGATAATTTGAGATGGTTTAAAATTTTTAATATGCGTGTTATCTGATTTTTTTTTAAAATGTCGGGATGATTTTTACGGTTTAGGTGCAATATGCGAAGAGCATGGATGACTCAGAGGCAGCCAGTGCTTTGGCCAATTTGGCCAACGTTTCTTCACATCATCACCACCACTTGGTAACAACTGCACCCCCTTCGTCCACCTCCAGTGGTAGGGTGGGGGATCCCGAGAGTGCACTGCTGCAGGAAGCACTCAACTTCATTGACCAATCATCTGCAGCGCCCCCCTCCCTTCCCCACACACTTAACCCCACAGTGGTGGGCTCTAATATGAACAGTGCAGTACACCCACAGAGTCTTCCGACTGTGTCGGCAGGTCCTATCGCTCATTACCAACATCAAAATGTAAGTGAAAATCAATTGATTAATGATCATTGTAACTTGTATAATTTGCTAAAAAAATCGCCTTTTTATCTCGTTTTGACATTTTTGAAACGTTATTTGTTTTTCCGATCTTAAAAGTTATGTCGTACGGAGATTATTGTTTTCTTTGCTATTAGTTTTGCGAAGGTTTAGTGTTTCCATTGAAGAATTCTTCGGTTTACTTAAATTATTTGCTTATAATTTGTATTTTTATTTTGACTCTTATCAGACTCTTGAAGGAGACATTTCGAATGGAACTACCCGCGTGAACAGCACCATGGCTACCCGTGTTTCCAACTCACAACTAGGAACCAATTACAACTCATCTCTGGTATCTTCATCCTTCTCATCAAATTCTGGACCAGTAGCTCATCCGGTGCCAACGGACCTCTTGATGGCATCTGCTGCTCCTAACTCCTCAGGAATTGTAACAGGGTTGGTATCTGCCGCTGCTATTCAGCAGGGTGTGGTGCCTCTGCATCAGAAGAGGGACCCCAACTGGATGGACGTGGGAATCATCAAGGGCACTACTACTGTTGTCACTCATTATCTCCTACCACAGGCGGGACTAGGCTCAGGAGGACACAACAGCCACTCGCCTCATGTCGATGTAAGAGTGTTGCGTTGCTTTTACTTCAAAGATACAGTTGATCGCCTAATATTTGCAGAATGCTAATTCGTTGTTACAATTGTCTTGTGATCGGGAACTACAGTTTTTTCCTGTAAAAAATTTTCTTACATTTGGTCGAGATGTAACGTGGTATGATAAGGTCAGTATGTATGAAAGTGAAAAAAAAATTCAGGAAAATTGAAAGGTCGGCCTTTCGTTTGTCTGCTTATGTTTTGTCGGCTTAGTTGCCGCATATAGATTTTTCTGGTGCTGTAAGCAATATTCATTGTAATTGCTGGCTGCTGATTTACGAAGTGTTGTTGGTTTACTCCTATTGGTTAGCTGTCCAAATAGCCCTGACTGAGCATTTTTTTCCCGCTTAAATAGCTTTATTCTATCTAACTGAGTTTCAAGTTGTGTTTTATCGGATTATTCAGCTTTTTTTTTGGTCTTTTGAAGGCAACAATTTAATTCAGGTTGGTTGTTGTCTGAAGTTTATTAAAGTTTTAAAACTTAATCGCTAAAACAATTGTGGCGACAATTTCTTTTGGAATTTTTTGTTTTTGGCTCAATTGACCTCTGCCCACGTATTTTCTGCTTAATGACCGCTCGGTAAATTTTTAAACCTGGTTTAATATTGGTGTTTCTTAGTCGAATGTTTTGCTGCAATAGTTTTCCAAGTTAAGTTCATTTTCTTTGGGTAGGGAGGCAAACTTAACTATCGAGCAGCGAAAGAGTAAGATCACAATAAACGTGATCGACTACTAGTTTTCCAAGTGGACTTTAATTTTATATGTTTCCCAGCGAAATTAAAAGAATATCTAATGACCCAGTTTTCTCATATTGGGTTAGTTTTAGCAAAGTGGGAATAATGAATTGTTGTTGAAATTCAAAGAGCTATAACGGTTGATTTTTTTCTTCGAAAGTCGAAAGTTTCTACAATAGCGATCAGCGTAGTGTATTAGCACGAACCTTCTTTTATCATTAGCCTAACTCGCAAATAACAGTGTTCATTAAAAGTAGAAAGTGTTCACTTGTTTGGCGCTAATTTTGCTATAATCACGATCTAGCATTGGAAACTTCATTGCATCTGTTCTGTGATTTATTTGTGGCTAGTTTTTGTGACGTAATAAGCGTGTGGTTAGTGCGTTAGAATCGTAATCTCCAGGTCGGAGGAGGTCGCAGATCGAATCCAAGTCCTAGCCGAATTTTTACTAATTCGAGGCTTATTTCTAGTTTTATTGCACTTTATAGAGCTATTTTTGTCTACTGTTTGCGAAGTGAAGCTTCGCCTCTGTGTAAAAAAGTGTGAATAAAGAAATAATCAAAAAAAATGCGAATAATAAATTGTTCGTGGAATTCGATAAACTTCTTTTTTTGCTTTAAAATTCGAGTTTAAAAAAAGTAGTGTCTGTTGGCTATTTTTACACCAGCGTCAGCCTAGTGTATTGTTACGAGCCTTTTTTTCTAACCTTACTCGCAAATAAAGTGTTCATTAAAAGTGTTCTTTTATTTGAAAAATTCAATATAGCATTGGAAATTGCATAGCATCTGTTGTTTGCTTTATTTGTGACAAGTTTTTGGCTAATGCCTTTTAAACTTCCGTGCTGAGTGGTCTAGGCGAACTAATCCCTAGGTCGCACGTTCAAATCTCAGACGTAGCCGAATTTTTGCTATTTCGTGGCTGATTTCTAGTTTTATTGCACTTCATAGAGTTACTTTTTGTCTAGTGTTTGCGAAGTGAAGCTTCGCCTCTGTGTAAAAAAGTGTGAATAAAGAAATAATCAAAAAAAATGCGAATAATAAATTGTTCGTGGAATTCGATAAACTTCTTTTTTTGCTTTAAAATTCGAGTTTAAAAAAAGTAGTGTCTGTTGGCTATTTTTACACCAGCGTCAGCCTAGTGTATTGTTACGAGCCTTTTTTTCTAACCTTACTCGAAAATAAAGTGTTCATTAAAAGTGTTCTTTTATTTGAAAATTTCAATGTAGCATTGGAAATTGCATAGCATCTGTTGTTTGCTTTATTTGTGAGAAGTTTTTGGCTAATGCTTTTTAAGCTTCCGTGGCTGAGTGGTCTAGGCGAACTAATCTTTAGGTCGCATGTTCAAATCTCATACGTACCCGAATTTTTTTGCTAATTCGAGGCTTATTTCTAGTTTTTTTTTGCACTTTATAGAGCTACTTTTTGTCTAGTGTTTGCGAAGTGAAGCTTCGCCTCGTTGTAAAAAAAGTGTGAATAAAGAAATAATAAAAAAAAAATGCGAATGATAAATTGTTCGTGGAATTCGATAAACTTCTTTTTTTGCTTTAAAATTCGAGTTTAAAAAATGTAGTGTCTGTTGGCTATGTTTACACAAGCGTCAGCTTAGTGTATTGTTACGAGCCTTTTTTTCTAACCTAACTCGCAAATAAAGGGTTCATTAAAAGTGTTCTTTTATCTGAAAATTTCAATGTAGCATTGGAAATTGCATAGCATCTGTTGTTTGCTTTATTTGTGAAAAGTTTTTGGCTAATGCTTTTTAAGCTTCCGTGGCTGAGTGGTCTAGGCGAACTAATATTTAGGTCGCACGTTCAAATCTCAGGCGTAGCCGAATTTTTTGCTAATTCGAGGCTTATTTCTAGTTTTATTGCACTTTATAGAGCTACTTTTTGTCTAGTGTTTGCGAAGTGAAGCTTCGACTCTTTCTAAAAAAGTGCGAATAAAGAAAAATTCAAAAAAATGCGAATGATAAATTGTTCTTGGAATTCGATAAACTTCTTTTTTTGCTTTAAAATTCGAGTTTAAAATAGTGTCTTTTGGCTATTTTTACACCAGCGTCAGCCTAGTGTATTGTTACGAGCATTTTTTTCTAACCTAACTCGCAAATAAATGTGTGCATTAAATGTGTTCTTAAATTTGAAAGTTTCAATGTAGCGTTGGAAATTCCATAGCATCTGTTTTTTGCTTTTTTGTGACAAGTTTTTGGCTATTGCCTTTTAAACTTCCGTGCTGAGTGGTCTAGGCGAACTAATCCCTAGGTCGCACGTTCAAATCTCAGACGTAGCCGAATTTTTGCTAATTCGTGGCTTATTTCTAGTATTATTGCACTTCATAGAGTTACTTTTTGTCTAGTGTTTGCGAAGTGAAGCTTCGCCTCTTTGTCAAAAAAGTGTGAATAAAGAAATAATAAAAAAAATGCGAATGATAAATTGTTCTTGGAATTCGATAAACTTATTTTTTTTTTGCTTTGAAATTCGAGTTTAAAAAATGTAGTGTCTGTTGGCTATTTCTACACAAGCGTCAGCCTAGTGTATTTATTGTTTCGAGCATTTTTTTCTAACCTAACTCGCAAATAAATGTGTGCATTAAAAGTGTTCTTAAATTTGAAAGTTTCAATGTAGCGTTGGAAATTCCATAGCATCTGTTTTTTGCTTTTTTGTGACAAGTTTTTGGCTATTGCCTTTTAATCTTCCGTGCTGAGTGGTCTAGGCGAACTAATCCCTAGGTCGCACGTTAAAATCTCAGACGTAGCCCAATTTTTGCTAATTGGTGGCTCATTTCTAGTTTTATTGCACTTCATAGAGTTACTTTTTGTCTAGTGTTTGCGAAGTGAAGCTTCGCCTCTTTGTCAAAAAAGTGTGAATAAAGAAAAATTTTAAAAAATGCGAATGATAAACTGTTCTTGGAATTCGATAAACTTCTTTTTTTGCTTTAAAATTCGAGTTTAAAAAATGTAGTGTCTTTTGGCTATTTTTACACAAGCGTCAGCCTAGTGTATTGTTACGAGCATTTTTTTCTAAACTAACTCGCAAATAAATGTGTGCATCAAAAAGTGCTCTTAAATTTGAAAATTTCAATGTAGCGTTGGAAATTCCATAGCATCTGTTTTTTGCTTTTTTGTGACAAGTTTTTGGCTATTGCCTTTTAAACTTCCGTGCTGAGTGGTCTAGGCGAACTAATCCCTAGGTCGCACGTTCAAATCTCAGACGTAGCCGAATTTTTGCTAATTCGTGGCTGATTTCTAGTTTTATTGCACTTCATAGAGTTACTTTTTGTCTAGTGTTTGCGAAGTGAAGCTTCGCCTCTTTGTCAAAAAAGTGTGAATAAAGAAATAATCAAAAAAATGCGAATGATAAATTGTTCTTGGAATTCGATAAATTTATTTTTTTTGCTTTGAAATTCGAGTTTAAAAAATGTAGTGTCTTTTGGCTATTTTTACACAAGCGTCAGCCTAGTGTATTGTTACGAGCCTTTTTTTCTAACGTAACTCGCAAGTAAATGTGTGCATTAAAAGTGTTCTTAAATTTGAAAATTTCAATGTAGCGTTGGAAATTCCATAGCATCTGTTTTTTGCTTTTTTGTGACAAGTTTTTGGCTATTGCCTTTTAAACTTCCGTGCTGAGTGGTGTAGGCGAACTAATCCCTAGGTCGCACGTTCAAATCTCAGACGTAGCCGAATTTTTGCTAATTCGTGGCTTATTTCTAGTTTTATTGCACTTCATAGAGTTACTTTTTGTCTAGTGTTTGCGAAGTGAAGCTTCGCCTCTTTGTCAAAAAAGTGTGAATAAAGAAATAATAAAAAAATGCGAATGATAAATTGTTCTTGGAATTCGATAAACTTATTTTTTTTTGCTTTGAAATTCGAGTTTAAAAAATGTAGTGTCTGTTGGCTACTTTTACACAAGCGTCAGCCTAATGTATTTATTGTTACGAGCATTTTTTTCTAACCTAACTCGCAAATAAATGTGTGCATTAAAAGTGTTCTTAAATTTGAAAATTTCAATGTAGCGTTGGAAATTCCATAGCATCTGTTTTTTGCTTTTTTGTGACAAGTTTTTGGCTATTGCCTTTTAATCTTCCGTGCTGAGTGGTCTAGGCGAACTAATCCCTAGGTCGCACGTTAAAATCTCAGACGTAGCCCAATTTTTGCTAATTCGTGGCTTATTTCTAGTTTTATTGCACTTCATAGAGTTACTTTTTGTCTAGTGTTTGCGAAGTGAAGCTTCGCCTCTTTGTCAAAAAAGTGTGAATAAAGAAATAATCAAAAAAATGCGAATGATAAATTGTTCTTGGAATTCGATAAACTTCTTTTTTTGCTTTAAAATTCGAGTTTAAAAAATGTAGTGTCTGTTGGCTATTTTTACACAAGCGTTAGCCTAGTGTATTGTTACGAGCATTTTTTTCTAACCTAACTCGCAAATAAATGTGTGCATTAAAAGTGTTCTTAAATTTGAAAATTTCAATGTAGCGTTGGAAATTCCATAGCATCTGTTTTTTGCTTTTTTGTGACAAGTTTTTGGCTATTGCCTTTTAAACTTCCGTGCTGAGTGGTGTAGGCGAACTAATCCCTAGGTCGCACGTTCAAATCTCAGACGTAGCCGAATTTTTGCTAATTCGTGGCTTATTTCTAGTTTTATTGCACTTCATAGAGTTACTTTTTGTCTAGTGTTTGCGAAGTGAAGCTTCGCCTCTTTGTCAAAAAAGTGTGAATAAAGAAATAATAAAAAAATGCGAAAGATAAATTGTTCTTGGAATTCGATAAACTTATTTTTTTTTGCTTTGAAATTCGAGTTTAAAAAATGTAGTGTCTGTTGGCTATTTTTACACAAGCGTCAGCCTAGTGTATTTATTGTTACGAGCATTTTTTTCTAACCTAACTCGCAAATAAATGTGTGCATTAAAAGTGTTCTTAAATTTGAAAATTTCAATGTAGCGTTGGAAATTCCATAGCATCTGTTTTTTGCTTTTTTGTGACAAGTTTTTGGCTATTGCCTTTTAATCTTCCGTGCTGAGTGGTCTAGGCGAACTAATCCCTAGGTCGCACGTTAAAATCTCAGACGTAGCCCAATTTTTGCTAATTCGTGGCTTATTTCTAGTTTTATTGCACTTCATAGAGTTACTTTTTGTCTAGTGTTTGCGAAGTGAAGCTTCGCCTCTTTGTCAAAAAAGTGTGAATAAAGAAATAATCAAAAAAATGCGAATGATAAATTGTTCTTGGAATTCGATAAACTTCTTTTTTTGCTTTAAAATTCGAGTTTAAAAAATGTAGTGTCTGTTGGCTATTTTTACACAAGCGTTAGCCTAGTGTATTGTTACGAGCATTTTTTTCTAACCTAACTCGCAAATAAATGTGTGCATTAAAAGTGTTCTTAAATTTGAAAATTTCAATGTAGCGTTGGAAATTCCATAGCATCTGTTTTTTGCTTTTTTGTGACAAGTTTTTGGCTATTGCCTTTTAAACTTCCGTGCTGAGTGGTCTAGGCGAACTAATCCCTGGTCGCACGTTCAAATCTCAGACGTAGCCGAATTTTTGCTAATTCGTGGCTTATTTCTAGTTTTATTGCACTTCATAGAGTTACTTTTTGTCTAGTGTTTGCGAAGTGAAGCTTCGCTTCTTTGTCAAAAAAGTGTGAATAAAGAAATAATCAAAAAAATGCGAATGATAAATTGTTCTTGGAATTCGATAAACTTCTTTTTTTGCTTTAAAATTCGAGTTGAAAAAATGCAGTTCTGTTGGCTATTTTTACACAAGCGTCAGCCTAGTGTATTGTTACGAGCATTTTTTTCTAAACTAACTCGCAAATAAATGTGTGCATTAAAAGTGTTCTTAAATTTGAAAATTTCAATGTAGCGTTGGAAATTCCATAGCATCTGTTTTTTGCTTTTTTGTGACAAGTTTTTGGCTATTGCCTTTTAAACTTCCGTGCTGAGTGGTCTAGGCGAACTAATCCCTAGGTCGCACGTTCAAATCTCAGACGTAGCCGAATTTTTGCTAATTCGTGGCTGATTTCTAGTTTTATTGCACTTCATAGAGTTACTTTTTGTCTAGTGTTTGCGAAGTGAAGCTTCGCCTCTTTGTCAAAAAAGTGTGAATAAAGAAATAATCAAAAAAATGCGAATGATAAATTGTTCTTGGAATTCGATAAATTTATTTTTTTTGCTTTGAAATTCGAGTTTAAAAAATGTAGTGTCTGTTGGCTATTTTTACACCAGCGTCAGCCTAGTGTATTGTTACGAGCCTTTTTTTCTAACCTTACTCGCAAATAAAGTGTTCATTAAAAGTGTTCTTTTATTTAAAAATTTCAATATAGCGTTGGAAATTGCATAGCATCTGTTGTTTGCTTTATTTGTGACAAGTTTTTGGCTAATGCTTTTTAAGCTTCCGTGGCTGAGTGGTCTAGGCGAACTAATCTCTAGGTCGCACGTTCAAATCTCAGACGTAGCCGAATTTTTTGCTAATTCGAGGCTTATTTCTAGTTTTTCTTATTGCACTTTATAGAGCTGCTTTTTTATCGTGTTCTCAATAATGTTTGCGAAGCCAAGCTTCGCCCCTGTGTTTATTATGTAGCGCAGTGGTTAATTCCCGGCATCTGAAGTTTTTGTCCCTCGTTCAGGTTTTCGAAATGATCTCTTATACAGTATTTAAAGTGTGTTTTAGTGGTTTGTTTGTTTTTTTTCGGTGTATAGATGTGACGTCCAGAGAAATTTTTCTTCTGTGTGACTTTTTGCCGTTCATTAGTTGGCTTTTTTTCTGAATCGGTATGTTCGAAATAGTAATTGAGTTTTTTGAAACTGTCTATCGTTTTGACTGAGTCAAAATAGAAATAAGTTTTATTGCATCCAGGACGAGATGGGACTGGATGTGAGCAACTGTGTGCAGGTGGATCTGCAGCCAGGCACTGCCTACAAACTGAGAGTGGCAGGCATTAATGCATGTGGCAGGGGCGCATTCAGCGAGGTGGCAGCATTCAAAACATGCGTACCTGGTTTCCCCGGCGCCCCATCTTCCATCAAAATAAGCAAGGTTTGTTAACAAACGCAATGCAATTCCTAATTAACGATACCGTGAGCATCCGCAACCAAGGAAAATAAATTTAAAATGGAACGTTGTGTTGACAATTGAAGCAGTTATTGTTGATCCATAAGAATTTGAAACTATGATTTCTTCTGAATAATGGGGTTTTAGAGTTCATCATTTATCAATTCTTTGGCATTTGTCAATGTCCATATTTTTCAAAAAAACTAAACAATTTGCACTGCTTTCATTTTTAAAGAATTTCAAGTGAACGTTATATTTTCTAGTGATTATTCAAATCTTGATCTTGTTGAAAATAGGCTTCTCAAAATGTAAGTTAGTTTTAATTTGGTTCGTTTCAGAGCCCCGAAGGAGCTAACTTAAGCTGGGAGCCCCCTCAAAACACGGCCGGCAAAATCGTCGAGTACTCTGTCTACCTCGCAGTGCGAAACAGTGGCACCACTCCTGGATCTGCCGACCAGTCGAGAGGAGGGGCTGGATCAGGAACCGGCCAGCAGATGGCCTTCATAAGAGTATATTGTGGGGCTGCTCCTGCGTGTACAGTGCACAACTCACACCTGGTTTCAGCCCACATAGACTACAGCACCAAGCCATCTATCATCTTCAGAATAGCAGCAAGAAACGAAAAAGGGTAAGTTTCCATTTTACTCTCGACATTTGGTTGGCGGTTTGACCTAGGAGAACTGCACTCATTGTCTCTTCGCCATTTTGAACATTGAAAAAGAAACATCGGCAAAAAAGCTAACGGGACTATGTTTCTTTTTCAATGTTCAAATCTGGCAAAGAGACAATGAGTGATGTAAAATTGTATGCAATCTTATGTTGACTGCGAAATTCACGCAAATGCGCACACGTTCTCACTCAGGTCTGGTGCACAGTTTTTCCAAATAGTTGTTTATTTGGAGTCACCTAGTAACATGTGATTTGACCGTAAAAGTGTGATAGAGGGGTCCCAAGAAACTAACCGGGTCCCTTATGTTTAAAAAAAAATTGACTAAAAACTGTTCAGTTTTTTTGCTTTGGTAATATCAACTAAAGTCTGGAATAAGTTAGCGCAAATGAGGTAGGTTAATTACGCTTGAGAAAAAGTCTTGAAACGACCGACCGGCGCATATTGATTAAGTTAATTACTGTGTTTGCTTGAAATTAATTTGATTTGGGACCCCTCTCTCACATTTGGTTTTTAGCCAGACGCAGACCCCTCATCACGTTTGTACCGCTTAGACATTTGATTGGTAACAAGTTATTACAGCTGATGCTTTTTTACTTCATCAATTGAACCGGAAAAAGAAATTTATTTCATACAAAATAATGATAATTAAAATCCCATTTCAGAAATTTTCCAACTCAATATATATCTCTAATTTTTGAAATGCATAATTTATGTTCTAATTTATTACATGCAAATTTTGATTTTTTTTGTGCATCCGAATGGGGCAGTACATTAGTGCCGACAAATATTTTGAATACTGTTTTTACTCATCGCAAATCTCAGAAAACATAATTAGTTCAAATCGACGGAAGTTGAGAAGTCGAAAACGGCCATTTTAACTGATGCCGCTTGTCAAACAAACAAAATTTTGTCAAACAAACAAAATTTTGTCAAACAAACAAAACACGAATTGAATAATTTATTCAGGAAGTGTTTGTCATAATATACATGCAAAACAAAAACGGATCGTTTAATCGGAGAAATTTTTCAATTGAATAAGTTATAATGAACATAGTGCAGAATAATACATTACCAAAACTGAAAATAAAAATTTATCATCATAATATAACTAAATAGGCTCTGTTTTCAAAGTTTTCAATAAATTAAGCCCATATTGGTCCAGTATGTTTCCAGATTGATGACTCCCAGTTGATAAAGATAATTCAGTCGGTCATTTTTTGCATTTAATTGTTTCCACTTGATTTTTTTATCCGGTTTTGGCTCACTCTGTTCCAATCGACGAAAAGAACATCGAGATGATTTTTCTTGAGATTTTAGGTTTTAAATTACGGTCCACAAGGATGGTATGACTCTGCCAATTTGCCGATTCCAGGTTGAATGCCAAGTTTCGCATGTATTCGTAGTTCGGAGATCGTTTGGGCGGTCAAAAACGTTCCAAAATTCAACTCCAACTTTGTTTATCTGGTTTAAGTTCTCTTATGCTTTTCAGTACTGCGGAAAGCTGCTTTTTTTCTTCTTTTTACTAAAAATACGCGTTTTTTTTTTGAGTTTTTTTTCATTTTTAGGCGGCAGATGAATTGTTAATGAATTTTCTCTGATTATTTTATCGTAAAGTTTTTGAGAGATTGTGTTGAATCTCTTTCAATAGCCTCGTACAGTTGTTGGTGGAATTTTTCGTTTGCAATTTTTTCCCATTGTGGTTCATGGTTGTGACTGTTTTCGTCATAAAGAATGTGGGTAACATTTACATTGGTAGAAAGACGAAAAGAACATTTTTTCTGAGCAACAAAGTATATATTTTTGAATTTTTGCTATAGCGTTTGAAAAGTCATTAAATACTAAGTTTGTTCCTTTTCCACGCTTAATTAATTCAAAGTTTCTCATGTCTTATAATGTGAAAATTTCAAGTTTTAGCTGATATTATTATCTCAAATCTGATTGGCTGAAAATCGGTCAAAGCTACTTGCCAGATTTTTCATTTAAGTTTGTGTATATGTATGTATGTATGTATATGCTTAAGTTACGTTCCCCGCAAAGGTGAGCAAGCAATCTCAATTCTAATTGCGATAATAGCCGCATGCTAAGCGACACGCTTTCAAGTAGGCCGCTCCCCGTGTTAATGTTTTTACGGCTATTTATGTATGTCTAGCTATGGTCCTGCAACACAAGTGAGGTGGCTGCAAGATGCCTCCAGGGACTCCCTCATGGCCCCTTCTTCCTCTTCGCCCCACAAGCGCCCAGTTGGACAACCCCTCGTCGCGCCCCAATCACACTCGCCAGCTGACATGAATCCGTGAGTATCAATCTACTCTGAGGTCTTGAATAAGACTCCCTCTCCCGTACTTTTTTTACTGCAACACTTTACACAGAGGTCAAAAAACGACCCTCTTTTTCCTCATCAAGAGGCGTCTTTTTTGCAGGGCATTTTGGATCACCACCCTCTACCCTGGATTTTGGCAGTTGATGCCAGTGAAAATTTTTCATCATAATGGACGGCAACCAATTATTAAGAATAACGTTCTATGGTGGGAAAGAAAATTTCTAAATCGCTACCAAGTCGTAGCAATTAGTCTGTTTTTCGAAAAGCAGGTAATTGTGTCTTTCAAGGTTGAAACGTAATCTTAATTAATTATAATACTGAGTTTTCTAACTTATTTAGATATGCTGATCAAAAAATCAAGAGAGGAAAATTCGACAAGAGTTGATTGAAGTCATTTCAAGTTGAAAACAAATATAGTTCTTAATCAAACTTATTCTTAAGTGTATTTTTCAATGCTTTCCTTTTGTACTTGATATTTGTGTCGATTTAGTTTTTGATTTCTTTCTTTGTCACAGTACGCCAGTAATTTAAACTGAATAAAATTTAGTGTTGAGATTTGACTTTTGTGTATGAAAGTTTGCTCAGTGTGTCTAAATTATAGACTATTGTTCAAGGTTTGCAAACGAAATAACTTGTGAGTGGTCCGGTTGCGGATGAAATTCGCGAATACTTGAATTGTCCCAATTATAGCTGCGGGAAATTTTAAGCCGACCAGTAAAAAGAAAATGATCTATTTTACTAATGGGGCGTACCACAAAGATCAGTTCTTGGTCTCTCAATTTTTTTTATTATTAGTGATCCACCAAATGTAACGCCTTCAGGTAAAATAACTATGTTTGCAGACGATATTAGTATTTCTCAAAGACACATCGAAAGTAGCGAAGGCGCAGTTTAGAACAAAAAATGTCTGAGATTGGATAAAGGAAACAGTTGACACTGATAGTCTAAAACAAAAAAGTTGACTCAGTTGGCGGCAATCCTGTATCAGTAAAAAAAAAATTAAGTATGTCGACTTTAGTACAATTTTAGTTCACTTGCTAGCGTTAGTAAGTTAGAACGAACCTTCTTTTTTTCTAACCTAACTCGCAAATAAAAGTGTTCATTATTTGGTGCCAAAGTGTTCATTATTTGTTGGCACTTTTGCTGTAATCACGATCAGTAGCATTGGAAATTTCATAGCAACTGTTCTCTGCTTTATTTCAGGCTAGTGATTGTGATTAACTAAGCTTCCGTGGTTGCGTGAGACTCATACCCTCATAGTCGCCGTATGTCGCAGATCGAATCCGACACCTAGCCGAATTTTAACTAATTTGAGGCTAATTTCTACTTTACCTTGCATTTTAGAGCTGATTTTGTCGTGTTATCGCTAGTATTTTCGAAGCGCGGCTTCCCTCTGTGTACTTCCTACGTAGAGACAGTCCATCAATATGATAATTTGCTCTAGATTTTACGCAAAATTATTATACGCAAAAAAAAACAGACAAGGAATTCGTAATTTTCTACACAGAGGCGAAGTTGTACTTCGCATACTCAAGCAAAAATATGACCGATAATGCTACTGGGGAAACTAAACAAGACTGCTCGTATCAGGGCGAAGCCCTGAAGGTTCCGACTGCCTTTTAAGATTTTATGGAGCAGTAATAACATTAAAAAATTAAATGTAAAAAAAAATAAAATAATTTTGAAATTTTTAATAGAAATTATCCCCCCACAAGCCAATTTAAAGTACAAAAAGATAGATTTAGCTCCTTGTTACAAATCAATTATAGCAAATAAGCTTCTTTCGACCAATTTGGAACGATTTTAAGAGGGATTAACTTTCCGCTTACGCGTTAATAGCGCGAAATATATCGCGCGTTAATTGTCCCAAAATGGCAATCTTTAAACCCCCATAACTTAACAAAAAATGATCACAGGTGAAATATCTTTTCAAATTTGAGCTCAGAACAACAATACTTTTTCAATGATAAAAAAAATTCCGTCAAAAATGGCTAGTTAAATTTGTCTGAAGAAAAAACCCACCCCGAGCACAAATATTCCGTTACTTTCGTATCGCATTTTAACTAGTATACGAAAAAGTTCATTAAAAACATCCGAACCTACCCAGGTTCGAGCCCTCTTATTTTGCTGCTGGTCGCCTTCCCTACATCTCGCTCTAGAGCCATGATACCTTGAAGCTGAAATGCTATTTGTAATATAATAATCTGTGTTAATGTCCTTGGCATTGGCTGTACTTAATAGCTGTATCAAATGAACACTTTCAAAATGAACACATCTTGTCGCAACAATTGCATCGCAACAATATTTGCGATTTAGAATGGAAAAAAAAGAAAGTTCATACTATAACACAAGCTATGCTTGTTTAAAAATGCTCTTCTCGGACAAGACAAAAGAATAACTCAACTCCCATGGATTAAAAGGATATTTTTTTCTCATTTGACGAACATTTCAATGTTTGTAGTCCTGGTTCGATGATTTTCTCGCTGTTGCTTACCCTTCCAGCACAAGAAATAGCTTCGAAGCACATCCACAGATCCCTCTCGGAACAACCCACTGCCTGCGGGGTAGTATAGGAAGTTGACGGACACATTGGCTGTAGCTGGCAACAGCTCAATCGAATTAAAAGCTACTTGTTCGAAACACGCTACTTGTTCGATCCCTTCCCTCATTCCACCCAAGCATTGTTCTTTAATTCTGAGCGCAGAAAATAAACACAAAAATGCAATTAGTTCTAAAGCAGTGGCACAGCAGCGGCTATCCGTTACGAGCCGAACTGCTCATATGTTGGTCCTTTCTCTTGGAAAAAATTGCCGTGATAATAGCTTGCAGTACTATAAAGATATTGTAAAATCAATCCATAGACTAAGATTGATACTATTTTCTACGATAGTGAAAGAGTTATTTTATGACCAGCATAAATAGTGCCTTGCACTAGAGCCTTTCAAGCCTTTATCTACTCGCATGATTTTTGGCTTGCTTCTATCGAAAAAAGCTAGCACAGACAATGACAATTAATTCTCGCTCGCAGTTCCTCCAATATTTTGCGATAAGACCGTGACAAAAAAAACGGATTCATTAATTTTAAAGATGTATTAAATTTCTACACTGCAAACTACCTTTTTCCTGAAAAAACCTAAAAAAATCAAGTCGACCTTAACAAACGTCTTCACTGTGTGCATTGATTTTCAATAATCCTTGAAAGGAGCCGTATAATGAATAGTTCCCAGAAGAATTGACATTTGCGAAAGTTTTCAGAGGTAGAAATTTCTAGGGGGTTGGGCCAACGAAGAAGTTGATTTGTATAGGGGTTGTGTGTATTCGACAATTGAGTAGTACAGAGCATTAACAAACTCAAACCACTTCACAAGAACGATTTAGCGTTAAAGTTTTTTAATGCTTGACTTATCAAGACGTGATAGACTTTTTTCTGCTTAACTTGTTAAACCGATTCACTTGGTACTTTGATTCATTATGAATTCAACCCTACAAGCGTCTCCCGCACACGTAGTCTTGAGGAAACGAACACACGTGGGACGACAAAAGTCGTGGGTTTGAATTTGACCAGGATTTGTTTTTTTCAAAGGCTAAACTCCGTTTCAAAACAAAATTGTCTGCCTATATTTTATCTGCTTATCTTTTCTCGGCTTTGTTGCCTAGTCTTCAGATTTTTTTCTGTACGCAATTTTCATGTAGTTGCTTTTAGTGCGTTGACTTACTCCTGCAACTTATAATTTCACTTGACTTGATTTTTCTTTTTTTAGATAGACCAAATTGATCACAAATTACTGTTAAGACCCTAATTTGGCAAAATTGTCTGCGCTCAGGCAATTTTTTTGAAACAGCAGGCCAAAAAAGGCGTTTTTAGGCACTTTTTGGAAAATGTTGACCAAAAAATTGCGTTTTTTCGGCGCGCGCTTCCCCCTCAAATTAGTACATATTGGTTATATCAGAAAATTCTTTGGGTCCTTCACCAAAACTGGATATCTCAAAATAATACAAAGGGACCCTTTGAGTCGGCAGGGGTCGTTGGGGTTTCTGGACATATTTTGCGCATATTTAACAACATAGCCAATTGAAGATTGCAAAAGAGTAAGGAACGCAAGTAAACATAAAAAAAACACTGACTTTGCTGAAAAAGTCTTTCTAAAACTTTTTCCGGAAGAGCCTTCACTATGTTCATTACTCTGGATCATTCTAGACAATTTTTTTTCAAAATATTTCTTTGGTTGATCAGAATATTTATTTTTTAGACTTTGCGGCTCTTTTCTTTCCTGTCTGATAGCTTGCAATGCTATTTTTATGGAGTATCGCAAGTGGTGCGAAGATCTGCTTCTCTTCTGTGTGAAAATTATTGTCAAACTTTACTCTGATCAGAAAAATTTTTTCCGAGCTTTCCCAAACAATGAAAAGAAACAATTGAGCAAAAAATTTCAGTTTTTTGGCCAAAAATGGTATCCATCTCAAAAAAAAGGAATTTTGCGAAGTGAGTTGTCGGATTCCCGAGTTGTGGGGGCGTGCGCCCTTCCTCAAATCTGCCCCTGATTTCACCTCAAGTATACCACACCACTACAGCCTTTGTGTGATATAATGCTTAAAACTATGAACTTTTCTGTTCGCCAATTATCTGTTCACCAATTATCTGTTCACCATTTTGCGGTACCTCCGTCTCTGGCGATCCAGCATCTATACTCACCTTGAGACAAAAGGAAATGAAGGAAGATTTTAAAAGTTTATTTTAATTGAAAGTTAGCACTTGATTGTAGAACAAAATTTGAGAGTATTTGAACAATTTGTTGCATCAGCAAAATAAAATAGAGACTAGGTCTTGCCTAGAAGACGTATTTTATAAACTGCATTTACCTACCACTCTACCGGTCAAAAACATGCTGCCGCAGAGCTAAAATAGAAAATACTGCCTCTATTCTCGATTAGAATACAATTTGATTGCTCTCATTCGCAAATGAGGTTTGGTCAGTTTAGTTTCGAATGTCGCGGCGACTGCTGGAGTGTAGCGGCGTTGAGGAGCTTCGTAAGCAGATTGTCCTGATGTGTCAATTCGGATAGAATAAAACAATTGATTAGCAGACACTTTTCATGTCCAAGTCCAAATATCAAACGTCAAAAAAGCGACAAGTCGATTGTCCTTTCTAACAAATTATTTTCGTTTCTTTTCGCCTGCAGCGAAATGTCTATTAAAGTTTTTATCACATTTTTATCAGTCGGAGATTTTGTCACATTTTTTATTTTGATTTCTTTTGTCTTAAATTCATTTTTTCGAGTGACTCTTTTCAGAGCAATGTTTCTTTATTTGCGGGTTTTCAGGCGTTTTTTTTTGGCTATTGAATGAAGGCGGCGGTAACTCCTTCTTCGTCAATCGTTCGCTTCTTCGTCAATCGTCATGCTGCATCTCGCGATAGTCGTTAATAGCTCGCATGGCATAGTAGAGCTCTATCTGCATGCGAGCTTCCATAACAAGAATGCAAATATGCACCTGAAACAGCATGAACAAAACTTGGAAAACATAGCCAACTGACAGTTGGAAAAGAGTAATGAACGCAAGGAAACTGAAAAACAACTGACTTGTTTTTTCAAAAACCTTCATCTTTTGAATTTCGAAGAAAAACATAGATGGCCTTAAAGCTCTTTGAATTTGTAGAACAATTTATGACGGACGGTTTTTTTTGTTAAAATTAACCTAATTTGAGAAAACTGGATCAATAGGCAAAACTTATATTTCGCTGGGAAATCTGATTATTTTCCCTTTTCGAAATTAGCAGTCAATCACATTTTTCGTGACCTTTAACTTTTGCTGTTCAATAAAGGAGTTTGCCTTCCTTTTACCAATGGAAATGCACCGAACTTGAAACGAAATCTCAAGTCAAACCTCGAAAAATCAAAATTGAGCATGAACAAAATTGAGCGAGAACAAAGACTTTTTCCTGAAAAAAAATCAGCAAGACCTATATAAGAGTACTCACTACGTTTATTGCTCTTAAAAACATAAGGATAACGTCATATTTTACAGTTGGTTTCGAACTGCAGAATTAGTGTTTGCCTTTTATCTTCAAAAATCTTTACCATGATTTTAACACATGCTGTTTTTGACTGAACTTGGCGAGTTTTGAAAACCCAATTAGCTACTCAATAGTTCGAAGCTTAAATGAAACATGCTGCGAAATACGTGCAAAGTGAAGATATTATGCTGACATTGCCAGCAAAAAAGCAAAGATGTCAATGAATTAGAAAAACCATAAATCCAAAAAAAATTTGGATTTGAACTTCATTCCTTTACACTTAAATCTAAGTGAAAAGTACTTTTTCGTTTCAGTAAAAATTTTATAATTTTATAAACAGTATTTTTTAAGTATGCATAGTACCTTTCCGTTTCAGTAATAATTTTAATGATATTAATATTACTATTTCATTAATATAAGCATTTCAAGTATTCATTGCACCCTTTCGCTTAAGTAATATTTTCAATGTTTTAAATGATATCAATATTATACTTATCGTATTATATTATTACTACAATGAATACCATTTCTGAGTGGTCCAGTTGGTATGGGTTGCAGGAGAGAAAAAACTGTCTGGTGATGGAGTGTGGCTGCACCAGAGCCCTCTTGGCGAAGTGGATGAAGAGACGGCCAGCTTGTCTGCCGGAGAAGAAGTCGATCAGGTCATAGTTGAAGTCGTCGTAGAGAATGCCATGAGTCATGAGACACACACAGGGTATGGTTCGTCTGAAGCTCGTAGTGTTCACACTTCCACTCTGACCATACTTGCCAAACCTACGCAACACAACGAACCCATACATGAGATAGAAATGGCCATAGTTTGAAAACAAGCGATATGGTTCTTCTAGACTTCTCAAGCACGCCCTTGCACACGCATGCAAGCAAACACATATAATCGGTGGTTTTAACTTTGATTAAAAACTTAACTTGATAAAATCGAGATCATCCGATTAAATACCATAATGGCCACATTTTGTTCTAATTTTGTTCGTAATATACAAATGAAAACCACACACCAAGCCAAAACATTACAAAAACCAGCTGTTTTGGTAGAGAAAGTGAAAATAGCTGCTGAAATGAACAGTCATATGTTTAGGTTTTTTAGGGAGTCTACTCTAGCTAACTCAAGGACAATTTTACTGAAATTTACGAAAAAAAGTTATAGCATACTGGGAAAACATGTTCACATTTGCAGACCTGACTAACATGATATCAACCAAAATATGATGTCAGACCATTAAATCGCCAGGATTAAACTAATTTCGAAAATTTGGTTAACAAATTTAGACTGTACTTAATAAAACCGCAAAATTAGCTCAACTATTTGCTCTGTAACTCCTAATCTGACACTAAATCTGTTTAACTATTTCATGAAAACTGTTTGATCTTATCGGCTAATGTCGACTAAAGTGCTTTCAACTTTTGAGAAAATTCTAGAACTTCTCAGAGTTCAACAAAAATTGCCATCCAAACATAGCCAACAGACAGTTGGAAAATGAACTCGATAAATCCGAGACAAAAATTTTAAAGAACAATGAAGCCCCTTAAGTTCTTTCGAAAATTTTTGAAGCTTTTTTGATTGGTATTTTTTTTGATAACGACAAAGAATATTCAGAATACTGAATTATTAGGTAAATTTTTCAGTCCGAATAAATCCAAGAAATAAAATCCACTTACGAAAGTACAAATCAAAAGAATTTTCCAGCTTTTTCAAAGAAATTTTCATTGAGAAAACACGAATAAAACACAGAGCCGAAGCCGAGCTTCGCATCACTTGCGAAACAATACAAACATAAAAAAGCTTAAGAAGTCGAGAAAAAAACTGAGAAATGTTCTTATGTCTCGATGAGTTAGCATCTTAAAATAGCAACGCAACAAAACTTCCGAAGCGGAAACAAAGGCGAAAATCTTTGAGCAGACATCAGTTGAGCCGAAAAAAAACAGATTTTCTAAACAAGTTTTACGCCTCTGAAACTACAAAGCATAACACTTGCAACTATAATTAAAGTTTTCTAGATAAAAAAATCCGTGATGCGGCAAATAAGCCGAAAAAGTTGGAAAGACCACATGAAGTCCGACAACTCAACTTTTACCTGAAAGAAAAATTAAAATTCATGAGCAAAAAACCTGTCGGGACTCAAACCCCAGACCTTAGGGTGCAAAGGCGACTTCGTTATCTTAAGCCCAAGGGAAATGAGCCTGGAAGGGAAATGAGATTAAGAGAAAGACCTCGGATTCAAATCCTGACCTCCACGCGTCTTAGCCACTAGGCCTTACCTTACACTCCCATTACGCAAAATCTATCCTTCGATATCTGTACAACTGCAGCAGTACTGTACTCGGGGTTAAAAATAAAACGAATAATACTGTAATGGCAAAAAACGGGCAATACTGTACTGTTATTGTAGTGTACTGACTTGTTGTAAGTGAGGCTGAATGCAGTTTTGCTCCTCTGTTCGGCCTGGCGTCGCAGAGTGGCAGTGCTGCTGTTCCTGTTGTCTCCTCCCCGCTGCTCCAGCAAAAAGTCCAAGCTGCTCACCACTCTGCTCACACTCTCCTCATTCGTTTCCGTCCACTCATCCTCTTCCCCTCCCCCTCCCTCTGTTCCAGTTGCACTGCTGACACCAAAGTCCACGTGACCCATCTCAACCCCTAGGTACTTCCTGAAAAAAAACACGCATACAAGTTAAACTACCATCAACATGCCATTTTAATGGTTATTTCGTATTCTAAAGCCAGCGTTGACTTTTAAATCTAAAACGTTTAATTTTTCGATCTAAACACGAGGCTCAAATTAATGAAACCACCAATTTATGCTACCCATGGCTGACGATTCGTCAGATCATTAATAACACATTTATTATCTCCCCAAATGAGAATGCAAGCAGATTAAACGATTTGAGAATAAACGCGATGTGAAAGTGAAGTCTTCTCCCTCCACCACGTAATTTAGGAAATTGTGAAAAAAAAAAACGATGTCCGCAATGGTGTGTCCTCCATACCTGAAGTTCAGACAGCATTCAGATCCATCTAATTCAAACATTCTTAATCTTAAATACTTATAATATTCTCTCCGCTGAAACCGATACAAGTGAAATACTTTTTTAGACTTGGACATAAAATAAAAAATTCTTAGACATTACAAGTCTAAAGGCCATATCAGTTATTTTTACTATCTAAGTTCTAAGTTTTCGTTTAGATCCTGCAATCACTTCAAAAAAAAACAAAAATCGCCGCAAGAGTTTTTTGAAAATATGATCTGAACATTCTATGCCACTTGAATAGTAACCGGCTATCCTTGTTGTTCCGACCATTGAAAATGGGGAGAAACTTTTTATTCCGGTGTATTAGTTTTTTAAAAAAATTTTTTCAACTTTGTTTCCCACGGAAAATCAGTTAACACAAATAATCTGCGGAATGGGTGGAGTGATATATCATATTAAAACCATGAGTCGTGATTCGAACAGCATATAAAGTTTTTGGAAATTTTTAACGCCATTTTGGGAATCACAAACTTCAGAAATTAAAAATCACAATTTTTCTTACAATTTACAGTTTTTTTACAATTTTTTCTTCATTTTTTTTAGTTAACTTTTCTTTAAAAAGTATTTTCCAATGTGCCAATATTACTATGACTGTCAAATTTGCCTAAGTTTTATTTTTCCCTTCGGATCTTTTTTCACATCACGCAGAAAAAAAACCTCACTAATTTGAATAAACTTTTTTGTAATTTTTTAAGACTATCGTCGGAACATTCCATTCTGTGCTGCTTCTTGCATAGTAACCGACTATCCTTGTTTTGTTTTTTTTCCACGCCAAACCATTAGATTTTTTTGTTTTTCGATTATTTTTTTTAGAGACCCTTGTCATATAGGCGTATTCTGCTCTTACTATCGAATATACTTAAGTTTTAGGCTTTTGTTCAGATCCGCTCATTGGCGAATGAACAAAAAACAACTTGCTAAAATATGTTTCTTTTTTGTGGTCAAAACTTCTGTGCTACTTGCACATGAAACCGGCTATACTTGTTCTCATTGTCATTTGTTTATAACTTAATCAATTTACAAAAAATGCAAGTTATAAATGTTCATGTTTTGAAGTGCGCAACACAAGTCTTGTTCCCACCTGTTCTGCTGTGATATCTGGGCACTCTTCAGACTAGCCGAGCTGATCTTGAGGATAGCATCTCCATTGCTACTCCCACTCCCACTACCACCACTAGCGCTCACTGATACTGTATCTATTCGACCATTAAGGCCACCGTCAGATCCCAACGAAGCGCCAACCTGAACAACGCCAAAAAAATATAATTTTTAGTTAGTACTCAGAAAACTTACAAATTCCAAACCACTCCTTACTAATTCGCAATTTTTGATCCATCCTAGCCAACGGCAACTGCTCGCTCCTAGACCCGCCAGGTACTATTTTGCGCCAGTTATCCCGTTTGGTACAATTTAACTATTTTTTAAAAACTTTTTTAGAGAGGCCAATATTTTCTCATTTTAAGTGGATTGTTCGGTCGATCAACTTAGTCGATTAAAAAGGCGCAAATTTTTTGATAACCTCTCCTCGCAGGCATCCTTGATCACAGCTATTGCCATGATATTTAGTGCCTGTTATCAAAACACAAACATACTTTCTCTAAAGACGCGTCTCGACTGGGGCCATGCGACTGCTGTGTCACAGAGTCTTTTTCTCCTCCTCCTCCAAGGGAACATGAGTTGTTTGAGTCATTGCGGTTATGGCGTCCTTGTTGGCCAGCAGAGTCAGTTCTACTCAGATGTCTCACTATGCTCTGGTAGGAGTGAGAATGAGCTGAGTCAGAATGCAAAGACGAGTAGTCACTCTTATGAGGGATGGTCTGCAACTGCTCTATGAAATCTGCACCCTCTTCCTTGTCCGCCTAAACATCAGCAGTCCAGAAAAACAATTCAAAGAAAAAATATATGCCCTTAAAGCACTTCGAATTTCAAAAACTAATTATGACTGACACTTTTTTGATCAAATTAACCCAATTTGAGAAAACTGGATCAAAAGGAAAATTTTCTATTCCACTGGGAATTCTAAAAACTAAAATCCACTTTTGAAACTAGAAGTCGAGCACGTTTATCACGCAGTTAACAATTTTGTCTCCTATAATGGAGTTTGCCTTCGTTTTAACAAAAGAAATGAACTCAACTTAAAAAGAAAACAAAAGTCAAACCACGAAACATCAAATTTGAGCATGGAAAAATTTTTGGGACTTTTTGCTGAAGAAAAACACCAAGACCTAATTAAGTGTCTTCACTAGGTTCACTGACACAAAACCAAAATAAAACATACAGCAAACAATTTTCAAAAAAAACCAAAAACTCTTTCCAAAAATTGAAATTTTGTAACCAGTATAGTTCGTAAAGTAATACCTGTCTATCGTCTCATAATAGCACTTCAGAACCAAAGTCAGAAACAAATGACCCTCAGATGGCAAATTAAACATAGTCAACAGACAGTTGGAAAAAGTCAATGACCACAAGTCAACAGAAAAAAAATACTGACTAGTTTTTAAAATCTTAACTTTCGAATTTCCAAGAAAAAATATATGGCCTTAAAGCTCTTTGAATTTCTAGAACAATTTATGATTGACACTTATCTATCAAAATTTACACAATCAGAAAACTGCATAAATAGTTTTAAAAAATGTTCCGCTCGGAAATCTGATCATTCAATTCCGTTTTCGAATTAGAAGTCGGTAACCTTTATACTTTTTCGTGACCTTTACCCATTGGCTGATCGATAGTGGAAATTGCCTCCCCTTTAACAAAGTAAATGAACTGAACTTTAAAAAAAATCAAAAGTCAAACTTTTGATTTTGTCTGGGATTAATATTTCATTTTGAATAATTTTATCTGGTATGATTTAATCTGGGATGATTTTGAATGTCTGCCGATTGATCTAAAATATGTAAATCTAAAATACGAAAAGATTGATCTAAAATACGAAAAAGTCTAAAATAGTAAATACTCTTCTGAGTTATGTTTTACGTACTGTACTCATAGAGTAATTTCAGATAAGGTACACCGTCTGTTCGTCACGCTATCTTTTTTTCGGCCGGATAGGTTCGTGCACCTTCTTAATCTAATGACAATCTTAATCTTACTCTTATATCTCCTAGTCTCAATAGATCTAGTGTATACTGGTCTTTGCGAGTTAGTTCTTGGAGTTTATACAGAAGGAGAACAACTGTAGTCTAAGATTTATTCAAATTGTTCTGGTGCTGAAACTACAAGTAGTTTCAGCACTTACAAATAAGTGTCTATGTTAGCATGCTAGTTTAGAACTGGTTCCACTTCTTTAGACTATTGGAAAATAGGTCGACTCTTATTTCAAACAATTTGAACTTCCAGCTGTTTCGTAAAAAAACAGCACGCTCACTAACTCGCGCGTGTGTAACTATACAAGTTTGAGCAAATCTGATTCAATTATTTTTTGCTTACTCAACTAAAATCCACTTTAAAAACTTAAACAAAATCCAGTTTGCCTTTTGTTTATCGAAACGTAATTTGCCTTACATTTGGCAAATGAATTTAAAGAGGTTCCACGGCAATCTGAAATTAAACCACTTAAATATAAAGTAAGCGCGAACAAATATTTCGACTTTCCCGAAACAAAACGTGCAAATTAAATAAGTAAAAAGTTCATCAAATCGTAACTTTTTTAAACCACATAATGCTTCCGTTAAACTTAAAGCAGGTATTTTGTTTAATTTCTTCCAAACAAACCAAGTATATTAGATTAGCTTACAAAAAAGTGTGCCGGAGTTGCCCTCCCGCTGACCGGGGTGACCCCACCACTGCTGCTGGGCGAACTTGGACCTGCGAAATTCGACTGCACTGCGAGAGAGTTGCTGCTTGAACAAGTATTACTTGGACTACTCAAACCCCCACTAACGTTCTCGCCCACTCCGTTCTCTCTATTGACACTTGAAGACTGCGAAGCGCCAACTCCAATCACTTCATTTGACCTTAAAAACACCATATTCATGTAAACTGCAAAAACCTAAGCAGTTCATATCTGCAACAGCTTTTGAATATTTGCAAGTTCTGTCGATAGCTTGTAAAAATATATCAATTCAGTTTTTTTTTTCAAATTTAAATGATTTCTGATTGTTTATGAATGACAACTTGACTTGAGCTACATTTTGAATGTAAATTTTACATAGAGGCGAAGCTTCGCTTGGCAAACACTAGCGAGAACACGACAGAAAGCAGCTTTATAAAGCGCAATAAGAAAAAGCACAAATAAGCCTCGAATTAGCAAAAATTCGGCTACGTCTGAGATTCTATCGGCGACCTTGAGATTAAGAGTCACACACTAACCACTCAGCCACGGAAGCTTAGTAGATAGAAGATTAAACACTAGCCACAAATAAAGCAGAGAACAGATGCTAGTGTAAAAATAAAACCCAGTCAAAGTTCTCAGTAGATGAACATTAACAAGAGTTCATGTCCAATGCCTCTTTTATTGCTTCACAAATCACAGCAGATATCTACGACCAAACATATTGCTAAATTTACAATTTAAAAATTACATTCGGAGTCTTATCTTGGGAGCTTCCAGTTTTTTAAAAGTTTATTACTAGACGAGCTACTAAAAATTTATTGAAGATCCCAGTCTTTCGTATTAAATTGGAAATATTATCCATTCGGTACAGAGCTACCAAGCTCTTCAAAAATCTGCATTAAAATGGTTTGCTTGCTATCCTAAAATTTTTTGAAAAAAATCAAAAAACAAAAAACAATATTTTCCAATTTATGCAAAACGTTCGGAATATTTAGCTTCTCAGTAATAATGAAATAATAGTTGATTTCATTTAATTCTAACAGATCATAGCTGAGAGGTAAACATCCTAGACTCTCAGCCCGGGAGCATGAGCTCGATTCCCGGTGCTTACCCGCTACTTTATAGATACTAAGCGATTACTTATACATTACTTAATAGATACTAAGCGAATAGTTTTGATTGTCTTTGTTCATAAAGGCATGTTTGTCTTGTGGTAACAAGCGTGACTGTCCTCCCTTTAGATATGTTTCGATCCCAGTAGTGACCAATTATTCTCGCATAGCCAAAATATTTTACTATAATAATTTTAAACAGATGTGAAGCTCCGCTTTGCAAGAACTAGCGAGAAAAGGACAAAAAACAGCTCTTTAAAGTGAAATAAGTTTGAATGCTAGCATCGCAAAAGTTACTATGTTGGAACACTACTGTTTTCTGACAGTAAATATGCCTTCAACCGATCTTAAATTATTTAAGTGCTGGTTTTCAGTTATAAATAAGTTTTTAAAAAAAAAGAAATAAGCCTCAACTTAGGTTGGGAAAAAAAAGTTGCTGCGTAGTATTACACTACGATCCACTTGTGTAAATAATGACGACTCCATCTGTCTACCTTGCATGACTGCTGTTCTGTGCTGTTTGCGTGGAGGTGGCAGCGGAGGTATTTGAGGCTTTGAAGTAGTCGTGGTTGGGAGGAGGCATGACTCCTGTGGCAAGGATGAATCCGCTGAGAGAGTGGAAGTGTGCGAGGATGATGACTGCCTGGACCAGTTTGTCCTGAGGCCACTGTCTCGAACCCCCACTTCCCTCCACCACTTCCTGATACACACAACGCAGCCTATCTTTAATTTTTCTCAGGTATTAGGCATAGCTTCACACCACATGCGATGCAAATATTTATAATAAAAAAAAAACATCATTGTAATGCAGAAAAAAGCAAAACAACAACGGTTATTTCGATAAAAAAAAACAGCAGACGCATATTTCCTTTATCGTCGTCAAAAATAATGAACTGGAAACCAATACATATGAGAAAAACTATAGAGGCATATTTACATTCCTTTTCATCAAAAATAATAAACAGACCAGCTTATGAGAGAGCATAATCAAGAAAAAATTGCGAACATAAACACAACAATAAAAAGGATCACCGGTTGTTGTACAAATAGTACGAATATTCCGACAATTATACAAAACTTCGAGTTTCTTTTTTCGAATTGTATTGACTACGACTGTCGAATATACCTAATTCCTGTTTTTCCATTCAGATCACACTACACAGAAAAAAAAAACGAAACTAATTTGAAAACACAGCCAGTCGAAGATTGGAAAAGAGTAATGAACGCAACATTAAACATAAAAAAACTCTTTCTCAATTTTCGAATTTCAAAGAAAAAAATAGACGCAACTTAAGCTCTATAAAGTTTTAGAACAATTTATGATTTGCGCATTTTTGATAGCATGAACCCAACTAGGGAAAACTGGATCAATAGATAATTTCAAGTTCGCATTTAGAGAGTGCTATTTACGTCACTTTCAGCAGATGAATTTCAATTGAACTCAAAAAGTGCATATTTAATTAAGTGCGTTCATAAATGCATCAAATGCATCAATATGTATGAATGCACATCTGTAGTTATTAGAAACTTTTAAGACTTTTCCTGAAAAACAAAAAAAATCAGCAAGACCTATAAAAGGGTCTTCACTACGTTCATTACTCTTTAAAATTGTGTTTTTTAAGACTATTTCGGAAGATTCAGTGCTATGTGCTGTGGAAGATTTATGTTTTAAAATAAACTGGCTTCCTTGTTTATTAAAAAAAAAAAATTGAAAGCGCTCAAAGGAACTTCGAAACTGATTTTTGTAACCGGAATAAAACCAAATTTCACGGTCTTACTCGAGTTATAAGAATTAGACACAAAGGCGAAGCTGCAATTTCGCAGAATCAGGAGCTTCAAAACGCACAAACACAAAACTTTTGCATGTAATAATTTGGGATGTAATAAACTAAAGGCAACAATACTGACTTTGCAAGTGACAAATTAAAATGTATTACACCAATATGCGTAAAAATGATATATTTCAAAAATGTCGTGAAATACGAGTTAGAAAATTTCTAAATTAACTTTTTTCGGTTCAATTGATGAATTAAAAAAAGCATCAACTGTACTAATTTATTGCTAATCAAATGTCAAAGCCCATGGTATTATAATTCATAAGCACCACGAATAGTAGCACTTTTATTTGCGACTTACGTTGGAAAAAAGTTATACATAACCTAGTTAGTCCGTATGTCAATTTTCATAGCAATCGAACAATAAGAACAAAATTTTGCAGGGGGGATGGGCAAAGAAAAAGAGCCAAATTTCAAACCGGTTTTTCTCGACACAGGGAAAAGTTTCGAATGACGTTCGAATCAATGCTGAAATGGATTTGATATGATATACCACTCGACCTATTCCGATGATTATTTGTGGTAGCTGATTTTGCGTGGGAAAAAAATTAAAACACACCCGAATACAAATTTCCTCCCCATTTTCAATGGTGGGCACAAAAAACCAAGCGAAGCAAATATTATCTGACCTTGGCAAATGCTTGATCTGAATTCCAGCAGGCATTTGGAAATGAATACGAAATATGTCCTAAAGCTGACTGCTGCCGTGATCACGCCACTTTGTAACAATTTAAAAAATCACCGATTCTAGTAAACTTTTACCATAATAAAGCGGAAAAACTCATTCGATGCCTTCGAATATGACATCTACGAATTACGATAAACGTTTTTTATATATAAATTTTCTTTATTTCACGTTTTTTTTGCATAGAGACAATTGCCGTTTTCCTTACTTTTTTCCTTAGTAAAAAAAAAACAAGTGTTTGAAAGCTAAAGCTAACCTTAATCGTATGTGCGTTTATCTTCCATGGTGCGTGGGCTAAAAGCGCGTTTAGGTTGACCAGAGCCTTCACATCTAGGAGCATATTTCTCTGGCGCTGTTTAGACATGGCAGCGGCAGACGAATCCTCCCCCCGCATGGTGGTGGCAGTGCTAGATGAGGCGGCAGACGAGGAAGGGGGAGAGAAGCCGAACTGGGCGAAGGGGTCGTCTTCTGGAAGTAATTCGAGCACCGAGCGGATCAAGTAAGAGCAGTCAAATCGAGCAGCAGCCTAGAAAAACGAGAAAAGTGACAAGAAATAAACAACTCCGGACTATTTTAAAAAGATTTTATCAATCTGAAAACTGCTCTTGCCTTCCTAAGTCGGTAATTATTTTGAAGATACAATTATTTGAAAGTGACAATTATTTGACACTAGACTTAGGACCAAAATAACTGTAGAACTGATGGCTAACTGAGACCCAAGCATACTGCTTTTGAGGATGACTTTCGTGATTAGGGGCTTATTCACAAGGCAGACCCAATGAAGAGGAACGAATAGCATCTCAACCAACTGATATCATTTAGGCTGTCCAAATTAACCTAATACACCACTTTATAATATTTTGATATTTATATTTTCGGCTGACTGACCTAAATTTTTTAAAAGCGCCCTGGGCGCCAATATATACTAATTTTGAGCGGGGAGCGCGCACCAAAAAACGCAATTTTTTGGTCAGAATTTTCCAAAAAGAGCCTTTTTGTCCAGTTTTGTTTTCGAAATTTGCTCAAGCGCGCAAAAATTTTTGTTGAAATAGGGTCTTTATACTGATTTGGGAGAGCTCAAACAATTAATTTGGCAGACCTAAAAAAAGGTCGACTAAATATTCAAGAGAATTTAATGCGCTCTTTTTTGATGCAAAAAAATGATAATGTACATTTTTCCTCTTCTATAAAATCTCGAATACACAGAATGAAATATCTAACTAGCAGGTTGAAAAGTAGACAACAGTCCCGTTGTTTAATCCCTCCACGTCTCGTTTCATGAAGTAGGGTAATTTTTTAAAATCTGATATTTTTGGTGAAATTAGTTACTTCTAAATGATTTGGAGAAATGACAAAATTCAAGGTTAATGATTGGTTTGAGATTTTCCATCTTTGGTTCTAGACACAGAAAAGCGACTTCGAGGCGCAAAAAGAGCTCCGCCTGATAAAGTAGCTCTGTGTCTGGTGCAATAAGAGAAGCGGACTATACTAAGACAGGCTGGAAATCGTTTAATAGATTGTCTGCGAATCGAAAAACCGTAATAATTATTACTATTTAGGTATTGAGAGTAGACATCATCTGAGAAGAAACTCTAACCATTAAAGTGAGGTAGGATACCAGAGTAGGGTCGAAGTTAGAGGGCGAGATGTGAGGATGAGAATGCAGACTGTGCTCGAATGAGAGGAACTCCTTCATGTACTGAGGATGGTAGGCCAACAGAAAGTGCACATTCGGAACACGCAGACCGTGCAGTCGGAAAGTTCCCACGTAAAGTCTGTACTTCTCCACCTATTAAACAGCAAAATAAGTGTACCCAGTTGCTGTGCAAAAAGCAGAAGAATCATCCGATCGACAATAGTAACTTTTAAATAAGTCAAACTACAATTATTCCTTATTTGCCTTCTTTTTTTTGTGTGTGTGGAGACGGAACAAGAGTTAAGCTTAAGAAGCTTATAAACAAAAATAAGAAAAACAATAAGAAACAATGGCAACTTCTTCAGCCATATATTTGCATAGCGAAAACAAACAGCAAAAACAAAGATAGTTTTTTCCATTTCTAATACATCCCATACTTTTTGCAGCTTGAACTTTTGATTTTTGATCTTTATGAAGCGCTTTGTTTAGCTTTAAAAATAATTCCTCTAGATTCTCACAAATAAAACAAATTAGTTTTTATAGCTTAACTAGCGGCCAGCTAAAACTGGAGGTACCTAATTGATTTTTCTTATGAGAACGCTATACTGATGCAGAAGGTAATGAGTAATTTTCAAAATGCCAAAAATTATGAGGTACGCACACAATGCATTCTGATACTCTTATATACCCAAAAGGGGATAAACTTGCAGGTCAAATTGGAGAATCAGATTTTATAGTCTCAAATGAAAATCTCCCAACCCGGGTCACCAACACTTGTTCAAGCTCACCAGACAATTACACTTGCTTATATCTGGCAATGAGGGCAAATTGGAGCACTGAAGTAGCAATTGGCTCAAATCAAGTCCCTAACAACATAAAACTCACATGCGAAATCGAATTTTTTTAAACAGAGAAACGCACTTAAATTAATTTCAGGAAAGCAGACTGGTTGAAATTGTGAGGAAACAGAATTTTTTCTTAAAGCGCAAGTCGCACGCAAAGTTCTCAAGATTAAAAATGTGACAGATATATCATAAGAAAAACACTTCACGAAATATCCCAAAGGTCAGAACACCTGAAATAACAAGTAGGTGCTTCACTTGGCAAGGTATTTTTTACGTGCTTTATTTATTCAAACAAACATAGCCAAAAAATGGTTGGAAAAAATAACAGTGAAAAAAACTCTGATTGAAAAGTTCGGAACTGGGTCGGAGTGTTTCAAGTTCAATACAATTTAACAACCCTTGAGACGCGATTTTCATATCCATAATTTCAAAAAAATATATATTATCTTAAAGCTCTTTGATTTGCAAGAATTCTTTAAATTTTGCTCTTATCCCAGTAAAAGAAAACTGGATGAAAGATAATTATCAAAAGATACTTTAACAAAGGAAGTGAACTGAATTTTAAAAAAGGCAAAAGACTCAAAGACTGAGTAGTAATAATAGCTCAGATGACGTTAAAAGTATAGTATTTACAAACTGAAATATCAGTCTCGCACTACGTGTCATTAGTAAATTCCGTGTAATCTAGTCTGAAACACGTAAGAGGCTTTTCTCAACACAAGAAAACTTTTCGCAAAACTTTTTCAGAATCCAAATCACGACCATTCGGGCTTGTGTTTATGATAGCACATCTGATCTACAACGAGACGCCGTCAAAAAATGGAGTTAAAAACACACCCCGCAACATAGTTCCTTCAAGTCACTTTCAGTGACGAGGTGGGAACAATGACTTTCGGGACGACAAATTTTTTATTAACAGCGCATGAAGGCTCAAAAAATTTCATTTCTTCATTGCATGACTTAAATCGACTCTTTGAATAAGCAGGATGAAATAAGAATTTGATAAAATGGACGAATAGTCAAAAGCATGCAAAAAAACTGTGCGCAAACATAATTGAAAAAAACTTTAAAAAAATAAACCCCATTCCAACTAGAAATATACATGTATATTCCAGACAACAGTAAACAAAGGCATGTAGTTTACATGTAAAATGGGAAGAAGAGCTATACAATTAGGAATGAAAACCAGGCAAGCAGGCGACGAGACTGTATCAATTATTCTCAAGAAATATCAAGAGCACACATACTTCCTGATAATTAGCACTCAATAAATCACTTATGACGCGGATTCGATAAAAAGATACCTCAAAAAAAATACCTCTTAGTGTCGACAAAACTGGTCTGCCTATTTTTCTACTCAGCAGAGATTAGCGTGATCAGATTTAACTTTTTAAAATGGTGTAGGTGACTATTATATTATACTTGCATTTTAATTTCGTTACTCCACTCTATTTACGCATGGAGTAGCTTACTCATAGAGTAATTTCAGATACGGTACACCGTCTGTTCGTCACGCTATCTTATTTTCGGCCGGATAGGTTCGTGCAACTTCTTAGTCTAATACCAATCTTAATCTTACTCTTATATCTCCTAGTCTCAATAGATCTAGTGTATACTGTTCTTTGCGGGTTAGATATCCGGAACTAATTCCAAAGGAGAACAACTGTCTTCTAAGTTATATTTAAATTGTTCTGGTGCTGAAACTACAAGTAGTTTCAGCATTATAAATAATTGTCAGTGTTAGTTATGGATCATGATTGGTTAGTAAGAAATATTTTATAGAGATAGTTTTATCAAGAATATAATTGATTATAAATACTAGTTTTAAACTGGTTCCACTATCGAAAAAAACGGTTCAGCATTAAAATAAAAGGTCATTGAAAGTTTACTTAGGACGGAACACTGCTTCTTTCACAGCATCGTTGTACCCTTATTGATGCAAGGATCTTGTTTATGAAAAACTACCGCTCAACAACGACAATATATTAATCAATTTCAGAAAAGTATGAGCTTCAAACTTGGGAAAAAACAGCAAATCTGGGTTTTAAAAACACAAAAACAGAGGGACACAAAATTATTATGCCAAAAAACAACAATTTTTATCTGATTTATTAAGAGAAAACTAACTCGAAGTAGGAAAAAAAGAGTTGTGACAAACAAGCGATAGTTATTCACATTTTTAGGGGATCGCTCACCTTCCTACTCAAATATACCATGGGTCACTTCTTCAAAGCTGCCTACACAGCAAACAAGATACTTTGAGGACTGATTTCAATTTGACGAGTCTCTTCTGATTTTTTTAAGTTTGTTATTAAATGTTTGAGATTAAAAAGACATAAATTTCCTATTTAAGATTTTCGCATTGTTTATTCAATTTTTTTGGCAGTATGTCAGCGAAACTCAGTTTTCAACGAAAATTGCACCAAAACTGCTTTTGAAATGACGTCTAAGAAGCATCAACGCCGACACTTAGTCGCAAAAATGTAGCAAAACATCTCCGGTGGAAGATTATTAGAGAAGGCAACTTAGTTATAAAGGTTTCCTTCTAACCTGCAGACTGATCTCGGAAGACGAAGTTGATGAAGACGACGAAGTGGAATCTTCTACTTTTCGAGGGCATGTTTCTTCAGTCCGGCTCTTCTCCTCTGAATCATCTCCCCCTCCATCAACCTCCTCTTTTCTCCTGCTGGCCCTTCTTTTGCGTCTCATTCTGCTAACGTGTTGTCTGTATACTTTTTCAACCACTGCCATTCCATTGTGGCAATCAATCTAAACATTTTAGAAAAATTGCTTTAAAAACGGCTGAAAAACATTAGCCTCATTTTTCTGGTATGTTTTGCTCATAATTTCTCTACACTAAATCTTGACACAGAAGCAAAACTGTGCTTCGCAAACACTCGCGCGAGCACGACAAAAAGAAGCTCTATAAATTGCAATAAGAAAAAGTAGAGATAAAACTGGGATTAGTAAAAATTCGGCAACGTGTCGGATTCGATCTGTGACCTACATATTATGAGTCTCACACACTTACCACTCAGCCAAGGACGCTGAACATCACAAACACTACCCACAAAAAAGCAGAGAGCAGATGCTATGAAATCTCCCATGCTAAAGATCGTGATTACAGTAAAAATGTCACCAAATAAGTGAACACTTTTAATGAACACTCTTACTTGCGAGTTTGATTAGAAACAAGAAGGTTCGTACTGATACACAAACGCTCGCAAACTCAAAGCTTGTGTAAAAAAATTTGATTTATCTGGTCAAAAAAGCTGCCGAAATCTCACAATTCTAACACTTGTTCTGTTGTTTATGAAAAAGCAACAATAAGCTTGAAAACAGAAGCAAAGCGGCGGTTCGCAATACTTGCGATTAAAAAACAATATAGTAAAAAAGCATTTTGATATAGAGTAAATGCGTTACAATTATAAATAGTTTGATGCAACAAAACAAAAAAAAATCAAAAGTTTGAGCAAAGCAAAATAGGAAAAACGCAAACCAATTCATAAATGTGAAATATAATGCAAAATAAACCCCTTTGATTACCGCATTCTATTTAGCAATCCACATACCGCCTTTGACACTTTGATATTTAATTGATACAATAAATGAGATTTAAAACTCTCAGATGACAGGATGCTTTCTTTCAGCAAAAGTTAAGCCCTACAAAAATGCATAAAACATTCAAAAATAGTAAGTACCGTCACTTAAGGTGTTTTTCGAAATTACTGATCATGGTAAAAACCATAGAATGAATCGACAACTCGCCTCAAAATTCAATCGCAAAGGTGAAGCGGAGCTTCGCAACTTTTGCGAAACAACACAAACATAGCATGTCAAACCAGTCGAAAAAAAATGAGACGAAAACCGCGCGCTGAAAAAATTACATTCACTAAAAAACAAGGCCCGAAAATTTCATGTTTGTCACGAATTGTCTTGAAATTGTCATTAAGAAATGAAATGAACTAAAAAAGAAAACATAGCCAACAGAGAGTTGAAAACGAGTCAAGGAACCCATGTAAACAGAAAAAAATACTGACTTGTTTTTTTTTGAAAAAGTATCAACTTTCAAATTTCGAAGAAAAAATAGATGCACTTAAAGGATTTTGAATTTCTAGAACACCTCTTGATAAACTTAATCCAATCTGAGAAAACTGGATCAATAAGTAAATTTTAAAATAGCTGGGAAATCTGAAAATTAAATTCAACTTTCGAAACTAGAAGTCGATCATGTTTTTCGTGAAATTTACTCTTTTGCAGTTTGACAGAGGAGTTTGGCTTCCGTTTGACAAAGGAAATTAGCAGAACTAATAAGAAACCAAAAAATCAAACCAAGAAAAACTTTATTTGAGCGTGAATTTCAAAAGAAATCATCACGACCTATATAAGAGTCTGAGCTACGTTCATTGAATCTTAATCAGAAACCTTTTGAGCAAAATAAATTTTAAAAAAATAACAAAAAAATGAATTTATAACATAGGCGCTACGCGCAATACACCGAAGGCATAGAAACTGAAGCAAAAACCAAACAACTTGAACAACTAATAATTGAAGAATAACAGTTCTAGAACAAAAAATCGTACTAATACATGTATACACCAAAATTTTGCTATATCGAGAAAGAGCCTGAAATAACAGTTCTAGAACTAAAAATCGTACTAACACATGTATGGGTTAAATTTTTGATATATCAACGAAGATCATAAAATAACACTTCTAGAACTAAAAATCGTACTAACACATGTATACACCAAAATTTTACTATATTGACAAAGGGCCTGAAATAACAGTTCGTGAGCTAAAAATCGTATATATAAAAAAAATAAATCAATACATAAATAAATAAATACATACATAAATAAATAAATAAATAAACGCAAAACTGAAATGTACAAATAATTAAATTAACATGAAAAAATATATATCTCATGAACAAATAACCAAACAAACAGACCCATAATATAAATAAATGAAAGTAAATGAATTAAATAAATACACATACATAAATAATAAAAGCAAAACTAAATGAAAGAAAGAATAATTAAATAAATATAGAAATAAATATCAACAAATAAACAAAACACACCTGATAAATAAATAAGCAATAAAAAAATAAATCAATACATAAATAAATAAATAAATACATAAATGAATACATAAATAAATAAATATATAAATAAATAAAAGCAAAAGTGAAATGTAGAAATAATTAAATAGACATGAAAAAAAATATATGAACAAATAACCAAACAAACAGACCCATAATATGAATAAATGAAAATAAATAAATGAAATAAATACACATACATAAATAATAAAAGCAAAACTAAATGAAAGAAAGAATAATTAAATAAATATAGAAATAAATATCAACAAATAAACAAAACACACCTGATAAATAAATAAGCAATAAAAAAATAAATCAATACATAAATAAATAAATAAATACATAAATAAATACATAAATAAATAAATAAATAAATAAATAAAAGCAAAAGTGAAATGTACAAATAATTAAATAGACATGAAAAAATATATATGAACAAATAACCAAACAAACAGACCCATAATATAAATAAATGAAAATAAATAAATTAAATAAATACACACGCAGAAATAATAAAAGCAAAACTAAATGAAAGAAAGAATAATTAAAAAAATAAACAAAACACGTGATAAAAATAAACAAAAATAAATATGTACATACATAAATTATGAATAAATATAAGCAAACTAAACATAATTAAATAAATAGAAGAACAGATAATTAAATAAATAAAGATGAACAAATAAAGAAACAAACATACGCAATCACGTGACATAGCGCGATATAGTCCAGCCCACATGATAATTGATAACTGTGGACGTTATTTGTCGACACTTGACAACAGACAACATTAAAAAAAAAACCCGTTACACGATACCATAACACCTTGACTAAAGTCTTCGGTGTAATAAATCTGAATTGTTAAATTTACAAGCAAAAAAAATCCAATAGACAGAATTATTCAAACTGCATACATGCTCAAAACATGTCTGTTGAATGATAAATATTAAAAGTGATTCTGCAGCTCTGTGAGACAAGTTGCTTTGTTCAATGAAATAAAATTAGATTTTTTTTTTCATTTTTTCGCCATGTTTTGTTTTATTTATTTTTTTTCAGTAAAGGTAATGGCAATGCAACAATTAGAGGAAATAGCAGCTAAATTAATTTAGAAATTGCAATAAATGGAACTGACAGCTCTGTGTCATGTGTAATCTTCGTGTCCTTTAGTCTGAAAAATGAAAACTTCAGACCAGTTTCTTTCAAAACTGACACACATTTTGGTATTTTTTCACAAATCCAAATCAAGACAGAAAAAGCTTTATTATGAAACATGCTAGCCTTCTTTGAGGTATTCACAACCGGACGGGAAAAATCCTTTGCTAATCTGAAGTTCTTTCCGTCACTAACGCGGTCGGAACACTAACGCGGTTAAAATTTGTTACAGAACTGGCAAGCTACAAGAAAAAAAACATGTCATCAGTTGAAGACTAGCTGCTGAGAAGTCGTCAAAACTAGCAGAAGTACCAAGTTATAAACAAAAACATTTCTAGTAATCGATTAGGAGACTTAGACTTTCGAAACGTAATGAAACAAACTGAGCGCTTACGTCAGACGCTGGAATGTATTTGGTCTTAAGATGATCAACCAACAGAGGCGAGAAGTCCAAAGGCAGCTTTCCACTCTAAAATAACAACTCCAACAAATCGACACGAACACACACAATCAAGCCCAAACAACAAATCAAGCTAGGTAATGAGTCATTACCAAATACATGAATAAATCTGCTCTTGATATTTTGCTTTATCTTTTTTAATTGAAAATGTTCAAAATAAAACTACCATGAATCAAGATAAAAAATAATGGGGTCTGATGATACTCAAATTTGCACATACCTGCTGGAAAGATTGGAGGAAAATAGAAAGCGCTAGTCTGACTGGCGAAAAAGGGCAATTTTCAGCCCAGTGCTGGATCTTAGCCAACAACTGCCACACTCTTAGACCTCCACCGCCTCGTCCTCCACTTGAATCTGAAGACTCCGATTCCCTTTGAATCCTGTGGTCTTCCGTGCCATTTACTGCACCAAAGGTCTCCATATGACCATTACTGGTGCCATCTGATCTTTTTAACTGTAACTGCATTTGAACCTTTGCTCCGTCTCCGGGACGTAACTCTGATTCTCTCGGGGATCCGAATCGTGTTGAGTCTCTTGGATCTGTATCTTGAATGTCTTTGTTCCAGGCTTGGTCACTGATGTTGAACGAAGTGCCGTTATGACTTGGCCGGTTGAGATTCTCGCTGTTATTGTTGAGAAAGTCGTTGAGAAGGGGTTCCAGATTATCCCGCACTATGCTCTCAGCAATCTCCACACTCGCAACTCCGTCCCACCTGAAAAGACACAGACCGGTTACATAGCAGTATTTAGACAACCGCGTATTCAGACACGTCAGTATTTAGACAAATACTGCTTTAACCAATCAGAATCGAGACAAGCAAGAAATTAATAAACAATTATGATTTATTTTGGATTATTTATGTCTTATCTCGATTCTGATTGGTTCATACAGTATTTGTCTAAATACTGACGAGTATGAATACGCGGTTGTCTAAATACAGACCGCACTCCACGCAGACCTTAGGGCTACATCAGAATAGGTGGTTAACATACAAATAGACATTTTGCATGTTATAAACATAATTCTATAGTGAGTATAAATTAATATCCATGTCAAAAAAAACTGCAACTTACTTGAGTATATGAACTAGTCTTTTCCTAACTTTTTAACATTATCTCTCCTACTAGCAGGATTGAAATACAATTTGACAAAACAGGAGACACAGGGTTGAATTTTTGAAAAATGGTCAATGGAACTATTTAAAAGGTCTGGCTCGATCAAAAGTTTTGTTTTTGAGGCTTAATTGCCCAATCAATTATAACTGGTCAGTGAGGTGTTCTTATTGTTCAAAACCGTGAAGAGAAAACATTTGTTCACCTGCTCGTTTGAAGATAAAAAATTGCAATTCCTTGTACTGTGACTGTAACATAAATATAACTTTTAGGCAGAGCTTCGCATCAATTGCTATGCATGAAGAGAAATATTTATTACAACTTATGAAACCATAATGAACTAAATAAATTCGGGGAAAAAATTTAAAAAATACTTTTTCTGAGAGCAAAGAACCAATGAAATAAACGCATTCCTTACACACTATTTATGAGCACATCAACGCCGAAAAAAATTGCTAAAATTAAAAAAACTTTGGAACAAAGAATCTTTGGAAACAACATCCTTAAAACTTGCACGAATTTATTATATCAGGTAAATCTCAAAAATCTCTCCAATTGCGACACTTCCGCCAAAAAATCATACTGAAATGGAAACCTGCAAAAATAACCTGCAAACGGAAAATAAAATCTTTGAAGATTCTTTAATAATCCTTATTGAATTATTGGTCGTTATACCCCAAGAAGCCGATTGCTCTTTTTAAATGGTTCCCTTAGACCTGCAATGGTTTATATTTTGCTGACGGTGTTAAATTTTCATTAAAAATGCGGTGTGGATTAATTGACACATTAAAAACACTTTTTGTTTCATAATATCAATGGAAACACCGTATAGTTGTTGTCTAAATATAGCCGCCACTTGCTGGAAAGTAGCAGAGACTAATTGAAAAGTTTTTCCAGTTTCTAACCCCCTCGTAAAATTACTAAATAAAACTGTGCAAAAATTGTTCACGCCGCGTTTTGCATGCAAGAATTTGTTAACCTGTTCACGTTGACAGGAAATTTTACTCAAAGAACGGAATGAAACTCTAATTGCTATTGAAGAATGCTTTGTAAAATCAATTCAAAACGAGGCTATTATTAAGGGATGATTTTAAAAATAGGGGGGGTGGGGTTTGAACGCCGCTTTCCTCAGGGATTCGACCTCCTGCCGACCCAAAGGGTCCCCCTTTGGTACTTTTTAAGAAATCCATTTTTTGCCAACATATTCTAACTTTGAGGGGGGAGCACGCGCTGAAAAAACGCAATTTTTTGGTCAAAGTTTTCCAAAAAGTGCCTAAAAACGCCTTTTTGGGACTTTTTTCAAAATTTTGCCTGCGGCGCTGAAAATTTGGCCAATACAGGGACTAAACTGTGCTTAGGGAGAGCTCGAGAAAATGAATTCGGTCGACCTAAAAAAATAAAAGGTCGACAAAATTTTCGAAAATTTTTTGAAAATCCGCCCCCCCCCCTCGAGAAAACCCTAGATCCGCCCCTGCGCATATGTTTCCATCTATTCTCCAACACACTTTCCAATAAAAAAAATTGCCAAAAGCACAGGCGAAGAAATCATTTACCGAAAAGGGAATTTGCTGAGCAATTTCAAGTTTTGTAGTCAGATAAAATCATAAGATGAAATCATTTATACACAGAGGCGAAGCTGAGCTTCGCACCACTTGCGATTGAACACGCACATAAAAAACATAAATCGAAAAAATGGAAAACGTTGAAAAAAAATATTTCTACCAAAAACCAACGTTTCGTATGTCTCGATAGCATTTCATTCTAGGCTAACATGTCAGAAATTTAGTATTAATTTAGCAACGGAACAAAACTCACGAAGAGGAAACAAAGCCGAAAATCTTTGAGAGGACACAAGTTCAGCTGAAAAATATGATTTCATAAACTACAATGAACAACACTTGAAAACAGATCAACGCCTGAAAACCGATCAAAATTAGCTAGACGTTAAAAAAAATCATGAAAAAATTTTCATTAGCGATCAAGAAAACAGAAAAAAATTTCACTTGTTTTTAATTTTGTTGAAACTACTCAAAATCGGAGAAACTCAATAAATGCATTAGAAAACTTAGACAGCAACTCAACTTGACATAGCAAAACGAAGAACTCGTCTAGCAATTTTGATTTAAAATGTCAAAAATTTTCAATATAATAATTTCTGATTTGCTGGCAAATCAGGCTTGTTTGGTTTTCTTTAATTTTAGAGTTTATATTTCTTACTTATATTAAAAAAGGGTCTGGTAAATTAATTTAGATTATTCCAAGACATATGGTAACACTTCAACCATTCTTACAAAAACAAGAAGTAATTGAAAACAATCATTCGGAAAATAATCCGACGGATCTAAAACCGACTCTCAAGTGCCGAAAATAAACCAAAAAATTTCGGCACAAAATACTATTAAAGAAACTCATAAAAGGCACACCAGTCCCATGCCTAACATGAACCCACTACATTTACCTCTCCAGTAAAACACGTGTAACAATTTTAGGTCCGAAATCTGTGCCTAAAATTATTTAAGGGAAAAAGTCAAGTACCCGATTGCAATACTTGCTTATCGCAAGAGTAATCATAACAATACTTAAATTACTTTATTGTGAATACGAAACTGAAAAGCAAAAACAAAAATAAAAAAACACGATAAAAAATCAAAAAGGATTACAGGAATAAACCATACCTAATTTCAATTTCATTATAGATTGCCTAAAGCAGACAAGAACAGGAATGAGCCAGATTTATTTTCAATTTCATTGTGATAACAAAAACAGCTGGCCTGACTCAAAACCCTGCCCTTCGCTGTTCCAAGCAAGTTCAATACCTAGCAATAAAATTACAATCAATAAAAAATCAAGTTTGGATTCGAGATTAAAAAGAAACGATTCTTTTATTTGGCAACAAAGCCGGCAGACAAATATTAGGCCAACAATTTTGTTTGAAATAGAAATTTTTCGTTTGGAAAAAAAACAGATCTTTATCAGACTCGAACCCAAGAACTTTGACGTGCCATGCGTTATCATGACCTCCAAGCTAAGTGCGCAGGATACAAAAGAAAATTGAAATCATTATGGAACTAAGTTCCAACAAGAGTCCAGATGAGCCCTGTGAACAAAACTATTTACGGGAAAAAGTCTAGTAAACGATTGAAATACGCTTGCTTATCGCAAGGGCAATAAACGCAATTGAAAACAAACAAAAAAAATGAAAACTACGTGGTTTAAATGAAGACAAAGTTGCTAACAATGACAAAAATAAAAAGTCTAGGAAAGCATGAACACTGAATCATTTCAAACCCACTCCTTCATTTTAACCATTTGTTTTCAGCTCACTCTTATTCGAGCTTCGATATTTGACTCAATTAATCAACGATTCGCATTTTTTTGCACGCAAGCTAAAACAGGACATTTAAAGTAAAATGGTTTCCAAGGATCTTGTTAACTATTTCCTCCCTTATGGTACCTAGTAACGAATTGGCCTTTAATAAAAACACAGGCTATATTTAATTTTCATCCAAACCTTGAAACGAATTGGCCTCCAAATTGCAATAGGAGAGAAAATAGTTAACAAGATCAGTTTCCAAAAATAAACAAGCTTACTGGGATTCGAACCAACGATCACATCTCAATAACTCCTTCCGTTTTTTGTCGTTGAAATAATAGTTGTTAAAGTAAGTACCAAAAGATAATTTCTTTTAGAAATCGTATCACACAATGCGCATGCTGCGTAGCAATTATGCTCATGTAATTCTGGCATAATTGCCTGACATGTATTTTTCTGACCTGTAGTTTTTCTCTTTCTCTTCCTGGTCACCACCATCATAGTCCTCTTCTGTGTCGTCTCTCATCTCAATTGTTGTTGCACCATAATCATCACAATCCATTTCTGATGCGGAACTGTGTACTTCGCTACTACCAGTTTCTGCAACAAAACACGAAAGTAACTTGGAAAAAACTGGTTACATGTCAGTATTTAGACAACCGCGTATTCAGACTGGTCAGTATTTAGACAAATACTGTTTCAACCAATCAGAATCGAGACAAAGAAGAAATTAATAAATAATTATTATTTATTTCAGATTATTTATGTCTTTTCTCGATTTTGATTGGTTCATACAGTATTTGTCTAAATACTGACGAGTATGAATACGCGGCTGTCTAAATACTGGCTGCACTCCGAAAAAACTATACTATACTAATCATGATAGAAGTATACTAATCAATGTCAATTATGCGTATTCTTTTCTTTCTCATTTGATTCAATGCTCTTTAATTAGATAAGCTTATGATCCCGATCTTGAAGTATCAACTTCTCAAAATAGTGAATAATTTTGATTTTTAGAAGAAAGAAATAATTAAATAAACATTTTCCGCCCCACGCTTAGTTTGAATTTGTATTAAGAGTAAAATACTCATTTATGATTGGCTGAATATTCAGAAACAACCCGCTCTTAAACCGTTTCTTGGCGAGGATATTAACTTGGTGCAAAAAAATACATTTTCATTACCCCCTTGCGACGAATAGCACAGGGGTACATCGTCTGGATCTCTGCCTCCCCCCACATTTTTAACACTGATTCGACCTGCTGTCAAGTGGGGGTGTGATAACAACCGGCACAGTACATGTTCGATCTGAACCACTAGACAGTCCAGTCTTTTCTCACATTCGAGTAGTATGACGTCACTTGTTACATCATCAATTGCCTCATTGGCATCTGGTGCGTTGGGGTTGTTGTCTCTACCGCCTAGATTGTTCAAATGCCATTGCTTCCGACTTGCTCCTATTCCCACTACATTGTTGTTATTGTTGTTGTGTGGCTGGCCATCTTTGCCCATCACACCTGAAATGTTCACAAAAGTGATTAATCTGCGCAGTTTTCCAGAAAATGTATCCTCAAAATCTTTTTAAGTCTACAAAATTGTTGGGATGTGATGTAGACCTGAACTCATTGGTGCCTTCCATTAGCAAATAGAAGGCGCAAAAAATGGAGGTCCACTGTTATTCTTTCTCGTTGCTTGAGGGTGAGTCGACCTCTTCCACTCAGACAATAGCCGAAAAATGCAATTAGGGGACAATCTCCAGCGGACCCACTCGGCCGCGTGTTTTACCCGAGGCCGAATGGGTAAGACGCGCGGCCTTTAACACAAAGGCCGTGGGTTCGAATCACGCTTCGGTCAAGGTTCGAGGGGTTCTAGTGTAATCCGCCCCTTCAAGGTAGGACTGACTGTGGCAAATGGATTGCATCTTTCTCCCCCATGGAAAAAGGCAGAGCTAGACAGGGGGGCTAATGAAACAAAAAAACAGTCTCGATTCGCCGTAGTGCACTGAATAGCTCGTATGCTGCTAGTTTGCGTAGTAAATTAAATGTCATAGCCTGTCATACCGAAACGCATGAGATAGCACCCAGCAAAGACTTGAAAAGATATTGAAATCAATTCGCTTAAGCTTTTTTTAAAACTAATTATTTGACTTATTGTATGAACTGCGTAAATGAGCCATAGTAGACGGTTTCTGTGCAAGTAGCATAGAACATTTTGACCACAATAATAAAAACAAAAAACAAAATTTTCAAACAGTCGTATTGCATTCATGGTGTGACGAGAGGATTTAAACGGAGGCCTACAACTTCGACAGTAATAGCAAATGGCGCATGTTCGAATCCAGATTTTTTCAGATTACTAGAAGAAAACTAATCTTTTATGGCTTGAAAACAAGTTTATCGCCCCATATTATCAGCCCCATATTAAGGTTTTTTGGAAATTTTTTAAAATGGTATTTTAAAACGGTTTTCTCAGCACCGAAGAAATTTCAAAACCTATTTTCTCAAAACGGTTTTTCTCAACACTGAAGACGTTTTTGGAAATTTTTTACACAGATGCGCTTCGCACATACGAACGAGAACACGACAAAAAGCAGCTCTATAAAATTCAATGAGAACATTAGAAATAAGCCTCGTAAAAAATTCAGTTACGTCTCGGATTAGAACCTGCGACCTACATATAATGAGTCTCACACACTAACCACTCAGCCCACGGACGCTTACTTAATCACAATCACTAGCCACAAATAAAGCAGATAACACATACTATGCAATTTCCAATCCTACATTAAAATTTCCATATTAATGAACTCTTTTATTTGCTAGTTAGTTTCGAAAAAAGAAGGCTCGTACTAATACACTAACGCTCGTAAGCTTGCTAGTGTAAAAACGGTTTTAAAAACTTTTTATTCGGCACTGAAGAAATTTTAAAACGGGTTTTCTCAAATTGGTTTTTCTCAACACTGAGGACGTTTTTTGGATTTTCAAAAACGAATTTTTACCCAATTCAGAAAATTTCAAAAAGTTTTTCTCTTTACTGTGAATTTCATGAATAAATTTTTCATTTCATTGGAGGTATTTAAGATTGTAATTCTTGTTTTTATCGATTAACCTGTATAGTTAAAATTCAGTCTGTTCTTCTGCTCTAAGATTCGCTCTGCTTTCATTTATTAGGATGCAGACTAATTATGCCAGGAAAAATATATTAACTTTTCATAAAAACGTTGTAAAACCACTCATTACTCCATAAAAATGATGTTCATGAGAGGTGGGGTGGGGAGGAAAAAGAGTTATTGAGACGGGGAACTTTGCACTCACTGATTTTTCTAAATTGGCTTCGAAAGCCGGAACAAAGCAATTAATTATTCATAGCAATGACTTCCAAGCGGAACTAATTCAACGCGCGCACGAATTCTCCTTAAATTGCTTGCAAAAGAGGAACAATTTACAGAGAGGAATTAACAGGTAACAAGTGGAGAAAGCTAATTGAAATCGTCGACAACTCAACTCTATAGAGAAAAGAAAACAGAGAAGCGAAGCTTCGCTTAACTTGCAATACAATCGGGAAAAAAATCTAAAAAAACTCGAAGCTGCTGAAAAAACTCAACCTATCAAAACGAATGAAGCTAGTTTCAAAAAAACATGTCAGACAAGAACGTGAAATTAGCATAGGAACACATAGCATGCGGCAAAAAGCCGAATGTTTTTGAGCAGAATAATATAGAGCGAAATCATTTAGGCGTAAAGAAGTTTTTAGGCTAAACATACGAAAAAAAAAGAAATCAAGGTTTGAAGTTAACCAAAACACTAAAAGCAACTACAAAGTAAACTGCTTCCAGCAAGAAAAAACAATTCTACTATGTGGCAACTGAGCCGACAAAACAAAAGCAGACAAGTAATAGTCCGAATTATATCACAAAAAAAGCGCTTTTTTCATGAAATTAATGTATATTCTAGAGCAAACGCCATCTCTCATGAAGCAATTAATTTTAAGCTGTCCACAAGATTTCCAAAAGCAATTAATTTCAAATTGTCCACAAGCAATTAATTTCGAACTGTCCCAAGGAAAATGTGAAATTGTCCACAGGATTTCAAATGATGAGAATAGCCATCCAACAGTTCAAAATGCAAATAAATCCAGGCACCAGAAGTAACTGAATTGCATAAGTTTCAATATTTAATGATTGCGAACAAATTTCATCATATTAGAACTCTCTCACCTTCAAAACTGGCCAGTTTCAATAGTTTTGCAATTTGAGAAAATTTGGTTAACTGCAGAATTGGTGATTCTACTGTATTACATGCTATAGTAACCTAAGCGTAAGATTGATTCGTCACTAAGTTAAGTAGTATAACAAACAAAGGGTCGAGCTCAAAATAGTTCAAGTTTGGAAGATATCGTCCCTACTATGCCAGAAAATAGACTTTGACAAAATCGGCGAACCCCCCTCCCCCCTCCCAAAAAAAACTGGAACTAAGAAAGCTAATGTTATGAAATTCAGAGGAGCGATACTAGAGATGATCTGACCCAGACTTATGAAAAAACGGGAGCCCTCAGACCTTTGGGGGGGGGCAAGTGATAACTGTCGCAGGAAGTGTAAAGGGCCTTATCAGAACTCGAAAACTAGCGGCGGTACTGGGCTCAAAATTTAGTATGTTGTAGGCCTAGATGGGGGAAGCTTAAGTTTGGAACCCCAGACACCAAGGACCGCCACTTCCGGTTTTATGCATTAAGTAAACAAACCAACCCACCCCAAACTTCTGGAAGTCGTTTCTCGGCATCTAATGATCACAAGGAACTGAAACTTGGAGGGATGATAGGTAATGGCAAGATACATCTTGTATTATAATTTGAACCAAATCCGGCGGTTGGACCGGAAGCTATTAGCACTTGAAAAAAACACCCCCTTAGACCGGAAATAAGCAACTAACGCAAAATATTGAACGGTGGCACAAGGATTTTATTGCAGCAATCGACACAAGATACGAACCCTGAAAAAAGCCACCTAGTGAGTGAAAACCAGTGACTCCTTCCGGTGTTAATAGCCTTTTTCCGGAAAAACTGATAATGGACCTTAGAAATGGGGTAACTTGTGAAATATTAATGGGATATAGATAGAACTTGGGAGGTAGGACCCCATGGGATTCTGCAACCAAATATGGAAGTTTGACCCTGGTTGACCCCTGGGTGACCTCAAGTTGACCTTTCGGCGTCTTGATCCCAAAAGTGCATACAAAACCCTGATATTGACACCGGAAAGTTGCGTATTATCAGCCCAACCTCTGAAATAAGAATGTATCACCCTTCTAAAAGATGAGAGGAAAACTCATATATTGGGAAATAGAGCAGAAGCTGATAGAGATATAGTTTTATAATGCAACTTTGAGGTAGAGTAATTCAAAGTGGACTTGGTAAACATTGGAGTCAGTTTAGCTTGGCGAATGATTAGTCGATCCCAAACCTGTTTTTGAAAACTTGTCACTCAGCTCATTGGTGCTTGTTCATTATCTAATTGCGATCCCACCTCAATATTGCTGAACATTGCGTTACTGTGAACATTAGCTGCTTTTAGGAGAGTTTGGGTTCTTCTGTGAGGAGTTAGTTTATTAGCATTCAAGTCCCTTTAGTTAGTATTTCTGTAACAAATAGTGCTTACTAGTCGAATCTGATTGTTCATCATGGGACTGACTGATGAGTTCGCGACTTTGTTCAGAGAAATATAACTCGGAATTTAGGTAGGGTTATTATAAGATGAGGCAGCAGATAGGCTTAATCTAACTTGGTAGAAAGACGGTAAGTTGAACTTTGTCAATAGCATTATCCGTGAGAAAAATGGACTAGAAGGGAAGACTGTAGAATTGGTGATTCTACCGTATTACATGCTATAGTCACCTGAGCGTAAGATTGATTCGTCATTAAGTCAAATAGTACAACAAACAAAAGGTCGAGCTCAAAATACTTCAAGTTTGGCAGATATAGTCCCTCCTATGCCAGAAATTAGACTTTGACAAAATCGGCGAACCCCCACCCCCCCCCCCCCCCCAAAAAAAAAACTGGAACTAAGAAAGCTAATGTTATGAAATTCAGACGAGCGATACTAGAGATGATTTGACCAGGGCTTATGAAAAACGGGAGCCCTCAGACCTTTGGGGGGGGGGGGCAAGTGATAACGGTCCCCGGAAGTGTAAAGGGCCTTTATCAGAACTCGGAAACTAGCGGCGGTACTGGGCTCAAAAACTAGTATGTTGTGAGCCTAGTTGAGGGAAGCTTAAGTTTGGAACCCCAGACACCAAGGACCCCCACTTCCGGTTTTATGCATTAAGTAAACAATCCAACCCACCCCTAACTTCTGGAAGTCGTTTCTCGGCCTCCAATGATCACAAGAAACTGAAATTTTGAGGGATGATAGGTAATGGCAAGATACATCTTGTATTATAATTTGAACCAAATCCGGCGGTTGGACCGGAAGCTATTAGCACTTGAAAAAAACACCCCTTAGACCGGAAACCCCCCCCCCCCCCACAAAAAAAACTGGAACTAAGAAAGCTAATGTTATGAAATTCAGACGAGCGATACTAGAGATGATTTGACCAGGGCTTATGAAAAACGGGAGCCCTCAGACCTTTGGGGGGCAAGTGATAACGGTCCCCGGAAGTGTAAAGGGCCTTTATCAGAACTCGGAAACTAGCGGCGGTACTGGGCTCAAAAACTAGTATGTTGTGAGCCTAGTTGAGGGAAGCTTAAGTTTGGAACCCCAGACACCAAGGACCCCCACTTCCGGTTTTATGCATTAAGTAAACAAACCAACCCACCCCTAACTTCTGGAAGTCGCTTCTCGGCCTCCAATGATCACAAGAAACTGAAATTTGGAGAGATGATAGGTAATGGCAAGATACATCTTGTATTATAATTTGAACCAAATCCGGCGGTTGGACCGGAAGCTATTAGCACTTGAAAAAAACACCCCTTAGACCGGAAACCCCCCCCCCACAAAAAAACTGGAACTAAGAAAGCTAATGTTATGAAATTCAGACGAGCGATACTAGAGATGATTTAACCAGGGCTTATGAAAAACGGGAGCCCTCAGACCTTTGGGGGGCAAGTGATAACGGTCCCCGGAAGTGTAAAGGGCCTTTATCAGAATTGGAAACTAGCGGCGGTACTTGGCTCAAAAACTAGTATGTTATGAGCCTAGTTGAGGGAAGCTTAAGTTTGGAACCCCAGACACCAAGGACCCCCACTTCCGGTTTTATGCAATAAGTAAACAAACCAACCCACCCCTAACTTCTGGAAGTCGTTTCTCGGCCTCCAATGATCACAAGAAACTGAAATTTGGAGGTATGATAGGTAATGGCAAGATATATCTTGTGTTACAATTTGAACCAAGCACTTGAAAAAAAAACACCCCTTAGACCAGAAATAGGCAATTAACGCAAAATAATGAACGGTGGCATAAGGATTTTATTGCAGCAATCGACACAAGATACGAACCCCGAAAAAAGCCACCTAGTGAGTGAAAACCAGTGACTCCTTTCGGTGTTTATAGCCTTTTTCCGGAAAACTGATAATGGACCTTAGAAATGGGGTAACTTGTGAAGTATTAATGGGATCTGGATGGAACTTGGTAGGTAAGACCCCCATGGGATTCTGCACCCAAATATGGAAGTTTGACACCTGGGTGACCTCAAGTTGACCTTCGGCGTCTTGGCCCCAAAATTGGATAGAAAACCCTGCGATTAACACCGGAAAGTGGCGTATCCCCAGCCCAAACCCTGAAATGAGAATGTTTCACCTTGCTAAAAGTTGGGAGGAAAACTCACATATTGGGAAAAAGAGCAGAAACCTTGTCACTCAGCTCATTGGTGCTTGTTAATTATCTAATTGCGATCCCACCTCAGTATTGCTGAACATTGCGTTACTGTGAACATTAGCTGCTTTTAAAAGAGAGTTTGGGTTGTACTGTGAGGAGTAAGTTTATTAGCATTCAAGTCCCTTTATTTAGGATTTCTGTCACAAACAGTGCTTACTAGTCGAATCTGATTATTCATAATGGGACTGACTGATGGGTCTCCGCAATTTTGTTCAGAGAAATGTAACTCGGAAATTAGGAAGGGTTATTATAAGCTGAGGCATCAGATAGGCTTAATCTAACTTGGTAGAAAGACGGTAAGTTGAACTTTGTCAATAGCATTATCCGTGAGAAAAATGGACTAGAAGGGAAGACTGTAGAATTGATGATTCTACCGTATTACATGCTATAGTCACCTGAGCGTAAGATTGATTCGTCACTAAGTTGAGTAGTACAACAAACAAAGGGTCGAGCTCAAAATAGTTCAAGTTTGGAAGATATCGTCCCTCCTATGCCAGAATAAAGACTTTGACAAAATCGGCGAACCCCCCCCCCCTCACAAAGAAAACTGGAACTAAGAAAACTCATGTTATGAAATTCAGAGGAGCGATACTAGCGATGATTTAACCGAGGCTTATGAAGAACGGGAGCCCTCAGACCTTTAGCGGGCAAGTGCTAACGGTCCCCGGAATTGAAAATGGCCCTATCAGAACTCGGAAACTAGCGGCGGTATTGGGCTCAAATTTTAGTATGTTGTAAGCCTAGCTGAGGGAAGCTTAAGTTTGGAACCCTAGACCCCAAGGACCACACTTCGGTTTTATCCATTAAGTAAACAAACCCACCCGTAACTTCCGGACGTCGTTTCTCGGCCTCCAATGATCACAGGGAGCTGAAACTTGAAGGGATCATAGGTAATGGCAAGATCTTGTGTTATCATTTGAACAAAATCCAGCGGTTGGACCGGAAATTAATAGCACTTGAAAAAAACACCTCCTTAGACCGGAAATAGGCAATTAACGCAAAACAATGAACGGTGGCACAAGGATTTTATTGCAGCAATCGACAAGATACGAACCCCGAAAAAAGACCCCTAGTGAGTGCAAACCATCCGGTGACTCCTTTCGGTGTTAATAGCCTTTTTCCGGAAAAAGTCATTATGGACCTTAGAAATGGGGTAACTTGTGAAATATTAATGGGATATAGATAGAACTTGGTAGTTAGGACCCCCAAGGGATTCTGAACCCAAATATGGAAGTTTGACCCCGGTTGACCCCTGGGTGACCTGAAGTTGACCTTTCGGCGTCTTAGCTGAAATCCCGAGAGTAACACCGGAAGATGGCGTATTCCCAGCCCAACTCCTGGATCCTGGAAATGAGATTGGGTCACCTTGCTAAAAATTGGTAGAAAAAGTCAAATATTGGGAAGTAGAGCAGAAACTGATAGAGATATAATTTTATTTTGAGGTAGTAGAGTAATTCAAAGTGGAATTGGGTTCAGTTTAGCTTGGCGAGTGATCTATTAATAGCAATTCAACTAGACTAAAGAAAAGTAGTCCCAGAAGAAACTGATAGTAATAGGACGGCAGCTGAGAATTAGGTCTCCTAAATGGTATGAACAGACGGGGAATTTACTTGGCTTCTCGGAGGTGACTTTTTGGTTTAATTTGACCCCTAATAGACGAACTACCTTTCCCTGATAGCTAGAAGGTCGGGATTGGAATAGAGTACAGATCGAAATTTTAGATGCTTGGAATGAATTGGCTACCCATGAAAAGGGTCTCCACTTACCCTTGGGAGGTCGGAACGGTAACGGGATAATTAAATAAAGACCTTGAGAGGGTCACTGAGAAAACATAGCATGGTTTGAAGGTTGAGTTGAACTGAGGGCTGAAGTCACTTAGGTCAGGAATTAGCTGATTAGCATCGTATGACATTTGTTTGCTTGGTCAAATTGTGACACCTACCGCATACCAGGTATCCAATAAGCGTGAGAAGATTGATAAAAGAAAGCGAACATGGCACGTGGCAGAGTTGACAGGGGTAGGGATATAGTCTTGAACATGTGCGGACGGGTGATTTAGGCGGATGTCAGGACTGATAGGGAATGGCGTGACTTAACTAAAAATAAGTGTAAAGAAAGATAAGGAACTGGAGGTTACAGGAGAGCCATTAAAGTCAGAACAGTGGTTAGCTACTATTAAGAGTAGTTGGTTCTCATTCAGAAAAGAGCAATTGATACTGAGAGAGAGTATAGTTGGTTCTCAAATAGTCAGAGAGAACAATTACTGCTAGCGAAATGAGTAGTTGGTTCTCAGAGTAAGAGAACAATTATATCAGAAACAGTAGATAATTGGTTCTCATCAGAGACTCTCTAGAGAGCGAGAGAATAATTAAGTGTTAGTGAGATTAGTGGAAGTTAATTGCAATCAAGCAATTGCCTAAAAAATTGCAGACCCTTTCCCTTCGGTTACACTAAATCTAAGAAATCACCTAAATCTACATTAACAAATGCATTTCTGGTTTAACAAGGAATTGAGAAAATCAACAAACGTTGAATTTTTGCGACTTGGGCGACCCCCCCCCCCCCCCTCACAAAGAAAACTGGAACTAAGAAAACTCATTTATGAAATTCAGAGGAGCGATACTAGAGATGATTTAACCGAGGCTTATGAAGAACGGGAGCCCTCAGACCTTTAGGGGGCAAGTGCTAACGGTCCCCGGATTTGAAAATGGCCCTATCAGAACTCGGAAACTAGCGGCGGTATTGGGCTCAAATTTTAGTATGTTGTAAGCCTAGCTGAGGGAAGCTTAAGTTTGGAACCCTAGACCCCAAGGACCACACTTCGGTTTTATCCATTAAGTAAACAAACCCACCCGTAACTTCCGGACGTCGTTTCTCGGCCTCCAATGATCACAGGGAGCTGAAACTTGAAGGGATCATAGGTAATGGCAAGATACATCTTGTGTTATCATTTGAACAAAATCCGGCGGTTGGACCGGAAACTATTAGCATTTGAAAAAAACACCCCCTTAGACCGGAAATAGGCAATTAACGCAAAACAATGAACGGTGGCACAAGGATTTTATTGCAGCAATCGACAAGATACGAACCCCGAAAAAAGACCCCTAGTGAGTGCAAACCATCCGGTGACTCCTTTCGGTGTTAATAGCCTTTTTCCGGAAAAAGTCATTATGGACCTTAGAAATGGGGTAACTTGTGAAGTATTAATGGTATATAGATAGAACTTGGTAGTTAGGACCCCCAAGGGATTCTGAACCCAAATATGGAAGTTTGACCCCGGTTGACCCCTGGGTGACCTGAAGTTGACCTTTCGGCGTCTTAGCTGAAATCCCGAGAGTAACACCGGAAGATGGCGTATTCCCAGCCCAACTCCTGGATCCTGGAAATGAGATTGGGTCACCTTGCTAAAAATTGGTAGAAAAAGTCAAATATTGGGAAGTAGAGCAGAAACTGATAGAGATATAATTTTATTTTGAGGTAGTAGAGTAATTCAAAGTGGAATTGGGTTCAGTTTAGCTTGGCGAGTGATCTATTAATAGCAATTCAACTAGACTAAAGAAAAGTAGTCCCAGAAGAAACTGATAGTAATAGGACGGCAGCTGAGAATTAGGTCTCCTAAATGGTATGAACAGACGGGGAATTTACTTGGCTTCTCGGAGGTGACTTTTTGGTTTAATTTGACCCCTAATAGACGAACTAAGTTTCCCTGATAGCTAGAAGGTCGGGATTGGAATAGAGTACAGATCGAAATTTTCGATGCTTGGAATGAATTGGCTACCCATGAAAAGGGTCTCCACTTACCCTTGGGAGGTCGGAACGGTAACGGGATAATTAAATAAAGACCTTGAGAGGGTCACTGAGTAAACATAGCATGGTTTGAAGGTTGAGTTGAACTGAGGGCTGAAGTCACTTAGGTCAGGAATTAGCTGATTAGCATCGTATGACATTTGTTTGCTTGGTCAAATTGTGACACCTACCGCATACCAGGTATCCAATAAGCGTGAAAAGATTGATAAAAGAAAGCGAACATGGCACGTGGCAGAGTTGACAGGGGTAAGGATATAGTCTTGAACATGTGCGGACGGGTGATTTAGGCGGATGTCAGGACTGATAGGGAATGGCGTGACTTAACTAAAAATAAGTGTAAAGAAAGATAAGGAACTGGAGGTTACAGGAGAGCCATTAAAGTCAGAACAGTGGTTAGCTACTATTAAGAGTAGTTGGTTCTCATTCAGAAAAGAGCAATTGATACTGAGAGAGAGTATAGTTGGTTCTCAAATAGTCAGAGAGAACAATTACTGCTAGCGAAATGAGTAGTTGGTTCTCAGAGTAAGAGAACAATTATATCAGAAACAGTAGATAATTGGTTCTAATCAGAGACTCTCTAGAGAGAGAGAGAATAATTAAGTGTTAGTGAGATTAGTGGAAGTTAATTGCAATCAAGCAATTGCCTAAAAAATTGCAGACCCTTTCCCTTCGGTTACACTAAATCTAAGAAATCACCTAAATCTACATTAACAAATGCATTTCTGGTTTAACAAGGAATTGAGAAAATCAACAAACATTGAATTTTTGCGACTTGGGCACTTTTGCTATCAGAAAGCAGAGGTTGAAAATATTTGGCGTTAATTGTATTTAAAGGCGCGTCGCGAAGATAAAAATGAGCGTCATAAAACTTCAGCTCTTCTATCACAAAAAATATCGATAAAAGCTTTGCACCACTTGCGATTCAACACAACTCAGCATGGCAAGCTAGCCGGGAGAAAATAAGTTGAAAGCCACCAAATAGAAAAAATTCTTTAAAATGTCGAAAAAGGCCACCATCTTCATTTGTGTCTTGATTTGCATATGTTCATTTTAGGAAAACGTTTTAATTATGACAGCTGCCAGTGTTGAGTTATTATTGAAACAAAGATAAAGCATCGGTAAGTAAGCCGAAAAAATGGTTGTCATAAACTCATTTTGAGAAACCAAACAATTTCGAATTCAAAATTCTAAGTCACCCAAACACAAGCGCAAAGTAAAATATGCGACGATGCAAAATGAGTCGAATAAGCCAATATAAAAGCCGAAACTTTTTATCACGAATTAAAAAACGAAAAATTTAATTACACCAATTCGGTTAATTTACAATCCGCATTAAAACAAAGTTTATGTTATTGTGTCTGTTGAAAAAATCACAGTTGTTATACTAAACAACCCTGTTCCTATTTTAAGCAGCTTGCTAATCGCAAGTGGAACTACAAGTTATCATTTTAATTTTTGCAATGCTTCATGACATTCTGTGGGGTTAATGTCATTTTGTACAAGGCATGTGATGCAGTCCTTAAGCAATATCTCAAATACAGAATAGATTCATAACTGGTTGATTTTGTAGCGGATTCGATCCTTTCATCAACCAAAGGTCCCCCCTAAGGTACTTTTATACGATATGCATTTTAGCTGACCTAATATTAGGCCAGGTAAAAATTTCAGTTTAGCTTAATACATACTTATTATGATGTGGACGGCGCGACGAAAAACCTTGACTTCGGTCAGCCCACCAGAAATTACCGAAGGATCAAGTTAACACTCGCCCCCTCCTCCCCCCCTGGATTTCATCCAATCAGAATCAAGCATTTTACTCTATGCTATTAACAAATATTTAATCTAAGTATTTATTGGGGAGGTATAGCTTCACTTGGTCTAATTAGGGGAGGATGTTCACTTGATCTGAGCCCAAAAACGTGATTCTTTTGTCCTGTATTTTTTGACTTCGCCAGCAGCAAAAACAAATTTCTAAAAATGAGATCTTGTTTTTTGTGGCGCTCGGAAAATCATTTTGGTTGACCTAAGAAAGGCATTCCTTCTAAAGCATTTCTTTTCCAGCTCCCTGACAAGTCCGACTCGTCAGTAAACTTGTTTCCAAAAACTCAAAATACAGAATGTGTTCAATCCGAAACAGTCGAAATTTTCTCATTTGAGAATCTGGTCACACCCGATCACGCGTTTGTTTCAAGGAAATTGAAATCAAAAAAATTGGCGTTGGATTAATCAAGCTATGAGAGTTTAGTAAAATTAGCTCTAATAATGATGAACAGATTTTTTCGACAAGCACAACTGTTAAATTTTCCATTAAAATCCATATCATGGGCCTTATTCACAAAGGGCTGGCTGGCTTTCTACCTTTCTTTCTTTCCTTTATCAAATACCTCACTTGGCCTCTTTGAGGTAATCACTGACTATCAGATGAGACCAGGCCCAGATCAGGTCTGAAATTCAACTTCTTAATTTTTTAGAAGTGAATTACAGGCCTAGCTCTAGGCTGAAGACTCTCGAAAGCAGAAATATACAAGCCTAGATCAAGGCCGAAGATACAACGTGGCTATTGCAGACCTAGCTCAAGGTCGAAGATTATCCAGCAGACATCTAAAAGAGGCCTAGCTTAGGGCCGAAGACTCGCCAGACACAGAGATATAACAAGCCTAGTTCAAGGCCGAGGACATTTCTCCTCACCTCTGAGTTTCAAAAAGGGGTACAAAATCAAACTTTGATGATGATGATGATGATAACCAGAACAGAGTTTCGATTTTTTTGAAAGATTTCTGCTATTTTCCTAGGTCCGGATAGGGACTGAACAGCTTCCGAAATTAGGTAATCAATGGCTGAAATTGTGTTAAGCAAAGAAATAGGAAAATCTGCTGTATGCTTAATGATTAATCAATTAGTAGAACAACCTGCAGTAATTTCTGAAAACAATATTCAGACAAATATAACTTCTAACTTTTTTCAAGGATAAAAACAGTTTTAGTATGATATTGTGCCCCCTACGAGTGTTTTCAGGAATCTAAAAAAGGAAAAAAAAACAACCGGCCATTCTTTGACCCTTATGTATTACAAACGAAACTAGACCCTCTCACCCATGAGTAACTTTCCTTAACCTTAGCCATGGCTTCTTGGACTTCGCTATCTTCACGCATATTATTCTTAGATATCAATTTGATTATCACACTTAACGACATCGCATATTTCGATAGGGTACTTTAACTGTGCTAAAAAATCCTTCATTTTCTTTTGCCATTTTCCCCGTAAGCTGCAGTCAATTTACTGCAACTTAGAAAGACGAAAAATTGATGACATAGTACAGTGAACATATTCACAGCAGGAAAAAAACCTTTACCTTAAACTTAACCGTAATACCGTTACCAAACGATGAATTCAAATTAAAAGCCAATTAAAACAAAGATTGCAGCCATAGCATTTACAAATCTTACAGCACACAAACTAAGTGGCCCAATAGATATTACCCAATAAACTTTCAAACTAAAAACTACTAACATAAGTCTGTTTATGTGCAAGAAAATTTGGTTAACTGCAGATTTGGTGATTCTACTGTATTACATGCTATAGTAACCTAAGCGTAAGATTGATTCGTCACTAAGTTAAGTAGTATAACAAACAAAGGGTCGAGCTCAAAATAGTTCAAGTTTGGAAGATATCGTCCCTCCTATGCCAGAAAATAGACTTTGACAAAATCGGCGAACCCCCCCCCCCTCCCAAAAAAAACTGGAACTAAGAAAGCTAATGTTATGAAATTCAGAGGAGCGATACTAGAGATGATCTGACCCAGACTTATGAAAAAACGGGAGCCCTCAGACCTTTAGGGGTCAAGTGCTAACGGTCCCCGGAAGTGAAAATGGCCCTATCAGAACTCGGAAACAAGCGGCGGTATTGGGCTCAAAATTTAGTATGTTGTAGGCCTAGCTGAGGGAAGCTTAAGTTTGGAACCCTAGACCCCAAGGACCACACTTCGGTTTTATCCATTAAGTAAACAAACCCACTTGTAACTTCCGGACGTCTTTTCTCGGCCTCCAATGATCACAGGGAGCTGAATCTTGAAGGGATGATAGGTAATGGTAAGATACATCTTGTGTTATCATTTGAACAAAATCCGGCGGTTGGACCGGAAGTTATTAGCATTTGAAAAAAACACCCCCTTAGACAGGAAATAGGCAATTAACGCAAAACAATGAACGGTGGCACAAGGATTTTATTGCAGCAATCGACAATATACGAACCCCGAAAAAAGACCCCTAGTGAGTGAAAACCATCCGGTGACTCCTTTCGGTGTTAATAGCCTTTTTCCGGAAAAAGTCATAATGGACCTTAGAAATGGGGTAACTTGTGAAGTATTAATGGGATATAGATAGAACTTGGTAGTTAGGACCCCCATGGGATTCTGAACCCAAATATGGAAGTTTGACCCCGGTTGACCTGAAGTTGACCTTTGGGCGTCTTGAGCTAAAATCCCGAGAGTAACACCGGAAGATGGCGTATTCCCAGCCCAACTCCTGGATCCTGGAAATGAGATTGGGTCACCTTGCTAAAAGTTGGTAGAAAAAGTCAACAATTGGGAAGTAGAGCAGAAACTGATAGAGATATAATTTTATATTGCAACCTTGAGGTAGTAGAGTAATTCAAAGTGGACTTGGTAAACATTGGGTTCAGTTTAGCTTGGCGAGTGATCTATTCATAGCAATTCAGCTAGACTAAAGAAAAGTAGTCCCAGAAGAAACTGATAGTAATAGGACGGCAGCTGAGAATTAGGTCTCCTAAATGGTATGAACAGACGGGGAATTTACTTGGCTTCTCGGAGGTGACTTTTTGGTTTAATTTGACCCCTAATAGACGAACTACCTTTCCCTGATAGCTAGAAGGTCGGGATTGGAATAGAGTACAGATCGAAATTTTAGATGCTTGGAATGAATTATCTACCCATGAAAAGGGTCTCCACTTACCCTTGGGAGGTCGGAACGTTAACGGGATAATCAAATAAAGACCTTGAGAGGGTCACTGAGTAAACATAGCATGGTTTGAAGGTTGAGTTGAACTGAGGGCTGAAGTCACTTAGGTCAGGAATTAGCTGATTAGCATCGTATGACATTTGTTTGCTTGGTCAAATTGTGACACCTACCGCATACCAGGTATCCAATAAGCGTGAAAAGATTGATAAAAGAAAGCGAACATGGCACGTGGCAGAGTTGACAGGGGTAGGGATATAGTCTTGAACATGTGCGGACGGGTGATTTAGGCGAATGTCAGGACTGATAGGGAATGGCGTGACTTAACTAAAAATAAGTGTAAAGAAAGATAAGGAACTGGAGGTTACAGGAGAGCCTTTAAAGTCAGAACAGTTGTTAGCTACTATAAAGAGTAGTTGGTTCTCAGTCAGAAAAGAGAGCAATTGATACTGAGAAAGAGTATAGTTGGTTCTCAAATAGTTAGAGAGAACAATTACTGCTAGCGAAATGAGTAGTTGGTTCTCAGAGTAAGAGAAGAATTATATCAGAAACAGTAGATAATTGGTTCTAATCAGAGACTCTCTAGAGAGAGAATAATTAAGTGTTAGTGAGATTAGTGGAAGTTAACTTGCAATCAAGCAATTGCCTAAAAAATTGCAGACCCTTTCCCTTCGGTTAGACTAAATCTAAGAAATCACCTAAATCTACATTAACAAATGCATTTCTGGTTTAACAAGGAATTGAGAAAATCAACAAACGTTGCGACTTGGGCACTTTTGCTATCAGAAAGCAGAGGTTGAAAATATTTGGCGCTAATTGTAATTAAAGGCGCGTCGCGAAGATAAAAATGAGCGTCATAAAACTTCAGCTCTTCTATCACAAAAAATATCGATAAAAGCTTTGCACCACTTGCGATTCAACACAACTCAGCATGGCAAGCTAGCCGGGAGAAAATAAGTTGAAAGCCACCAAATAGAAAAAATTCTTTAAAATGTCGAAAAAGGCCACCATCTTCATTTGTGTCTTGATTTGCATATGTTCATTTTAGGAAAACGTTTTAATTATGACAGCTGCCAGTGTTGAGTTATTATTGAAACAAAGATGAAGCATCGATAAGTAAGCCGAAAAAATGGTTGTCATAAAATCATTTTGAGAAACCAAACAATTTCGAGCTCAAAATTCTAAGTCACCCAAACACAAGCGCAAAGTAAAATATGCGACGATGCAAATGAGTCGAATAAGCCAATATAAAAGCCGAAACTTTTTATCACGAACTAAAAAAAAAGAAAAATTTAATTACACCAATTCGGTTAATTTACAACCCGTATAAAACAAAGTTTATGTTATTGTGTCTGTTGAAAAATTCACAGTTGTTATACTAAACAAGCCTGTTCCTATTTTAAGCCGCTTGCTTATCGCAAGAGGAACTACAAGTTATCATTTTAATTTTCGCAATGCTTCATGACATTCTGTGGGGTTAATGTCATTTTGTACAAGGCATGTGATATAGTCCTTAAGCAATGTCTCAAATAGAGAATAGATTCATAACTGGTTGATTTTGTAGCGGATTCGATCCCTTCATCAACCAAAGGGCCCCCCATAGGTACTTTTATACGATATGCATTTTAGCTGACCTAATATTAGGGCAGGTAAAAATTTCAGTTTAGCTTAATACATACTTATTATGAGGTGGACGGCGCGACGAAAAACCGAAAAACCTTGACTTCGGTCAGACCACCAGAAATTACCGAACGATCAAGTTAACACCCTCCCCCTCCTCCTCCCCCCTGGATTTCATCCAATCAGAATCAAGCATTTTACTCTGTGCTATTACCAAATATTTAATCTAAGTATTTATTGGGGAGGTATAGCTTCACTTGGTCTAATTAGGGGAGGATGTTCACTTGATCTGTGCCCAAAAACGTGATTCTTTTGTCCTGTATTTTTTAAATTCGCCAGCAGCAAAAACAAATTTCTAAAAATAGGATCTTGTTTTTGTGGCGCTCGGAAAATCATTTTGGTTGACCTAAAAAAGGCATTCCTTCTAAAGCATTTCTTTTCCAGCTCCCTGACGAGTCCGACTCGTCAGTAAACTTGTTTCCAAAGACTCAAAATACAGAATGTGTTCAATCCGAAACAGCCGAAATTTTCTCATTTGAGAATCTGGTCACATCCGATCACGCGTTTCTTTCAAGGAAATTGAAATTTAAAAAAATGGCGTTGGATTAATCAAGCTATGAGAGTTTAGTAAAATTAGCTCTAATAATGATGACCAGATTTTTTCGACAAGCACAACTGTTAAATTTTCCATTTAAATCCATATCATGGGCCTTATTCACAAAGGGCTGGCTGGCTTTCTATCTTTCTTTCTTTCCTTTATCAAATACCTCACTTGGCCTCTTTGAGGTAATCAATGACTATCAGATGAGACCAGGCCCAGATCAGGTCTGAAATTCAACTTCTTAATTTTTTAGAAGTGAATCACAGGCCTAGCTCTAGGCTGAAGACTCTCGTCAGCAGAAAAATACAAGCCTAGATCAAGGCCGAAGATACAACGTGGCTATTGCAGACCTAGCTCAAGGGTGAAGATTATCCAGCAGACATCTAAAAGAGGCCTAGCTTAGGGCCGAAGACTCGCCAGACACAGAGATATAACAAGCCTAGTTCAAGGCCGAGGACATTTCTCCTCACCTCTGAGTTTCAAAAACGGGTGACAAAATCAATCTGTGATGATGATGATGATAACCAGAACAGAGTTTCGATTTTTTTGAAAGATTTCTGCTATTTTTCCTAGGTCCGGATAGGGACTGAACAGCTTCCGAAGTTAGGTAATCAATGGCTGAAATTGTGTTAAGCAAAGAAATAGGAAAATCTGCTGTATGCTTAATGATTAATCAATTAGTAGAACCACCTGCAGTAATTTCTGAAAACAATATTCAGACAAATATAACTTCTAACTTTTTTCAAGGATAAAAACAGTTTTAGTATGATATTGTGCCCCCTACGAGTGTTTTCAGGAATCTAAAAAAGGAAAAAAAACAACCGGCCATTCTTTGACCCTTATGTATTACAAACGAAACTAGACCCTCTCACCCATGAGTAACTTTCCTTAACCTTAGCCATGGCTTCTTGGATTTCGCTATCTTCACGCATATTATTCTTAGATATCAATTTGATTATCACACTTAACGACATCGCATATTTCGATAGGGTACTTCAACTGTGCTAAAAAATCCTTCATTTTCTTTTGCCATTTTCCCCGTAAGCTGCAGTCAATTTACTGCAACTTAGAAAGACGAAAAATTGATGACATAGTACAGTGAACATATTCACAGCAGGAAAAAAACCTTTAAACTTAACCGTAATACCGTTACCAAAAGATGAATTCAAATTAAAAGCCAATTAAAACAAAGACTGCAGCCATAGCATTTACAAATCTTACAGCACACAAACTAAGTGGCCCAATAGATATTACCCAAAAAATTTTCAAACTAAAAACTACTAACATAAGTCTGTTTATGTGTAAGAAAAAGCGTGGATATGTATTATGAGTCTCTAATGACCAAATATCAGTTTATATGCTCGTTGGGCTCCTTCAAAACGCTTTATATTGGAGACTCTTGCCAATCTGCTAGCATCTCTCTTGCTTTCCTGGTCGCTTTTTTCTTTTTCAATTTTTTGTTCAAGAGATTCTTCTGAAATCTTCTGAATACTTACAGGTTCCGGCAGTCTTTGTTCTGTTTCGGGTTCTGTTGCAACATGAAATACTGAAGCCTCATTTTCGGCGTCTTTTGGATTTAATAGTACGTCGTTATTATTGCTGTCATGAGAGGTCAGAGATGTATCGGGAGAAGATTGCGACATATCCCGACTGGATGCAAATGATACGGAGAGATGACCAAGGGAATCTTGTTCACTAGTCGACAATCTCGTTCGACATATTGGCTCCGCAAACGTCAAGCAACGTCGAGCTCCTTTCTCCTTATTCAATTTGTCTCGTTCGCGCCTCTCTCTATCCCAATCAATATCCTCTCCTTCGTATGTGTCCAGAAACATGTCCTCGGCTCCCGGAGAGAACAACCATACATCACTCGATTCCCCGACATCCTCAGGAGCCTCAAAATCTTCAGGTGTTGCAGTTTCCTCGGGCTCCACTTTGTTAACATCTCGCGATTCCGGTTCCTTTTGTGTGATTTTGAAGTTACTGTGGACTGTTCCACAGATGATTCGAGCTTTCTGATCAGTCGGTGATTCCTTTACGTCTTCCTCCTTTAGCTGTGCTTTCGGTTCGAACGTGCGTCTCTCTGAATCTCTCTCAACTCTACGTCTGATTCTGATCTTGCTCTCACTTAGTTCGAAAGGATGACACGCAGTCGTGTTAAATTTATTAGCCATCGGTGTTCCCGAATGTTTCGGCCGGTGTAATATTTCCTTTGCCTCATCCTCTTTAAGCGAGTACAAACTCGTTTGATCCATTACTTCGTTGCGAATTTTGTACAAATCCATTTCTATCAACTTTTACAGTAAAAATTGCTAACTGCTTCAAGAGTTCGGGAGCAACGATTATAATCATGTAGACATGCTTCTTTTGATTTTGACCTGCCCGCTAACTTATCATCAAACTGGCATTTTTGTCGCTCTCGTGAAGAGAGAAGAGCCAAAGATTGGAATAGACAGTTACTTAAAAAGAGCAAATGACCTATTTCTAACTTTTTTTCGCAAATAAAAACTAGAAGAAAAGCTCAAGGTCGCCGATCGCATAACACTGTACAAAGAGAGTTGCAGAAAGTTAGCACAGACAAAATTAATTCAAAAAGAACTTTTGCATGCAAAAGAAAACTTTTGCATCCAAACGCTTTTTTCAGACAGAAAGTACGTCTCAAGGTCATCTACAATTTTTGCATGCAATCGCTGTTCAGACAGAAAATACGTCTCAAGGTCAACTAAAACTTAACTTTGCATGCCGAAATTTGTCAAAATTGGCATATTGCTCATTTTGACTATGCCTGACCGTTTCCACTTACGTTCGCGACTTATTATATCATGCAATAGTTCTATCCTTTTTTCTACTTGAGAAATTATAGACAATTGCAATAAATTGGAACAGAAAAAATTATTTAAAAAGAGCAATTTACTTACTTTAGATAACTTAGCGCGCATAAACTAATTTTTTAGATTAACAAAATCACCAATAAATCAATTTTGTTTGCATGCAAAATTTGCTCAAAATTGGCATATTACTCTTTTTAATTATTTCAGTCAATTACAACTTTTCTATAGAGTTGAAAAAAGTCGGACAGACAGACTTAATTAAAAAGAGCAGTCTTTACTTTTTGACAAAGTTCTGTATGCAATTTCGTTGAAAAACTTGAAATAATGTGTTTCAAGTTTTTCAACGAAATTGCATACAGAACTTTGTCAAAAAGGAAAGACTGCTCTTTTTAATTAAATCTGTCTGTCCGACTTTTTTCAACTCTATAGAAAAAGTTGTAATTGACTGAATTAATTAAAAAGAGTAATCTGCCAATTTTGAGCAAATTTTGCATGCAAACAAAATTGATTTATTGGTGATTTTGTTTATCTAAAAAATTAGCTTATGCGCGCTAAAGTTGTGCGCGCATTCTGAAAAATTAGCTTTTGCTATTGCAAACTTCTTCTGAAATCTTCAGTTGAAAAACAGATCAACTGCTTTTATAAATTAATTCTGTCTGAGCTTTTTGCCAACTTTTGTGTAAACGAAGAAAGAAAAGACGGATAATTGTCTTATAATCACCGATTGATATGCTCTTTGAAACAGTTTCCAGAATTTGTATCAAAAGCATAAGCTGGCTGTTACAAATTAATTTCTTGATAAATTTTTCAGCAAAACTGTCACTCAAGATTTGTTTGGAAGCAACATTTGTTTTGGTTCCTGATAAAACTGAAGTGTAATTTCGTTGATAGAAAACGTTTCAATTTTTATTACAACTAGAATTTTAAGCCACTTGGTAAAAACTTCATTTCATGCCCATTTACAATTAGCCATTTTTATGCTAATTTCTGTATTTCAAAGCAAAATGAACAAAAAAGTTAAGGTTTTTAGATTTCAACCTGCTTAATTTAGCAGAACTTAAAATCAGCACAAATGAGTTTTCTGGTATTTGTCAAATCAAAAAAAAATTGGACATTTTTAGCGGGGAACTAAGAGTCTGATCTAATAAAAAAAATTAGTCTTTTAAGCTTGCGCGTGCTTCGATTTGACTTCCCTCCTTCACAAATGAGTGAAACATTTTTTTAAAAGTTGAATCTTTTTGCTTGATTAGACTCTTTTTCACGGTTTAAAATCAGGCAACTGTGCAGTAGACATAAGTAAAATTATCTGGACAAAACGATAAAAATGTACAAAAGTGATTTTTTTTTCAATTTGACTGGATTTCAAACAAAAACAAGGATACCCAGTTGCTGTGCAAGTACCACAGAATTCTCTTAGAAATTGAATAAAGCAACTAACACAATTTTCACGAGCCATAGTTCAACCACGCCATAGTTCCTTCCTACGCCATAGTTCAACCTACGCCATACAAAAACAACCTACGCCATAGTTCCTTCCCTTGATTTCGTGATAGGTCGGAAAGGATTAGCAAAAATTATTTACTAGCTTTAACTTAATATGATGCAGTTATGTTATGCAAAACTCTCGTAGAAATCTCCCAACAATGAGTTCGATTCCTTTGATTCAAAAACATAGCGCAAGAAAACCGGATTATGGTAATTTATTTTTAAAGAGAAAACTGCGCACAGCAGAGTTTTTTAAAAACATATTGCATTCTAACTAACAAGTAAAGTCAACTTGACAGTGTTAATAAATTCAACGAAGCAAAAACATTGAATAATTAATAGAAAAAATCATCTTGCTAAGAAAACAATTTCGAGCTTTCAAAAAAATTTTCACGAAAAACCAAACAAAACCCAAATGACCTGATTCAGTGTCTTCACGTCGTGCACAGAGTTGGAACCGGGCCCCGGCTTTTTACGGTCCGGGCCGGGCTCAGGCCTCATTCCTAAGATCAGCAACCAGGCCGGGCCTCAAATTCAGGCCCGGTTCCAACTCTGGTCGTCCATTGACACTTAAACATTCATTTGTTAAACAAACCATTATCTAGTTCTATAGCCCATGATGACTAAGAACTTGTACTGCAAACCCATGCCACTTAAAGAACAGAAAAACAACTTCCTTCATAGTATTTTTAACTTCCTTCATAAAACAAAAAATAGTACTTTTTTGAAATAGAAAGGGCTTATTTTGGCTATCAGTTGCCAAAAACTGGATTTATACTAATTTTCAGAACAATGTATCCTTCTAAAACATAGTTAGATCCTTCTAAAAATGTGCCCAGCAGTTAGGATGCAATTTTGGAATAAAGGAATCGAGCCCAAAAAATCCAAGTTTGGAAGAAAATTTAGGACTAATTATTGCCAAACAAATGCTCCATATAATTCTGCAAAAATTTAAGCAATTTCCTTCCGTTTTTGTCTCAACAGCAATTTTTGAAAAACCGTGTATATTTGAAAGTTTTCGATGCATTTTGCGCCGAAGATTTGAAACTGCAATGTATTTACAAAGCATATTAAAAACCGCTGAAATTTTAGGCATGAAATGCAGTAACATTTTAAATGCGGAAATGGTATGCTAACTATCCAGCAAATTTCATTACCTAAAAGCCTTGAAAGGGTTGTACCATTTTTACTTGAGATACATGTATTATTATCAAACCCTTCTTCAAATAGACTGAAAAAAACTTACAACGGTACCTGATTAGATTACAAAAAAAATGCGAAGTCAAGGCACCTTTTATGATTCAATTGGCATTCCAATCCGGCTATTGGAAAAAGAGCGCTACAGGGAAAGTAAATAGACACTGCGTGAATTTATAAGTTAAAAAATAGTGTTCACATGTAGTTCGATCAGTCCAGAAAGCAAATATTAACTTAAGCACGGGCGAATAAACGGAGCCATGCGGATATGAAAACAGACACCAGTTTGAAACTCGCAAACACAAGTGCGACAAAGATAGGATCAAGTTAACATCCTCCCTCCCTCCCCCTCCCCCCCCCCCCCCTCCAATGAAATTAATTGACGCTAGTACTTCAAAAAAATAAACTTTGAAACTAGTTTTTTAACAAAATTACATTTTAAATCCACATCTCACACCGAAACTTAGAAGAAGAAAAAATTCTTTACAAAGACAAAAAAACGTCACACAAAAAAATAAAAATCCGGTTTTCAAAACTCTCAACACGATGTGGTCGGACAGGAATAAATATCTACAAGTATTTTGTACCTGGAAATGAAGTCCTACGAAGACGGTTCTGAGTCCTCATATCTTTGTCTCCTCTCTTAGAAAGGCGTAACTTAAAAACCAGTCAATAATGAAATAAAAACAAATAATGAGATCAAATAAAGTCTATGCTCTTTTCATTGGATAGAGTTTAATACTAGTATTGGTAAAAAACAACATTGGTGATAGCAAAATAAATGAAAAGGGTACGAAAACTACATCTTCAGTAATAATTAATGCCGATTCTATTTTTGATTCAGTTAGATTAAGATATGCCGAAACGTTCCATCGAATAATGATCAAAGGCGATTGGCTCAAACTTGCAGATCAATTGAGAAAGTTGGGCTATTATTGTGTACTTAAACAATCGCAAGAGGACACATCAAAGGTAGTTTGAACTCCACTTATTTATGGGCGCTTTTGACAGCCAACAATTCCAACCTCATTCCGCTATATAGATGGTAATACTACATGAGAGAGCGGCATTCTCTTCAGGACGTTGGCCTGGATGATAGCGATAGTCAACGCAATTGACAGATTGCCACATCAAATCTCTCCTACATAATTACCACACCACTGCTCCATTTCTAGCTGACCTTTTTCAGGCTATTCGACCGCCCAGTAACTTTGCAACTTAATCGAACAGCAAAGTTTACGGGGAGCAAACAGTACGACTATTTACCTTATTTTAAACACCATTAATTGTCAATGGACGCTTGGTTTTCCTCAGCAGAACTCAAATTGTTGAAAAAAAAACATCATGCAAAAGTTTTGGTACCTTTGAAAATGAACTGATAATAGTTAAATTTCTGATAATAGTAAAAAAAAAACATTTACTACCGAAACCTTGTTATTCCAACCAATGACTTTCACACCACAAAAATCTATAATCTACTTATATTTTGTAGGAGGTATACATTGAGGAAATTATCTCCATTTGGATGAAACTTTTTATAACTGCGAGAGTAATTCATCCCTATTTATTAAACATCGCCCATTCAATTTACTTTTACATTTCCTAATTTCAAAGACAAGGGTTTTTAGGCAGCAAGGTGTTAAGTAAGACAGTACACAGATTGAATAAAATGCGCTAATCATATTCATCTTCGTCATTTTCCATCAAATGAGTTAATGTAACAGCCCTTCCTTTTTGAACACAAGAAACAGATTCTTCCTCCTCGTCGCTGATTACTCTCGTACGATGTTTCTTCAGTTTTGGCTGACTATTAAACTCAAATTCTGGCATAACAACTTTTGAGGCATTTTGTATTTTCACTTTTGAAGATGACTGTTTTTGTTGAACCTCGTGTGTTTTCCGGTTTCTTAAGTCTTTGAGGAATTCTAAAGCTACTGCACTATTAAGCGCATCACCGCGTAAATTTCCATATTTTTGACTAGCACAGACAGAATTCAATGAATACTTTGTGTATTTTCTGAATGATGCTCCAGATCGATGCATTCCTTGCACAAAGTTATGGCTAGAGCTAGAATTAGGGACCTGATATTTTCCTTGCACGGGTTTTGGTAATTCTCAATAACTTGATTTCGAAGCGAGAGAGTGGCCTTCGGACAGATTTAAGGAACTGAAAGTTGACTTGCATCTAGAAGAAAAATCTCTGTCTGCGTCATTCAATTTGAACCCATTACTGCTTCTTTTCATTCTACTGAAGGAAAACTATGTAAACAATAGACAAGAGACACAAAGATGCAACCAACAAATGGAGCCTTGTCCCAATTACTGAAGCTTTATAGAATATGCCAAAAAAACCATCTCTTTCAGACAAGAAAAACTGTTTCAAACGCGGAACTCGTTTGATATAAGCACAGGTGCACGTTAGTATTATCCCGAAGATGAAAAGTCCGTCAAATGAATATACATTCGTCATTCATAATCTGCAAATCAACAGCGTGGATTACATACTTTTGCGAGGAGCTGAAAACAATAATTGAATCCTGATTAAAACCAGTTTTAAACAGTGAATCCCAAATTTTAAAACAAGATGATTACACAAAGAAAATGCGCAATAAATATATCCATAGAAAAACAAGGATAGCCGGTGTTGTGATTGCACCTTATTTTGCATTTATTGCAAATCTTATTTAGCTTAATTAGATTAGATAACAGGTCACTCTTATATGACCTTCATTGGCCATTCTCTCCGGCGGAGAGAATGATCTCTCATTGTTTAATGTTTTAACTTACCGACTAATTCACTTAAATTCTTTATCCTTTTTAATAGTTTTAACTTAGAATTAGCTACAAAAAAGTAATATTTTATCAGCCGGTTACTCTGCGAGTAGCATAGAATCTTCCTACCATATTTTCAGGAAACTCCCGTTTAGAATTTTTTTCCGAATTGGTGGTTTCTTCTGCTCTGTAGAAATTTGAAATATCTCCATGAACTTTTTCCATTGGTTGCCACTGTAGGATCTTCTTTGAGGTTTTTGCTTTATTGTTTTTGCTTTTTCTGTACGTAAGGATGTTAATGAAATTAATTTTTACATCATACTACTGACTTAAAAAAAAGAATTTTGATGCTTTGCCCGAGAATCTTTCGAGAAAACATAATTTTTTTTTGTGTTCGTGTTTGTGAATGTTTTCATAATGAATTTTTGTAAGCTGAAAATACATGGTACTTAATCTCCAGAAACTTGTTGACCATTTAAAAGGTTACAAGGATAGTGTAGGTGAGTGATCAAAAACAATGAACACTTTAAAAGCAAAATGAGAGTTAATATTATTAAGCAAGTGTAAGTCACACAACTTTTCTTGGTTATATATTTATTTACAATATAATAAAATGGTTAGAATTTTAACATCAAACAAAATTAACTGGTTTCCATGTTGTTTTTACATAGCTTGCCATAGAAGAATCTTCACGAAAAATGGATAGAAAAAATTCCTTGAACTTAAATTTCATAGTCTTATGAGTCAAACTGCGATTGTTTATGTTTGAATTAGAATTTTGAAATTGGTTCCAAAAATGAACAGTCTTTCTGAAAAAAAAATCGATATAATGACTGTTGAATCTTATGGACGGCAAAACAGATAACCAAAGACAGTCGAGAATGGAGAGAAACACCCAAGAACAAAGACGATATGACGGAGAGGAATCAGCCTCGATCAAATCTGAAGCCAAGAAATTCAATGGAATGCGACTAGAAGAAGCTGATAAAAACTACGATCAGTTCTATATCTAGCATTGGGAAACGAAGGAAAAAGGATTTTCGGACAAAAATTTACCAAGGTGAAAATCTTACAAATCTCTTTTAAAGAATTTTGGGATTCCCTAGCGATCGCTTTCGTAAGAAAGACAAATGTCACATTTGAACGACATAAACTGCTAAACCGAAAATAACGGGATAGAGAATCGCTTGAACAATTTTGGGGTGCCTTAGCAGAAAGGGCAAAAAGTGCGACATAACGAGGAGAAGAAGAGTGGATACGAGACATTTTCATAAACAATATGAAAAACTACGACATTCAAAGAAAGCTCCTAACAGAAACTCTTCCCCCACGAGAAGCACTAAACGTAGCACTCATAGATGAAAAGGGAATTTTAAATCACCTAAAGCTAACAAACAATTTTGAATCCAACGGATCATCCGTACATAAATCACCATTTTAACGTCAAAAGAGAGCCAACTCTCAATATCGAAAAAAGCAACAACTGTATGAAGTGCGGCGGAATCTTCTCAAAAGGCCACCTAGCAGTTTGCCCAGCAAAGGACACTTCCTAGACTTCTTGTAAATATAAAGGTCATTTTACCAGACTTTGTAGATCTCGCCGTAAAAATGTAAACATTGTAAATAGCCAAATTGTAGATAATACAGATTTTAATCCGCCGGATACTCCGGATGCAAATACAGACCATGTAAATAGAGAATGTTGTGGCGTCAAAAACGCATGGTCGGAATCTGGACAAAGCGAAAACGACGATTATTCTGTATTAAACGTAACTACGATTTTTGATGAAGATGGAAAAGAATTGAAGAAATTATTGAATATTGGCCTCGGAAAAGAAAATCAAGTAATTTTAAATTTACAAGTGAATTCAACTAGCCCGGTCAGCTTCCTCAAGAAAAAGGTGTTACACGAATTGAAACTACGAGACCCCTACTTGAAAATCTATCCGGTGGATAAGGCAACCAAGAACCTTTACTGTGGATTCACGGATAACGCCATAAACATTTCTGGAAAGGTGAAACTTTCGATCTTCTCAAACGGCTGGTCAGACAACGACTGTCATTTCTTTTTGACCGAGGGACACGAGAGAAATATCTTAGGAAATGACAATCTACCGAAAGTGGGGATAGAAGTCTAACAGAAATACTTCCCGCATTTCCAGACTAACAAGCAGTGTAAGTCAATAAATTCCATCTCTCAAACAGACAAAGATAGGGAAATTCTAAACATATCAAAAACATTCAAAAATTTATTCCTTCGGATTGGAAAAATTAAAAACCAGATGAAAATCACCCATTTTCACGAACCCCTAAAACCAATCCAACTAAAAGGAAGACGAGTTCCCCTACACTTACTGAATTCTGTTACGACAGAACTCAACAGATTATAAGACGAGGGACATATTAAAAAACTAGAAAATTGTGACGAAGATCGTTTTATCAGTCCAATAGTCATTACTTGCAAAAAAGACAGATCCATCAAGTTAGCTTTGGATTCAATAACAAATACCAAATGCCGAACATCCACGAACTGGTAGACAATGTCGCGGCGCAAATTGCTAATGATTTCGTTGGAGAAGTGTGGTTTACTAATTTAGACCTAAAAAATGCATACAGTCAACTTGCATTAGATAAATTTACTAGCAATCAATGCAATTTTAGTATCGTGGGCGGTGATATTACGGGTACTTCCCGATTTTTAACCGGCTTTTACGGACTAGGTGATATGCCTAACGAGTTTCAAAGAGTAATGGATTCTACGTTAGGTTCTATCCCTTTTACCAACTGTTACCTAGATGACATTTTAATAGCTTCCAGAGGAACATTTTTAGACCAAAAGAACATTGTGTTGAAAATTTTATCGACACTGGACGAATATAACTTCGCGGTCAAATGGTCAAAATGTAAATTCTTTCAAAAAGAAATAGAGTGGTTGGGATGCAAAATCTCAAAAACAGGAATCACACCTTTATTCGACAAATCAAAAGCAATAAAGGACTTACCTGTTCCAAAGAACTTGAAAGAATTAAGATCATTTTTCGGATCTATAAATCAGTACATCAGGTTTGTCCCGAATTTAGCCTCTCTAAGAAGCCCACTTCGACCGCTTCTTAATAAGAAAACGATCTTCCAATGGAACGACGACCATACGAAAGCGTTTGAGAAAATTAAACATGAAATTGAAAATCTAACAGAGAATACCCATTTTGATGTAAAACGCAACACTAGAGTAAAAACGGACGCGTCGCACAATGGTTTGGGAGCTTCCCTCGAACAACTCTATGGGAATGACTGGAAAACAATTTCTTTTGCCTCTCGTTTTTTAAACCCACAAGAGTCAAAATATTCTACGAATGAGCTCGAATTGTTAGGGGTCGTATGGGCCGTCGAACACTACAAAAACTACCTTTACGGATCGGAATTCGAAAGAATTACTGACCACAAAGCTTTACTTTCCGCTCTCACCAAATCACGGAAATAAAACATATCATAGTAGATTAACAAGATGGGTGGACAGATTGTTACCTTTTAAGTTTACAATCAAACATCTAGCAGGAAAGGATATGGGCTTCACTGACCTTATTTCTAGGATTCCATATGGAAAAGCCCTCACAATATCTCATTACGACGAAGAATTTGTAGTGGCAAATATTAATAATATTAACAAATCAATTAATCCGTCGGAGAATCAAAGAATTACCTGCTCAGCCATTGGTTCTAATCTGGAAAATTCCGATTACGCTAAATTACGTAATTACTTAATAGCGTCAGTTTTAAAACTATGGTTCCAAATATGAACAGTTTTTCTGAAAAAAAAATTTGATATAATGACTGCTGAATCTTGCTTTAAAATTTAAATGTTTAGTTATTTTGTTCCCATCAATTGCGCTAATCACGTACTTTTGATGAGAGTTTTTGAAGAGAATTCGAAATTTTTTAAGTATCTCGCAAAAATTTTCATCAGAAATTTTGGCTCACGTAGTAAAAACTTCATAGAATTATATGTTAAAAACTGTTCAAGCTGCAATAAAATTAACTTTGACATAATTCTTATATCCAATATTCAATTATCAGAAGAAAAACTATTTGAAAAAAGCCGATCCGAGCGTCTGACATGATTTTCGACACAGCTAAGAAGGTGCCTTTTGAATTTTTTAGGCAATTAAAAAGTAATTCCACCAGAGAAAATGACGTCATTACACTTTTACTTTTACAGAACAGTAAAAATTTTAGAATAATTCCAACAGAGAAAATTGCGTCAAAATTCATTAACTTCTTGAATCTTCTAATTTTTAGAATCTACCGATTAAATCCTCGAATTTCATAAGTTATTACACATTAACTTCTAGATTTTTCCGAATCTTCTAAACTCTAAAAATATCCAATAAAAATTTAACCAATCAGAATTCCAGAACTAACTCTAAGGTGATGAGATTGATGAAAAAAGTCGTGGATTTTACTTATTTTGCTATTTTTTTAAAATCTAAATAAATATACTCAATCAAGGTTTTGATTAAAAGGAATAGTGTCAAGGAAATTCTTCCTTTTTAAAAACCCTTTCAAAATTAGCTCAGGTCAACAAAAAATTCCTATTCTACAAAACCCTTTATAAACAACTTTAAGTCAACCAAATGTTGAAAGTTTTTTGATAGAGTTAAGATATTTTTAGAGAATGTCAGCAAAATCTACAGCTAAAAATAACAAATTTCATTTTGGTTGGAAATCTACTTCAGACAAATTCAATCCAACAGGTTGAGTAAAATTTTAAGAAGAAAAGGAAAACTATCTCAAAAACTGAAACCAATCATAATAGAACGGACGAGTTACTGCATTCAGTTTGAAATTGGTACCGAAATTGTCAAAATTCTCAAATTTAAAAAAATCTCTCATTCTAGTGAGCAAAATATCATAGATTTTTCAGAATGGAGAAATCGAGAGTAACAGAACTAGAGAATTTAGAAAAGAAATGACTATGTCTAAGTCACCTTCGTGAAAAAAGTACGGGTTTTCATTTGATTCAAATGAAAAATCATTTGATGAAATTTTGGATCTGACATATGGAAATAGTTTTCATTTGCTTACAAGTGAAAATTTACTACAGATGACTATTTTTGAAAAAATGGTTGAATTTGACATCTTCTACAGAGATCCGAAGAATTGTTTCAGTCCCTTAAGAATTTCCCTACATGATTGGCGAAAAATTAAAAAATTTCGTGATAGAAGGTCCAAGAAAAAAAAATTGAAGGTTCAACAGGATAACTTAGCTCTGTAGAGAAGAAAACATGGTGCGGCACATAAAGAAGATGGTGACAACGAACTCAAAAATTAGCTCAATTTTGTTTCACATAGAATTTGTACACATTTATCAAAGTTTCCCATTGTTTGAAAATTGGTTTTCTTTTCATTTGAATAAGTGTTCCTGAACCAAAGCTTAATTTTTAAAGATTTATCAGGGCAAACTACCAAAAAAAACATTGTAAATCAGTTGTGAATTTTATCACAAACCTTACATAATCACTATTACAGAACCCTGACAATCAATAAAACAATCAAAAATATTCAACAAATCAGATTCATTTTTTGAGTTTTGAAATTTTTGAATTCTGTCCAGAAGGTAAGAAGGTATAATCTTATTTTTAATTGATTGGCCGTATGAATTGATGCCTGATTGATCTGATGGCTGAGTCGATACAAAGTTTTCTGAGGCTACGCTGACAGCAACTCACCAAGGACTTGACCTTTTCAAACCCTTTGAACTAATTTTAATCTAAATTTTTGAAAAACCAGAAAAACTCTAAATCTCAAAAACCAAAAGCAGCTGAGCAGTCTTATTTGGAGGACAACATTTCAACCTCATAATGTTACTGGCAGTTGAGCAGTCATATTTGGAGTGGAAAATCAAAGCACAGATTTGAAAAGTTCAAGGTCGGTCAGAGAATGTAAAACAAAGTTCTTTTAAACAAACTCTAAGAATCATGAAAAAACGGTACATCTCGTAAACTATAAAGTTTTGAGCATTCTCATCTCAGGCAAAACATGAAAACATGATAACTCCCTGAAAGTAACCAGCTAGAGGTTTAAGCAATTCAATTTTTTTATTATCTCGTAAATCTCAACATTTCAAAGAATCCCAAAAGGGTAGTCAGAAGGGCTTGGAGGCACTGTTGAATGTTTCCAAGATGGTAGTCAGAAGGGCTTGGAGGCACTGTTGAATGTTTCCAAGAGGATTGTCCATCAGAAGCATTTTCATCAGACAATGAAAAACAGTCATTTGTGAGGCGTTTGCAGCTGGTAAATTGTTGGACCAACGAAGTTCCAAAGTATGCTCATGTGGTGTTTGATAGCAGTGAAAAAGGTGAGAGCAAAAATTGGACAATTGACTTGAAAAAACTCGACGTGGGGCACTGGATCATGGAAGAATTTTGTTTCATGCATAGCTGAAATTTCACCAGGATATGCAGGTAAATAATATATTGTCGAACGATTCAAACGACAGTTACTGCATCAAAAGGTCGGAAGAACTGAGAAGCTGCTCCGACAAATAATTGAAAGTGAACAGTGACCTGCTGGAAAAGAGTCTAGCTACAAAAACCCATTCGGTGACATGGATGCAAATGATACCTGATTTGGATTTGAACAGGAGTTTTCATTAGTTTTTGGGTGGAAAAACTACGCAAAGTGAATGAAGCAACAAGTCGCCGCAACCGCAGTTTGAGAATGGAAGAAAGAATGGTCAGAGAAACCCTGGTGACTAAAGGAGTCTGAAATTTGAATGTGACGTATTAAACAGCCATTGAGGACAAACTCGGTGACTATGAGGGAACGTATGTAGCCCGCATGGTGAACAAAATCGAACATGGACTCGATATGGAAGATTACTTCTGACGTCGAAAAGGAGCCAAGTTATGACAAAAGGAGGGGAACCATCTACCTTATTGGATGGAAAAAAATGTTAGTCCAATTGTCAGATTTGCACCAGAAGTCAAACTTGTGGTATCGATCATTGTGATGAAACAGCAACTGACCATGTAGTCAATTCGTGAGGTTTAAGGAAGTTGAGCTATGCAGACAAAAGAGAGATGGAGCTTACTGCAGATTGTCGCGGCGTGACTTACATTAATTTGAGTGCTGCATTAGAGTTCTGCAGTCTTTTGAACTCAATCTAATCGCTGGAACGTCTGAAAGAAGCAGATCAGTTAGTATTGTCCCTTTGCTCAGGTATTTTTAAAGTTTTCAAGTGCTGCAAAAAAAAGAGAAAACTTTGGAGGCTGGGGAGGGGTTTTCGAGAATTAGATGCGACTGAAGCAAGCAAGTCGCACGATACGTCTGTTGGTTCGATGTATCTTCTGTTGAGGACAGACGAGCTCAATGCCAGACTAGTGAAATACCAGACCAAACTCAAGGTCAGACTTGAGCAATAGAAACCTAATTAAAGGTCAACTGGTATAAAACTCAATGCACTCAGACAAGGTCAACTGGTCTGCTGGTATTTGATAAACTAATTAATTAACTGGTAATTAATTAACTGGTACTATTTGATGCTCAGTTTGTCGTGTCATTTTAAAAACACAATCTCAATTCATTCTTCAACAATCAGTATCTCTTCTCTCTCCTCAGTTGAAACCTCAGATAACTCTCAAACCTCTATCCCCTAGTCCTACTTGCTCTAACTCTGAATCTTAACAGGTTATGGGCCCAGATTTCTAAACTTTTTGATTTAATAATTATTTGATTTCTGTCAGAGTTTTTTTTAGCTTTTATCTAGCCTTTAGCAAAGCAGAGATGGACTTGAAACTGGCTGGATTCAGTGGAAAGTCTGAAGATTTTCCAGCTTGGTCGACGAAGTTTGTGGCACTGATGCATACCAAAGGCCTGTTCAGGACTGTGATGGGCAATGACGATCTACCAGAAGCTGAACCTACGCTACCTGAGAATCCGAATGCTGACCAGATGACGGCGTACAACACCAAGATGCAGGAGCGAGCTGTGCTGATCCAGCAGAGGAAAGACAACCGAAACACAGTGTGGTCACATCTAGCTCTGGTCCTGAACAACACCACACTGATGTACATCAAGAACGACTGCGTGGCTGCGGATGGCTATGGCGATGGGACGAAGGCCTGGAGACTGCTGCAAGAGAAGTTTTGCAGTGTGGAGAGGCCTACAGTGGTCAGTCTAGTAGGCCAGCTTGCGAAGCTGCGCCTAGGATCAGAGGAGGATCTCGATGACTACTTCGTTCGAAGTCAAGAGCTGATGACGCGGCTGAGTGAAGCTGGGGAAGCAATTACGGACACACTCTTCAATGCGCTCGTGATCAACGGACTGCCTGACAGCTTTGTCCAACTGTGATCAACGAGGACAACCAGAGCTGCATCAAGATGTGCAAAAATCCCGTAATGCAGAAGCGTACAAAGCACATTGATGTCAAGTATCACTTTGTCCGAGAGCGGGTCGAGGATGGAACATTTGCGCTCGAGTACTGTCCAACCGAAAACATGGAGGCTGACTTGTTGACGAAATCCCTGAGCAAGGCAAAGGTGGATCAACATCGTCGAACGCTGATGGGTTGCAGCCTGACATTGGACAAAGCCAATTCAGCCTGAGTGGGGGTGTTGAGGACAGACGAGCTCAATGCCAGACTAGTGAAATACCAGACCAAACTCAAGGTCAGACTTGAGCAATAGAAACCTAATTAAAGGTCAACTGGTATAAAACTCAATGCACTCAGACAAGGTCAACTGGTCTGCTGGTATTTGATAAACTAATTAATTAACTGGTAATTAATTAACTGGTACTATTTGATGCTCAGTTTGTCGTGTCATTTTAAAAACACAATCTCAATTCATTCTTCAACAATCAGTATCTCTTCTCTCTCCTCAGTTGAAACCTCAGATAACTCTCAAACCTCTATCCCCTAGTCCTACTTGCTCTAACTCTGAATCTTAACATCTTCTGGGAAACAGTTATGTGGCAGCAAACAACTCACTCTCGTGATAGTGGTTGAAGCGATAACCCAACATTTTTTGATCGATTAACCCTACTCAGTGTCAAGATTGCGAGTCTGTCGAATTAGTCATGTAACTTATTAACAAAGATTCTTCGGCTGTCCTGGATAAATCTAGCAACGAATTGAAAGACAGACGAAGTGAAAAAAAAATTATTAACCCCATGCATGAAATTTGAGCTACTTCCAGAAACAAAAAAAAACGGTCATCGCCAGAAGATGAGAGGATCCGGGTCTTACGAGCTGATTTGGAGTAAGAAATAAGTCTGTGCTGTCACAGGTTTTTCTACCGGGAGCGAGAAGCGAAAAAGTGAGAGGACATCATGCCTCTTGCGCAGTTTTTGAGCGTTTTTTTTTTTGGATAAACCGCTCAAAACCGTTCAAATCTTGCGCGGTTTTTGAGCGTTTTTTTTTAGATCAACCGTTCAAAAACCGCTCAAACCGCTCACTTTGAAGCAAGATTTTGAGCGTAATTGTCTAAAAAAAACCGCTCAAAGCGCTCAAATCTTGCTTCGAATTAGGTGATAAATCTCGACTCGGGACACAGGGTCTCAGACCAGGAGTGTTGGGCAGGACCCACAACTCTGTAGAGATGTTGCACGGTGTACTCGAAAGTAAGAAAGTATCGAGGATGCGGAGGGGAGCGTTGAGGCAATGTCAGATGAGGAACTCATGAAGCGCTAATTTTTCTTGCAGATGCAGCAGACTGATGACAGAAGGTAAATAATGACAGAGGGTAATTTAATGAAAAAAGTAATTGAGTTTTTTCGAAAAAAAAAGGTTTTCGTTGTGTTGATAGTCAAAACTTATACGTAGCTATACAAGATTTGAACATAAATTTTTGACGATTTTCCACTGAATCATTAGGGGAAAAATTAAATTTTATCGAAAATAGCAGTTTTGAGTTGTTCGATGAAAATAAGCTGCTATTGTTTTTTTGCACGCACAGAAGGTCGGAAATTCAGTTTCCTAGGACTGCCGGAGTGTTTTTAATCTACTTAGTCTGTGAAAACATTTTTTCAACCTGTTGAAAACTGGGCTTAAGTTCACTTGAAAAGTGACTACCTCAGCCCTTTAACTAATCACGAAGTTTTTTTAATTATTATTAAGAGCATCGAGTTGTTTTACAACTATATACCCAAGTGAGAGCACTACTACAATAATTTTAACTGGTTTGTGGAACAGTTGTCTGTTTCAACGATTTTATAGCAAAAGCAAACACCCAATTGTCGGTTGACGTCAGTAGAAATTATAAACTTTTGTATCATGGCGTCATCCTCACATTTTGGTTTTGTGATAACTTTGGATGAAAAAAAAACTTAGTATTATGCTATTTTTAAAACTTTGTTAATTAAAGTTTAATTCCTGTTACAAATGAATTTTCCCGTTGAACGCCTTAAGCTGAGGGGAAGATTCCAGGATCATCAAATTACATATATTCATCATGTGGACTGCAGTAGTCTCTTCCAGCTCCATCCGAACTAGGAGGCTGTCCACAAACCTATCGACCAAGCAGGGTATTCAAGTACTTGATTTTTGTTGGAATTGAGAATTGACAGGGTCACAGGAATTGGGATTTCGAATTAGGGTCAATTCCAGTTTCGGGAATGGGAATTGAATTGTTGGCTGGAATTGACATGGAATTGACATCAAAAATTGGCAAATAAAACTGATATCTTGAAAAATGACTCGGTCTAAATATTAATAAACGTAAAAATGCTTGAATACAAACTTAAATTACATGATCAATCGTTTTATTACAATATAATAATCGATACAATCAATACATAGCAGAAACGTCAAATTACACCTCCAGATAAATATTAGAAATTGTGCCAGTCGGTCATATTTGAAAGTTTGACCTTGAGGAATACGAACTATGTAATTTTGGGATGAAATTTAATTTTTCAAAAATTCGAATTGAGCCTGTCATGTTCAATTTTCTCGCGAAAACTGAAAATCTCAGAAAGACAAGACCGGACCAACCGAATTACAATCGCGGGAAAGTACTTGAAAAAAAGCAGCGGGAAATTGCTATTCTCAATTTCCAGATATAAATCAAACGCGAGTAGAGCAGTCCTATCTTGAATAGGGAGCAGAGCGATTGTAAACAGAGCAAAGACAAAGAAGAAGTGAACCAGAGTGAACCCTCAGTGGAATGGTGGACAGCTAGTGTATCCCAATGATCCAGTTCCAAAACTTAATTCTCGAGTCAAAATTTGTTTCCCTTGCTGGAGTTTATTAGTAGCAAACTTCTCAAGTTATTATACTTAATGCTAGAGTTACTGATTAACTTAGTTATCCCAAATCTCTAGTGTGCCGATATGTGAGTACTCAATTTAGTTTTCTTGAGTGCGTTTTATGATTGTTATGTTGAGGCAAGGAGAGTTTGAGGTTGATCCATCTGAAATGGATCAAAGTTCCACTGTCTAATAAAAAGTAACTGTAAGGACTGTTCCGACCCTGTTTTTAACGGCGTTCGCGTATTTTGGGTTTTTTGAGACCTAAGTATGGGGACGTTCTTATTTTCTAGTGTGGTGGGTATTTTGGTAGTAGCCTTTAAGCTGTAACGGGTTTTTAGTCTCATGTCGCAAGTGAACCGAATTGGTTCCGACAGTTCGAGGTGGAAAAACACAAGAGATAGTGTCCCTGACTCTTGAGCCAATGGTTATAGGGCCTATTTTTTTAAACCTCATATGTGACCGACGTAGGCGACCGTTACAAATTCTAATTTAGAATAAATATTGTGGCAACGGAAAATAGCCAGGAATTGGAATTCGACTTGGAATTAAATTTTAGTCTCTCCAGAAATTGGACTTGGAATTGAATTACATGGAATTAGAATTGACCCCCCGGAATTGGAACCGGAATTGAACTCCCTGCGACCAAGTGCTGTTTCGGGTTAACCTCGGTTGTCACTGTTTTTGGTAGTTTCTCGAAATTCACTGAGACTGGCTGTCTCACAAACAGACCATGACACTCTTTGAGCTCCCTGGCACTGAGGACCACATCGGATTCAAGCACCCCATTGCCGACAACGATCAATATGAACACCTCCTGTAAACTTCCAATATTAATTTTCGCCCTGGTGTATCCAAGGGTCTCGATTTTTCTATTTTTATCGTTGAAGGTTCTTTCCAACTTTCCATTGAACCTCCGGACAGAGGCAGCGAACCCGAGGAGCTCGAGCAATCTTTCAGATATCATATTGCAATCTTTCGTATTGTCAATCTCAATATCCGCTACCTCGCCGCAGACTCTGCCACAAACGAAAGCTCGTCTCTTGTCAGCCCATTCGAGTCTGGGTGCACCCAATTCACGTGCCGAGACTCTCGGACCGTCGGAGTTGGCTATATTCTTCCAAATTCTGCTTTCGTTCAAGGGAGGGCCTATCTCTTCCAGCAATGACACAAAACTACCGCCTTCATGAATACAGCGCCGCTGATAGTCCCTCCTGATTTCTGATTATCCCTTTAGCGTGCTGAGACTGATCAACATAGTTACAAACAAGTTCTCGACAACGATAACTGCTATTTTATCGGTTATTGATCCTATCTCCAACTTCATGAACGTCCAGCCATTAATGACAGCACCGTCATGCCTTGAACCGCAGTAGTTCTTCAGTTCGTTCCGCGGATGCATCATTCTAAACTCAGCGTAGTTAATCCAATTCGAACAACACTCACTCCCTAGTTTGATTCCCAGCAGAAACACATCGTCAACTCTCGCTTTGAAGAATACTTCGTTTGCTGCTAGGTTGCCCCACTCCCTTTTCTTCGTCATAGTTTAGTCTACTCCTTCTCAAACACTCGTCGTTGCTGAATCCAAAGATCGTTTTTCGCTCGATAAAAAAGCCACCCAGGAGCGCCAATGTAGATAACTTCCGGGGAGTCGTCACCTCTAAGCACGCTTTCACTCTTCCAAACCGCCAGAGAGATTCTCCCCTTTATACCTTGTAATAGCGGGGGACACTAAGACACGATATTATCCACAATCCCGAAAGGGTTATGTTGGTGGTCAGACTAAATCGGCCGATCAAAGGATTACGCAACTTCCCCCTTAATTTAGGCTCTTTTCGGCTTTCTTATTGCACTTCTAGCTAGTTCAACAAATCGTGGGCACAATAAGTAAATTCTCAATCGCAAAGGAAGTAAAAGCATTTTATAGTGCCCTTAATGAGCTAACTACTATTCAGTAACTTCTATAACGAAGCCCGCGTTTCGTTCCGTTCAATCGCCTCGTTATCTCGCTCGTCATCTTTCGCTTGATGCATTTCTAAACTCGCCAACACCAGCAGCGCAACTCGCTCACACAATTAATTCAACCCAGTACTAAACTCGGGTCGAAGCGCAGCTCGCTCGCACAAAGTATTCAACCCTGTACTAACCTCGGGTTCCAGCGCAACTCGCTCACTAGCAAAAATTGTTATCTTTTCTGACTGAGAACCAAGTACTCTTAATAGTAGCTAACAACTGTTCTCTTCTCTGATGAGAACCAACTACTCTTAATGGTAGCTGGCCTTGTTCTGACTCTTACAGGCTCTCCGGTACCCTCCAATTCCTTATCTTTATTTATGCTTAGATTTAGTTAAGTCACGCCATTCCCTATCGGTCCTGAATCCGCTTAGATCACCCCTCCGCACATGTTTAAGGCTATATCCTTCCCCCTGTCAACTCTGCCACGTGCCGACTTCGGTTTGTTTTATCAATCTCTTCACGTTCGATAGATACCCCGTACGCGGTAGGCGTCTTAATTTGACCAAGCAAACAAACGTCATACGATTCTAATCAACTAATTCCGCGCTCGAGTTCAACTCAACCTCCAAACCATGCTATTTTTATTCAGTGACCCTCCCAAGTTCTTTATTTCAATTATCCTGTTAATGTTCCGACCTCCTAAAGGTAGGGGGAGGCTCCTGTCATGGATAGCTATATCATTTCAAGCATCTAAAACTTCGATCTGTACTCTATTCCAAAACGACCTTCTAGCTATCTGGGGAAAGTAGTTAGTCGATTAGGGGTCAAATTAAACCAAAAAGTCAGCCAAGTGAACAACGAGAAGCCAAGTGAATTCCCCGTTGTTCAAACTATTTAGGAGACCGAATTCTCATGCTGCGGTCCTGTTACTATCAGTTTCTTCTGGAACTACTTTTCTTTAGTCTGGTTGAGTTGCTATTAAAAGAGCACTCGCCAAGCTAAACTGAACCCAATGTTCACCAAGTCCACTTTGAATTAAATCTACCACACCAAGGTTGCAAGATAAAATTAAACCTTTATCAGCTTCTGCTCTAGTATCAAAATATAAGTTTTCACCCAAACTTTGGCAAGGTGGCTCATTCTCATTTCCAGGGGTTGGGCTGGAAATACGCCACTTTCCGGTTTTAAGCTCGGGGTTTTCCATGCAATTTTGGGGTCAAAACGCCCAAAGCTCAACTTGAGGTCACCCAGGGGTCAACCGGGGTCAAACTTCCATATTTGGGTTCAGAATCCCATGGGGGTCTTAACTACCAAGTTCCATTCATCCCATTAATACTTCACAAGTTATTCAATATCTAAGGTCCATTATCACTTTTTCCGGATAAAGGCTATTAACACCGGAACGAGTCGCCGGAGGGTTTTCACTCACATGGGTTCTTTTTTGGGGGTTCGTATCTTATGTCCATTGCCGCAATAAAATCATTATGCCACCGTTCATCATTTCGCGTAAATTGCCTATTTTCGTTCTAGGGGGTGTTTTTTCAAGTGCTAATAGCTTCCAATCCAACTGCCGGATTTAGTTCAAGTTATAATTCAAGATGTGTCTTGCCACTACCTATCATCCCTCCAAGTTTCAGCTCCCTGCACTCATTGGAGGCCGAGAAACGACTTCCGAAAGTTAGGGTGGGGACTATTTGCATAGGGCACAGCACTGGAAGTAGGGGTCCAGGGGTCTGGGGTTCTAAACTTAAGCTTCCCTCGACTGGGTCTATAACATTCTATGTTTTGGTTCCATTCCAACCGCTAGTTACCGAGTTCTGATAGGGCCATTTGCGCTTCCGGTAACCGTTATCACCTGGGGCCGGGGGTCCGAGGGGTCTGGATTTTTGCATGCCCGGGTCAAATCATCTCTAGTATCCGTCCTATGAGTTTTTCATAAAGCTAGCCCCGGTCGTTTTCATTTGGGAAGGGGGGGGGGGGTTTGCAAAATCGATTTTGCAACTTAACCAAATGTTTACTCTACTACTTAACTTAATGACGAATCAATCTTACGCTCAGGTTACTATAGCGTGTAATACAGTAGAGTCACCAATTCTGCAGCAAAAGCAAAAAATCAATTGTCAGTTGACGTCAGTAGAAATAATAAACTTTTGTATCATGGCGTCATCCTCACGTTTTGGTTTTGTGATAACTTTGGATGAAAAACAGTACAAAAAAAACCTAGTATGATTTTTAGAACTTTGTTGATTAAATTTTGATTTTTGATACAAATTCTTAATTCTGTAGATTGACACGACCATTATTGATGACAGTTTCTCTGGACTTATGCTTTCGAGGGGGAACTGATGAGACTGGCCGGGTGGGGGTCAGTCGAATTTTTCTGCTACTCGAACTTTCGCCTGAGGGGTATATGCCACTTAAGTGGACGTTGGAACCTTCAGGGCTGAAAATCTTATTGCAATCCAAGCCTTATCAATTTTGGATAGCTTTCACTTATATTTAAACAAATGTTTCACATCCAACTACAGCAAAGGATCGAAACTACAGTCTCTGAAAGTCTCATTTCGATTTGAAAAATTAGCCAATTTGTTCTGGGTCTGAAAATGTCAATTTCAGCATTGATAAAAAATTCTGTATTTTGGTGAACTCTTTTTTGAAAAGCAGAATTTTAGAAACAACAATCACCGTTGTGAATGTTTTTGAACGAAAAAATTGTTTACTGTGACAACTCTCCTGAGCTCTGTTGAGTCATATGTATATTTTCACTTAATTGAAAAATATCCTCAAGGTGACAACTGGCGTTTTTAGATGCAAAATATTCTGCGAAGGCTTCAAAACAGTAATTGTTACATCGTTTGAAGTTTGGCATTGTAGAATGTAAAGATGAATTTGCGTGCACAGGGTAAAATGCTATTGAAAATTGAAAAACTATCGACATTTTCTTTCACTGACGGTGGACAGCGTTTGCTTTTCAGTAAAATAATTGATAACAACAATAAAAAAGTTCTCAAATCACTGATGTCTTCTCATAATTTAGACAACTTGTTCGAGTCAACGACAAATTATGATTAGAAGGAAAAATACCAATTGGTATGGCTCCTGAAAACTTAAAGCCATTTTTTTTCTTAAACTTTGAACCGCCAGATACAAAACCTTGATATAAGCTTCATCACTTTTTTGTTTCATTTTTCATTTTCGTAGATGTAGAGATATCTGGGTTTATAAATAAAAAATATTTAGTTCACAGCTCTCAACAAAAAGTTAAATATTTTGCCAATTGAAATAAAACTGTTTTAAAAGCGACTGATTCATACTGGGATTTGTTTGCAAAAGCATCTGTTTTACACTGATTTTATCGAAAAATTTTGAAATTGTTTAACTTTTTGTTAACTTATACTCAATCTCTTCAAAAAGATAAGACTTTAATTGTTTTAACTGCATTTCGTCTTTTTAAAACAGCAGGATTAAATTTACATAGATGTTCACAAATCATAGATCTAAGCTACAACTTTTTCGAGAAGTAAGCGCTAATGAAAAAATCTTTGCAATTAGAAAATTTGCAAAATTTTTAAATTGTTTATAGATGCGTAACTTTTTAAGCATATCCCATTTTGATGAGAAATTGTGTACAAAATTTGTATAATTTGGTTTAAATTTTAAGTGTGAGTAAAAAAGAAATTGATTAACAAAGAAATCCAAGAATTGATCCGGTACCGAATTTTTGATCCGGTACCGAAAACTTCAATAATTTTATGCCTACGCTCGTTAAGTTGCCTAATGGGACAGATGAGTCACTTGGAGGCATTTTGTGAACATAAGTTTGCAAACAGTACGCTCAGGTATCTGCGTACTTGGCAACTTTGTTTAACTTTATCGTGATGACGTTTAGAAGCTTGAAGGTCAGATAGAATTTACATGTGAGAAAAAATATGGTCAATGTTTAGTGAGTTTTTGCTTATAAAAATACCTAGTTGACTGTAGACCAAATGAATTGACATTTTTGTTTTGACATAAGTTCTGAGTTTTTATGATTTTGAGGAAATATTATGTTTTCTCAACTTTTGTTTTTTATTGTACTCGTATTCGAAATTGCTAGAAACACTTTTTGTTTTTGTTTGATTTTTATTTTATTTTGTTCAATAGTATAAGTATATTAAAACTATTTTTGACGTTGATTGCAACAACTCGAAGCCTTGTCAATATCAAGTATTTCCTTCAAGTAATTCTGTTCATTTTTTAATCGAATTGTAAATTAAAATTGAAGATACAAGTTGTTTTCTTCTATTTTTTTTTCAATCTCATCAATATTTTGTCCTATTGTCTGGCTGAAAAAAGGTTTGGACTTCTTTTTACATGTTTTTTAGAAATTTTTTTTAGAAGAAGTAATGATCCTTGATTTTTCTTCCATGTTCTAAACTTTTTTCCGGTTACACTATATTTATTCGCAAAAGTCCAAAACGCCACAAGATTTTTTCAACTGATTTCTCAGTCAAATCTTTTAGTTTTATGGTTATCTGTTTTCCTGTCTCCTTGCCAGCTTTGCCTACACTTTTCTGGAAATCGCTACACAGATTGTATTTAACAATAGATAAATTCTGCAGAATTATCAACTAATTTACTGAACAGTCAGCGAAATTAGCTAATTTACGCCGAAGTGCCTGTTGAAGCACTCTTGTTTTCATTTTTCCTCGGCTACAATTAGTTATGATTAATAAAGATTATGCTTTAATCAACGGTTTTTATGATGGTTTTTTGTTCAAACTTGACAATTATGTTTCTAATTCTGCAAAAAATCTCGCGTTTTGAAGGTACCCGAGCTGACGAAAAATACTAGTCATACAATTTTTATTTATGGAAAATGCTAATCATACACTTTTCATACTTTTCCATAAATACAGAAAACTGCATGAAAGGTCTATGATTAGTAATTTTTCACATATGGAAATTGTATGACTAGCACTTTTCCATAAACCAAAACTATTGATTTTTCTACATTGTAATTTCTCAAAATTTTTAGGTTGTGTTCGTAACCAAACACAAGTGACAAAAACCTTGGTTACTCAAGGTAGAGTATCCAAAGGTTTGTCCGTCTCGCATTAAAAATGCATTCGAAAGGGCCTGAAATGTCTAAAAACTTTTCAGTATGTCCAAGTAACTGTTTTTCAAAACAAATGTTAAATTTGCGTGCTTAAACTTTTTTTCGCACAACTTGCTTCGCAAGACACTATCCTGACTCAGACAAAAATTGCTCCGTGTTGCGTCACACTGTTTTGCCAGAATTATTCAGCGAATTCGCTTGTTATCATAGTAGTCTCAGCCTAAAAAGATAAGTAAGAAGGTTTAGCGCACCGAATCTAAATTGAATTTATGTGCGTTTTTTGAAGGTCTTATAGTGTTGGTTTTTCTTTGAGTTTTTTCTTGCAATTTATTATTTTTCATCTTTTTTTTGCAATTATAGTAGTACGTTTAAACCGCAACGTAAACAAAATCACTTTTAAAAGACCATAAAACGATTTCTGAGCAGTAAAAGTTCGCATTCAAACGTTTGCTGTGCAAACTTCTGATTTTCGAGCTTAACAAATCCTTGATGAAAACAAAAAAAACTGTTTTCTGTGCAAATAGTAGAGGAAGTTCTGACCGCATCATAGCAAAAAAACACAAAAAGCAATTACTCAAAACTTCAGGAACATTTTCAGAACCTTAGAAAAAAAAATTTTTGCAGATGTTTTTTTATTTGTTAAATTTTTTCCCAGGATTGCGCTTAAACATTTTCCTGGCCTATTTTTCTATAAAATTCGTGTTTCACAAAATCAAAGTAAAACTAAAAATTTTTAAACATTTTTTTAATCGACAATAGGACAGTTTTTTTGGAAACTTTTAAAATCGTTCATATCGGGGTTGAAAAATTGTAAAATGATAGATCACTCTTACCAATCCGATTATAGTTTGTGATAACTTTTCTTTGTTGAAAAACAAACGACGTTTCTCGCTTGCTTTTTTTGCTCGAAATTAGACAAAAAAACCTAGAAAAATTATACAATTTTTGTTCTCAATTTTGAGACAATTTTTTAAATCATTTTTTGAAGTCGCTAAAATCACGACTGAAAAGTCTTTACTATGGTATATCACCCGATCAATTCCAGAGACTATTTGTGGAAACAGGAAACAATTTTTCCTGGAAAACAAACAAAAACTAAAACACAACCGGAAGAAATTTCCTAGCCATTTTCAAATGGTCGGAATATAAATTTCAGCCAAATCTTCATTTCAATTAGACCAGAATCAACTCTTTTTTCTCAAGTAAATAATTAAGTCTAAACGCAGAAGATTTTAAGAGGAGCGGTGTTGGAGAGGTGACGTCACAGCCTTCCATCAAAAGGTCGGATGTTCATACCCACCATAATCCGTGCTTGGTTCTTAAGGTGAACCATTATTACCCAGCCCAGAAAAATAATTTTAAAAAAATTGCAGGCAGTTCTTAAGTGGTACCTATGTAATTTTTCAGAAGTATATTTTCAAAAAAAATACATTTAACTGTTACTAAGAAGCAATGTGACTTTGAATTAAACGCAAAATTTTAATATGCATTGAACAAAACGCAAAGTATTATAATTAACGGTAGATTTAGTCCAAAAGATAGCTATAACTCAGCAGGGGCACAGCAGATAATCTACCGCAATTGTTTTATATTTTCAAAACTGGTAAAAAATGAAACTTAGAAGTTAAAACATGACGAAGGTAGTTTTGAACCTTTTGTTTTGAAGGTAGTTAGTTGAGAACGATTTATCCACTAGGAAAAAGACCAACATACTAGTTATTCAGCTCTTCGCGGAGAACCGCTATTGTGCCCCTGATTAATATCTACTTGCTATTTTTTTTGGTTATTGTTCTGGGCTGGGTAATGTTGTATCGCCACCAAGCAACGAGCACTGATCATGGTGGACCTCGAACATCCGACCTTTCGATGGAACTCGGAGACGTAACCACTTCACCCGTGCTCTTTTTTAGAACCTCTGCGTTGCAATTTGCGCCAAACCCTTAATTTTTACGAATCTATGCCATAGACACAAATCAATTATCAAGCAAAAGACTCTATGTAATTTTTCAAATATCTTCACCAAGTCTGGTCGAAAATAATGCAAGCGATTAAATGATCACGTACTCAATAATCTTCTCAACACACAATATAAAAGTTTTTTTTTCTGAACTTTTGATTAAAACATATCACGAGTGACGCAAATGTGTTCAAATTACGCAGCAAGATATATTCATTAGTACATAACTATTTTATAAATGAACAACAACTACTAGAGCATTAGTCTTATTCGTCTAGATTTTGGTTTTTGAAATCGTTTTTTGTTATACAATGCAATCCGCGGATGATTTGGAAGGCCAGAGACAAGTCCAAGAACTGGCTGAGAGTGCAGATTTTGTGCGAAGTTGTCCCGAAAGCTTCAAGTTTTTCTCCCGCAACATCTTCAACGGACTGGATGCCAACCAGAACAACCAGATCAGCTGGAGAGAAATCCAGGTACCTCCCTCTCTTCACTTTCCAAGGCCAAATTGTTAGATCAGGGCAAAAAAACTTCAATCGCTGACTGTTTTTTGTTTTGTTTAAGTTTCACTAAATTAACAGTTTCTTAAATTTTATTGGATTAACAGTTTTTAACTTAAAACGTGGTCCATGCAAACACAATTCGTTTCAAAGCAGAAGTTTTAAACAAACGCGGAAAAAATCGGGTTGTTTGTAAAGGCAATTCATTCCAAACGCTCACTGAAAACATTCCAAAAAAACTTCAAACTTTTTTGGAGTTTTTTATCTTTTAATTAAGACTATTTTTGCACCTCAGCAAATATGTTTTGCGAAATTTAGGACAGCTTTCTGGGGAATGTCGAAAAACTACCATTTCAAAACAAGCACCAACTCAGAGACTGTTTCGACAAATGGGCTACAATTGACGGAAACGCCTCGGAGCTGAACTTCGAGGAGTTTTGTGGGTTTCTGAAAGACCTCATGGATTTGCTTTCCCCCACGAAAAAAGAAACAAGTCGCAGAAGGTCACAAAAGAAGTGAATAAAAAAAGAGTTATTTAATTAAACTTACAAATTAAGTTTTTGTAATCTGGAAACGCAGCTGAGATTTCAGCGAAGATTTATGGACGAAAAGACAGAAAAAACTTAGAGAGACGTGACCAGACAGGTCTAGCGACCTTTTAAAGTCTATCTAGCTGGTGCTAAATATTCATTCATATTTCATTTGTTTCAAATATTGGTACGACCAGCCTGAAGTAAATATTATAGTTAAACAACTAAAAAATTTAATTCAGATACATTTATATATACATTCTAGCAAATAATTTACAAAATTAGTTTGTTAGGAAATTGATAAAGTTTGCTTTAAAATGTTTTTTTTTCTGAGCCGATTCGGGTACACTCTAAGCCGATGATTTAAACGGCAAAAGATAACTGTCTCGTAGTTTTTAATTGGGAAAATTCTTATTCTCAATCAAGAGGACATCTAGCAGAAAAAGTTAGAAACTGAGTCTTTATTAGCTAGAGTCGTTACAATCGCGGAATTCGGCATCAAATTGGGATTGGAAACTGATCCGAAAAACGCCGCAGCTGTCGGCGATGTCGAACTCTTCGTGGCGAACATCGGAGCTCCCGAGTACCCAAAGGGGTCATAAAAATCCAAATGACCAGGAGCTACTCCGGGTCGGGGTGCAAACATATGGCTCTGAGGGGTATGGGTTAAGACGTACCCGGTCGGAGCCGGATGTCCGGGGTAGAACGCTTTACTCTGGTAGTAGCCGGCGCCCGGCCAAGGTGCGAGGACTGTGGGTGCTGAAGCCAGAGGGGGAGGGTTCTTGACTTCGGCTTTGAGGAGAGGTCGGATATTCTCAGGGAAAGCCATGGTGAAAAGTGCCTCTGGATCGCACACAAATTTGTACACGTATCTTTCTCCAGCCACTTTCTGCATGATTCCTTTCTCGTAGTAGTATCGGAGAGAACGACTCAATTTGTCATAGTTCATAGCTGGCCTGTTTTTCTGAATGCCCCACCTACGCGCCACCTATTATAAATAATTTAATTTAAAAGAATGGCAGAAAGTTGTATCAGCCCATCAAAACTCGGTACTTTGAAATTTTAAAAAAGCAGAAAAAAGCGCTCATTGTTTTTGAAGATTTTAACGCATTAATAAAAATTTTTTGCTAAGTTTTCTTTTTTGGTCAGACCCTAGCAACAAATTGACAAAAACGGCGTTTTGTGGCCTGTTTTTTTTCAAAGGCTTTGGCATAACAGGGTTTTTATAGAGCTTTGAGAGAGATCGGGAAATCAGTTTGGTCGAATCCCAAATCCCCAAAAAATTACAGATACGCGCTTGATTGCGACAATATTTTTCTCGATATTTAAGAAGCAGTTTTTTTTATTTAAATTTTTTCCCCACTAATCATTAGCTTAAAGTTACTTCTTCTGGTTCGGTCAACTTGAACTCCAATCCACGACCAGTCCACGCGATGCACGTCGCGTTCACCGGGTCCTCCAGAAGAGCGACGAGGAACTGCCAGAGCTGCAGACTGCCCCTCCGCTGGTAGAGAGTCGGGTGCTCTCGCTGGGGAGGCGGGGCAACCGGGGGAGGGGCGGAGGACAGGGGTGCCAGAGTGGTTGAGGGGGGCAAAAGAGATGATTTCAAATTGGGCGAAGGGGTGCTAGTGGCGCATTTGTTGTTGTTGTGGGGGTGCGAGCTCACCAAGCTCGAATCGGGTGAGAACTGTTTCTTGTTGTGTTCGAGAACAGGTGAATGATGAAACTGTTCTCCTGAAACAATGGTGAATTATAAATTTTCTTTCTAGAGAGTTCAAACATTCCCGTGAAGCATCGCACGCAAAACATTTTGAAAGCAATGTTTCAACAAATTTAGCTCCCGATATGGTTGCGAATATTATCAGAACTTTGTAAAAATAAAGACTTAGGTAAAATAAAAAAAAATTTTGAACGTAGCGAACCTTTTTTTATTATAGTTCAACTTTTTTATGTTAATTTTATTTAGAAAAGATTTTTATTGCTTTTAAAAACTTCCAAATTGTTGGACCTTTCAATTAATTTTGTCGACCAAGTTTTTTGACAACTTTATTTTCAATACTGATGAGATTTTAATATTTCCATTCCGAACGAGTATTTATTGTTCAAATACTGCAAAAAGTAGCGGAAAGAGATGATATCCTTTTCGTAATTTGAGTGAAAACATCACTTAATTTATGGTTGAATAAAAAAAATTATTTTTGTTATTTTCACATCTCAGGTGTAGAGTGACAATTAACATTTGGCTTGATATTTCCATCCAAATCCAATTTAAGAATATCAAAGTGCTTTTTGATTCTATTAGCAGTTGCTGGGCAAATATTTTCCCGACGGTTAGAAATTTAATTACAATAATACGAGTATTATTTCAATTATCCGTAAGATATCGAGTCCTAAGAGAGTTGAACTTGGGCTTAAAATTCAGAGCTACCTTCTTCAATTCGATAAACACATGATGCTAAAATTGAGGCTCAAAATTGTCAATTATTCTTTTAAAATTTCATCATCAGCTTTTAAAAAATATAGACCAAAAAAAGAATTTTTTTTTGGAGAGCAGAATGAAAAGTCTGCAGTCTATAAACTAGAAAAATTTTTGAGCAGTCAATTTTTCCTTCCCAAATAAATGCTAATTACTTTGAAAATACAAAGATTTATCAATAATTGTCCATAATTTTACAACAAAGGGTCGTTCATATATCGAAAATTGATAAGGCACAGGCAAATTGTCCTACGAGTTCAATCAAAACCGGAAGTTGGGCTGTACATTGAGGAAAAGGACTAACGTAAGTGGTTAAATTGGTCGCCAGAGCTTGTTAAATTAGTGCTCCCATCGTCAAGTGAAATTCTCGAAGAATTCATTTCGCCTTCCCTCGCCTGCAATTCTTGTTGCATCAAAGCTGCAACCGGCAAATATTGCACATGTGCAGGCATAATTGACGATAGAAACTTGGAGTCACCGGGACTCGATCCGGGTACAGTGGGTTGGTACTCCCAAAGTTGGCTGCAAACGTGATTTGAGCTTGTTTTCACCGACTTTTCCAGGAAATCAGCGTTTATTTCTCTTCTCAGCTGAGCTGAGTTTAACTCGTTTATCGAATACAAACGCTCGTTATGTGCGACAGTTTCATTTTCTCCCACTTTTTGAGACAGTGTCTTTTGACGAGTTAGTTTTTCAAATGTCATCTGCGACTGGTAGTCGCCAGTTATCGGTCTTTGAATCGTGTTTTGATCTTCTGAGTTCTGCATTGTGAAGTTTTTGTTCTTTTTCGGTGTATTTTTTCGGAGAAGCAGATTTTTTCGGTCTCGTTTGGTTGAATCGGATCGGACCACCGAAAGAATAGTTTTCTCTAAAATCAAAAAATCTAAAATTTGTTAAATTTATTGCTAAAGAATTATAATATGTAAAATCTTCCTAACAACCTAACAAAAACTCCTTTTTTTCAATAAATTTTTGTTACAATTTTTGCTCGATTTAAGCCTAATTACATCTCGTTTTCTGGCTCTTTTTGTTTTCCCCCCACGTCATATAAGCATGAATTCTATGGTGTATGAGGGGTTTGACAAGGTTAGATATGAACACCAAATATGTTTGTCATAGTCTAATTAGTCCGCAATCGGAAGACGCGAACAGAAAAATGTGAAAACTTGCAGTTGGATGGGGGAGAGGAAAAAGAGCCCGATTTCTGCAAGTCTGAATATAAACTGTCAATCAAAGAAAGTTGACTAAAAACGATTGAAATCTGATTGGCTTGTGGTAATTTGACCCAGATGCAACTTAATAGCACTCGATTTCGAAAACCCATTGAAAACCATTTCAATTCTTTGGATGGTCATTTAATACTCTTTTGGGTAAATATATACTCCTATTGAAGCAATCTATTAAGTCAAAATAGTCATAAAATGAACAATTTTGGCTAAAAAATTAATTTCCAAACCCCTTTTTTGACATGTGTTGGTATCTTGATGTTCATTTAGCGTTCAGTCTTAAATGACAGGCTGTAAAGGAGCAACAAGCCTTCAGGGCTATTTTGATTTGGTTCGAGTCAGAAAGAAAAAGAATTAAAATATTCAGTTATGAATAGCAAGGGTTATTTTCCCAACCGATAAGAACTTTCAATAACTTTTATCAGTAAAATAGAAGCCCAATACCCCGTGAAATGAACACACTTTTTTTCACTTTGGATAAATTTTGTTTTTAATTTTAACAAGGGTGAATTTAAATACTATGATTTAAACGAAGCTAATTGAAAGGGTGGGAATCTTCAAATTTTTGCAAGGGGTTGATTGCAAAAGTTAACACATTTGTAAGGGTTGATGATTGCTTGAATGAGTTTTTCAACGCAAACACCACCAAAATTTCAGAAAACTGTATAAAAAAATTCGCAATCTGTGCCTGAACTCGGGCTAAGGCTTTGTTTCTTTTTGTGTGTGTATGTGTAGGGGGTGGGGGGTCAATTATCTTTTTGTAGGCTAGCGTATCTTTCTTTGTGTTTTATAAATTTGTAAATATGTCCCAAAATTTACCTATTTCCAGTTGCGTTTTTCTCGTTACTTTCAAGAGTCCTATTTATTTTATTTTAGAAAATGTATGTTGGGTCGATCAACCGACAAAACGCGCTTTATTTGGTCGATAGCATCCAAAAGGTGGCCGTGCCCAAAAGTAGATAATTGATGTTCCGGTTCTAATTATCCGGCTTCAATTGAGGGAGAAAAAAATTTCTGTTCAGAAGGATTAAAATAGCATGAACCGACAAAAAATCAGTATCTTTAAATTTCGAACTTTTTTCTTGAGGGTTTTAACAATTACATGCGTAAGAACCGTTAGAAAGAAGATAAAAATAAGTTTTTTTTTGAACAAAAAGTATTAGAACTGAACTCCGAGAAAGGCTTTTTTCACTTACCAAAAGCTGATACTCGTTTCTTAAAGGCTCAAAAAAAAACTTTTTAAGCAAATAAATTGGCGACATTGTTTTTGAAAATATGAACAGTCATCTGTTTTTGACTCGGAAAATGTACTTTGACATTAAATCAAACATTTTGTTTTATTGCACAGTAAAAACTGTGCAATTCACGAAGTTTTAAAACCTGTATACTCAAAAAAGCTCACTATTCCGACCTCTGAACTGTGGAAGGGTAATTGACATTTTGTTTTAATTTTCTTAAATTAGGGTGATATCTGGAGAATATTCAACTTAGATCAAATGTGGTATCATTTTCTCAATCACTCGTAATACAAACTGAACACCCAATTACTCAAAAAAGAATTCATTTTCGCATAAAAGTACTAAATTTTGATAACTTTAAAAAGCTGCTTAACTCGATTTTGTTTTTTTTTTACAAAAATATAGTGATTAAAGTTGGTCTGGTTTAGTTTCATGCTTTTTAGAAAATTAAGTCCTTGTAATTAATAATTAATAAACGAAAGTTTCAATTATGTTCCAAATGGCGAGCAAGCTGTTTAGTTAGCGGCTTAGACTGCCTCAAGCAAAGCTTGTATGGGGACAAGTACAATTTTACTCAGAGAACTTTCAGTCGTGATTTGGACTCAAAGTCAAAAACTTATATTCATTTCGAGAAAGTTTGTCTGAGTTTGATGATAGTGAATTTTTTTGGCACTGACAACTCATTTTTTTCATGACACTAAACTTTAAATTTACAGCAAACACCAGCGGATTTAGGCGCACCCCCCTTTTCTTCTTCAGAGATTCGATGCCGACCCAAAGGGTCCCCCTTAATACTATTTTAAGATATCCATTAATGGCTGAATGCCCACCCCCCTAAAATGTTTCTAAAGGCGCTTTTGGCGCCTAATCATACTAATTTTGAGGGGGAGCGCGCGCAGAAAAAAACCCGATTTATTGGTCAAAATGTTCCAAAATGTGCCTAAAAACGCTTTTTGGGTATGTTTTTTCAAAAATTTTTAAAAAAGAAATCGACAAGAAACTTAAGAAAAAAGAACTGTTTTCAAAATGAAATTTTATCTATTATTCTAGAGACTCATGTTGGTCTTTGAATCAAGTTGGTCGGAACGGTCTGTGCCTTTTGTACAGCCACCGGCTAGCCCTGTTCCATAAAAATATCTATATTGCTATCAAAGTAAAACCATTTTGCAATCGTGGAATAAATAAAACGAAACATCAATTTTTGTATAAGTCTTTCTTTGTAGAATGGAATGTACAAACATGAAAATGAAAAATAAAACATGAAATTCCTGAAGCGGCCGCTGAACGCCTGAAAACATTCATTTTTGTAGAAAAATTTTAGGGTCAAAAATGAATATATCAAGGTAGAACAAAGTGGGGATCCTTTGGGTTAGTCAGGGGGTCAAATTCCTGAAGAAGGGGGTGTCCAAAAAAGATGAAGATAATAAAAACAAATCATAAAGTGCCCAATCATCTCCTTTAAGACATTCATTACGGAAATGTTTGAAAGTAAATAAACTTTATCACTAAGTTGCGGGTTATGAATTCAATTTTTCAACTTTTCGCTGACGTTTTTTTTTAATTTAGTTTTTCCGAATGGAACAAACAAACTGGCAGATTAAAAATTTGCTCACTTGAAACTCTATGGAATTTTTTGAAGTATTCAGAATTATTGCAAGAAACCAAAATTTAGTTTTAAAACTGTTTTAGAGCTACGATAAGGGTTATACTACGATAACTTAATTCTTTTTTATACATTACTTACATTTTCGACTTTGTGCTCCATTGTTAAGAATTACACAATTCACAGACAAGTTGATCGTTATTTCAATTTTTTTGAAAACAAATAAATCAGAAACATAATTATGAAACAATAATTTGAAAATTGTTATTTTTAAGTTGTGTGACAAAAAGTGAATTGAATGTTATTCAAAAACAATTGCCTTGCAATGAGTATGTTTAGTTCTCGGAATTTGCACAGGAATTTGTTTTCCGGGAAGCAGGAAACAACTACATGCACGGGGTTCCTGCCGAGGATCCGGCGCTGCAGAATTTGACCCCTTCCTAGGAGCGGATCCACCTCAACCCTTCGGCTGTGCTTACCGGGACACTCCCGCGGATGTCGGGGAAGGATGGGACTGGAGCCGAGGAAGGAACTGGAGATGCAAAACGAAGAGAACCCCACAAAATTTGTTTACTTACCTCTATCTAGTTCGAAAGATTTCAGGAAGCTGATTTTCAAATTGAAGTGAAGCGGATATTTTAACACTTCTCAAAAATATCTCAAAATCGATTCCAGAATGTGTTTTTCAACCGCAGGATCGTTTTTTTTGTTTTCAACTGAAATTGAATATTAATTTTTTCAAATATTTATTTAATATTTGAAATTTTTTAGTAGTATTACCACTACTAATTTTTTGAGAGAGTCAAGTTAGGTTCCGTTTCTCAGGATGGGTAAAGGAAGAATCCCTTCCTTTGGTTCCTTTGCGTATGTTGTCTCAATTGTGATTGGCCAGCCTACAAGCCAATCATATTGCTCTCATTTTTAATCCCTATTTTTATCAATTTTGTTCACTTAATTTACCTCTTTGCAAGAGGCGATTTTAAGTATATAAATGAATTTTAACGAATTAGTCGTAAGGATGAAGAGTAAATTGGAGGGTTTTGAAGTAATACAAGACAGTTGTTGACTTATGCTTCCGTTCCTTTCTCTCCCAATTACCTGTATTAAGTGAGTGTTACGTGATATGTGCTGGGATAAGCCAGCTAGGGCAAAAGTTATTTCCACCTCGGTGGGTCGGATAAAGTTTTCGACTCAATTAATTGCTCCAATTCATTTCCGACATCGGAGAAGACTTAAATAGACACTGAGCAGAGCTTGAGAAGATTCTTGCCAGCTCTTTCACCCGACTAATGAAACAGCAAAATTGTCATAAGCTCGATAAATTCAAAATAAATGAGCACCAAAAATTTTTTCTAAACTTGTAAATTCATTTCAAAACGGTCGTCTTAATTGAATATTTTCGTTTTAATTGAATAAAAAAGCAAAAAAAAAAAATCCGAAACAGCCTTTTTATCATACCTCGCAAAGTTTTATTTGACCTCTTAAAATCACAATTCAATTATTGAAGCTTTTCAGAAAAAAAAAGTTGAAAATCCATAAACAGTCTCTAGATGCTAATGCAAGTAGCATCAGTTTGTTTTCTAAGTTCAAATATTTTTTCGAAAGCACTTCAATTAAAAGAGTCATTTTTAAGGCAATTAACCGCAAAAATAGTGGTAATTGCAGATCAGGTTATAAACAGTTTTGGTTTCTGCGATGCGCAGGGGATCAATGAAAGGCTATCGAGCGAAGTTCTTTTGTGCGACTCAAGGCCGTTTTTTGCGTCTAGAGTTTTAACGTGGTTGTGAAATCGGCCAGGGTGTGATAGACCTACAATTACAGGTCAAGTGAGAGCTTGTCCTCACATACTGTCATTGTCATGGCAGGGAACCAAATGCAAGATCTGAAACTGAACGCCTTACCATTGTGGTAAAGACCTACTTTAACATCCTCCCCCTCTTCCCGCTCTCCCCTCTCTAAACTAAATTCTCCCCCCCCCCCCCTCTCCCTATCCCTCCAGATAGACGAAATTAAACTCGACTATTTTCCTTCCCCCGCCCCATATTTAGATTTCAGTAACTATTTTTTGAGTAACTATTTTTACGTTGTCATCATGTAATGAAATTATGCATGGTGAACAAACTAACTACTCTGTACAGATTTGTTTTGCATACCTTACATTGTGACATCATGCACTGAGCCATAATAACAGGTAAGGCACTTAAACTAATTGAAGGATTGAAATATGGGGGAAAGTGAGATTCGTTTTGCTAAGCGCTGCATTTAAAAATTTCGATTTTGATTGGCTGAAAATTCCATCTTGGAAACAATTTTACATCCCCAAACTTGCTTTGTGGGATGTTCATATGTTCCGTTATCTCTTCTGCAAGGCCCAAAAAAAATTATTGAAGGTGTGAGATGTTCAATAAGACCGAACATAACTAAATCTAAAAATTGAACAAACCCTGAGTACTCCACTCCGACTGCCTTTTTAGGTCGATCAAAAAAAATTGATGAAAAACAACGAAAAAAACCTCGACCCCCACACGCTATTTAGAGAATAAGGATTGATATATTTCGCATAGAGCAAATTAGACTAAATTGCTTGCCTTAAATCAACTAGGAGCTACTTCTAACACTAGTTAAATCTCCACTTATGCCATATTTGTACAAAACATAACGCGCGTTAATCGTCACAAACGGACCAAATTGCAATGTTTCAACACCCATAAGTTTTTCAAAAACGATCACAGGTGAACTATTTATTAAAATTGAACCCAGTGCAACAATATTTTTTGGTTAACAAAAAAACATTTAGTCGAAAAACGCTAGTTACAAAGTCAACACTGGAGGAGAAAAAACAATCCCAAATATAACTAGTCTGTCAAAAATTCAAAAATTGCAAATCGAAAATTGCAACAAAAAGTTTTAAAAGCGCTTGTTTAATTGACCGAAATAAAAATCACTTTGTTCTTTTTTTTTGTATTCCAAAAAAAAGTATTTTGCTAACTGTAAACTCCACGTACAATTCAATTGCAGTCAACGCATCTTTTTAATTTTTCCGCCTCAAAATCATAAAAGTCAATGTTTGACACCTCAAAGTACACAAATATAATCAGTTTTTTGAATTCGAAAAAACCGCCCCGAAATTTAGTGTCAAAACTGCATTTTTTTGACAGTTCCAGGTTGAAGATTTTTTTTAGTTTTAATTATCTTGAATCAAGTTCCTTTTTTTGTTTTGTCTATTGCGACCAAGTTTTCTATCTTGCGACTTTGACGGCCATATTTGAATATGTTTCGAAACTTTCAACCAAAGAAAAGACGTATTCGGCTGCTTTGCTCGAAACAGACCAGATATGTTTCAATTTGTTGACTATAAATGGGAATGGTTCGACTGCCCTGGATTTTGATTTTAAAAATGCATAAGTAATTATGCGACAGAGCTCTGCTGTGTTTCGAAAATGTCCCATGGTTTTTCTCGACAAGTGTTTTTTCTCGATATATTTGCTTGCCCCGGCTGAGATACGTTTTTCTGCCCTATGGAGAAACTCATGCATAAATAAATTTAAAATTTTGAGTAGTTTTCTACTACCCACCCGTGATTGTTATAGCTGATCGCAAGAAAATTCTCAAAATAAGAGTTCCAAAATTATGACTTTTTTTGGACAAACATGTAAGACAAGTAACACAATATCAATATCAATAACTTTTGATTGACAATTCGTCCTTTTTAACCAAATGAATCTGTGAATCGATATTCTAATTTTTGAAATCTGGTTATACGCGTTTTGGCTGCTTTAGTCATGAGTTTTTTTTGGCTAAAAATAGCGATACAGATGTTGGATCTTGTCTGTCGGATCTTAAAACAGGCAAGTTCCATTTTAAAGAAATATAAACAGTTAACATCCGCAAATTGAACTGCCTCTATGTGATAACGCAATACACTCTAAAAATCGTTAGCATATAGTTTGAAAACTTTTGGATCGCGTACTATACCTTATGGTACCACACGATCAATAGCAGACCAGCAAATAATCACCAATTTTGATGCAGTTTTTTTGTTCTGATAAAAAAATACAAACAGTTCACGAGCTTGATCAGGTAACCTGTTTGAATCTAAATTGCCGAGAAAGATTAGATTTGAAACCAAAATGATTTCTTAAACAGGGTCAAAAAATAGCTTTAGTATGATTGTTTGCTTGAAGATTCGCTTATATTTCTTCAAATAATGTTAGAACCGCGTCATATAACCGTTGATTTTTTCCTGGAAACTAAATCGAGTATCGGTTAAAAAATTTTCTAGATATGCAAACATTTGGTTAAGTAGAAGAGGCTCCTATATTTTACACAAAGTATTTGTTTGCAAATTTGGCCTGTAGTTAACTGCCTCTGTTGGGTCTCTTTTTGTAAATTACAGTTTTGTTTGTTTGATTGAGAAAATTCGGAAAACAACTCCTTAATCCGCTGGTTCATCGGAGAAGCAAGTTTTTAGCAAGGGCAAAATTTGCAATTTAATCGCCCAGTCAAGCCAATCCAGTGCACCTGCCAATTTCTTTCTGACCAATCTATCTATTTTATAAAACAATTTTTTCGTTAATGTGTTAAATTCATTTTTTGTCAGAATATTTAGGCCTTTTATAGTGCGTATCTGACTTCGCGGTGTTTGAAATATTATGCTGACCACGGAACATCTTTGGAGACTTCATCTTTTTCAGATAACCAATCGTCAGTTGCCATAACGATTGAATTTTAATGTATTTGCGGTAAACAAACTACAATTTTCGCCATATTTTTTAGAAAACTACAGTAATGTAAAAAATGTAAATGAACTATTTGACAATTTTGTGCTTGTTCCAAAAATTTCATAATCAAATCTTAACAAATTGTAGAGAATCGTTCTTAAAAATTGTGGAGAAGAATCTCATGAAATTGTAGAGAAATTGTGGAAAAACGTTGCAGAGGTTTTGTTTCATTATTATCAAGCTTCAATTAACCTGGGATTATTCTGCGTTCGTTCTATCTGGCACTCGTTTTTTCTTTGTAACGAGTCTGATGGACAGGTTACAATTTTTATTGAGTCTTGGGAGGGTTTTTTTGCTCGCACTGTTTCTTTTCTAAAGGTTTTAACGGTCCCATTAAACGTTACTGGATTCTCTGGCACTGAAGTTTGCATGTTTCCATTTCTGTTTTTTTTTTACTGAAAAGCGCAGTATTTTGCTCAGAAGTTACTGATTTAGGCAATCTGTACTGTTGAGAGGGTTAGCTCGACTCCAGTTAATACTTCTCAAAGGTCAATTTTTTTCGCGAATTAGATCTGGAGTTCAAAGTAGTTTTCCCGGTTGATCGTGTTTTTCCAAAATTCATTATGGGGCTAAACTCTGCTCTGGATAAGCGCACAATTTATTTTGTGCAGGTCTCTTGAATCCAGAGACAAGTCTTGAAATATGTTAAAGTTTTGACGGAACGATCAAAGAAAGCGAAAAACAAAAAAAAAACAAAGAGAGCGTCCTTGTTGCGGAATCCGCTCACAATTCACAAAATAAAGAGCTTGACCTCTTAATATGTTTCTTGGTTTCGATGCATTGGCGACGAATGATAATTAACAATCGTTCATTTTTACAGGGTAGACAATTAGTGGGCTGTGAGTTTGCCATTGATCTATCCTCTCCAATCATTGTCTAGAAATGATAAATTGTTGCAAAAGGATTTTTGTTCATTATTTAAAGGATGATTGATTAAAACTGTAACGATGATAGTGATTTGGAGAAATTAACTTTTTGTAGTAGTTAGAACATAGTTGAAAGATGCCCGCAGGAAAAAGAGCCCGGCCTGAGGGCACGAATTGCCCGAGTGCGGCTCTTGTGCCCGAGGCCATCTTCAACTATGTTCTGACTGTTGAAGAGTATGTTTTTGCTCTTTCTGAGGGAAAGATGCCCGAAAATTTTGAAAAAGCCCGGAAAATTGTGAAAGAGCCCGGAAAATTGTGAAAAAGCCCGGAAAAGTCCGCGAAACTGTTCAAATGATTTCTTTTTTCTTTCATGCGTTCTGATATTTCATTTTTCATTCATGCCCTGTCGTGAAAGAACATGTGTGAAAGAGCAAAAACTTACTCTTCCTTTCTTTTTTGTCATAATTATTCAATTTCAGTTTCAATTTTCAACCAAGTCAAATAAATGTTAACTTTCACTATAGTTCTTTCAAAACAGTGTCCGTGGACTTTGATAGGGTATGCATTTGGTGATAGAGATCAAAAATTTTGCTCCAATAACGTATATCACAATTTCGGATAATAAATTTCCACCTTGAAGCGCTGAGGTTCTGCTATTGCAGGATCCCAGGTTTATACTCATTTTCTGAATATAATTAACAAAACTCATGTCAATGCATCCTTACCTCAAATTAACTGCTTTTATTCTGTAATTGCTTAGGGAGGCAGAACAAAAATCAGAATGGTTTCAGAGAAGAAAGGTTCAAATGCAGCAAAATTGACGAGTGTTGAGTTTTATAGAGTATTCGGTGAAAACAACTTTTAGACTGGTCACTACTTATGCAGCGCTACTTATTATGATGATTTACAATTAGTATTTAGAAAAATATGTGGATTGCATGTTTTGGAGTATTTAGTTCAGTTCAGAGCAGATGTCTTGCCAAAGCAGGAAAATGCATTTTTTTAAACTCAATTTCCATACTCAATTTCAACTTTTTTCCATAATGCTCAATTCTAATGCTCAATTCTGAACGTTAATAAACGTTTTCGTTGGTGACTTCCACGGGAACACTTTTTCTATGTATATTATTGAATTTTCATTTTGTAGCAATTTTGATGCTTTACACGAAAAGAAAACTTTGAACGGACGCGGGAAAAAACCCTTATGGTAGCGTTGTACGACTCTTCTTCTTATAGTTAAGTTGCATAGTTTAACACCTTGAAAAAGGACAAAAACCTGCAAAAAAAGTTTGTTAGAACTGAGCCCAATAGAAGAATAAGTTGATGACGGGGATCGACGTGGTAACAACAAGAAAAACTGCTACAAAACCAGCAATTTTCGCCCTGCGTTTTTTAAACAGCTGAAAATGTTTCGAAGCCAGAAAAGCTGCAGATATTTGCAATCGCCACCCGCAGAACGACAAAACACGACTGAACTGCTTAGTAGGATACTCGGGTTGCGTATTACTGCAGCGACAAAACGGCTACTCTCAAAAAGTAAACTCTTCTTTTCGGAGCTGCACCAGGATGCGGAACTGAAACTGTAGTCACTGTAATTTATAGTGTTTTGCAAGTCTATTATGCAAATTCTTGGGAAGCAAATAAAAACGGCGGAAGGGAGAGACGAATAGGAAGGCGAAAGCACGGCGCGAGTAGACGCGGAAGAAAAAAAATCGCCAGCGACTTAAAACAGAAGTGACGTAATTGAAAAAGGTTTTGCTTTGTGTTTTGAGTTTATTTTTTTCTATTTAATTAGGTGACACGTGCCCTGCAAAACGTTAACCCCAAATTTTCTTATGATCACAGAGTTTAGACAAACTTACAGAAAAATTTCACATGGCCAAAAGAGTTGCAAAAATTTAAAAACTTGAAAAAATTCAAATGTTTGTGAGCAGATTATTATTTTGCAGGAATAGTCTGAATAAAAAAACAGATTTATATTATGGACTTATCTTTTGAGAAAGGTCTAATATCGTACCAAGCAGTGCATATTTTAGCTTAAAAGCCTTAATTTTAAATTTTTTGGGACCAATGAGGACAAAAATTGAAAAGAGATTCGCACAATTGTTGTTGTGAGAAACCAATGAACAGTTGTGGGCATCCAATTTCCGTTTTGCGAGCAGTCAAGATCTGCAATTTGAAAATAACTTTAAAGACTCTTGCAAAAAAATGGACGAATGAACCGACAGACCAAAAAAATTAACATTGTCCTCAAACGCCGTCTTATTCAGTTGTTTTATTGTTTTTACTGACTTTTTTTTTTATCGATTAGCCCGTATAATTAATTTTTTCTGCTCTTTGGTTTTTTATGCTCATATCATGACTGTTGCAGTGCATGGGCAAAATGAAATTCATTTCCATTGAATCAGTCCTAGTTCACAAGCAAATCACATCTTTCCCTGTCTTACTTCCTAAGTGGCACCTGCGAAACAGCTGATCCCAAGATGAGAGTTTGAAAAATTTGTTGATAAATTGAACTTTGCGCAGCGATCTGCACCCTTATACATAGTATAGAGCTCCTCACGAGCGCGAAGCTTTTTTTAGTTCTTATGTAATTTATCGATTCTGGATAGCTTTCTTGCCTTTTTTCACTTAGTTTTTCGGCTAATCGTTGCATCGTCCGCGTGGCTGTTGGAGCAGCGCCACCGGTGCATCCGAAAATTAACGGGCGGAAGCTACTTTGCTCTATCTTTAAAATTCTCTGCTGATGTTTGTAGTTCCTCAGCGTTTCGTGATATTTATATGCGTCGTTATGCAGTTTTCGCGATGTTTTGGCATGGGAATGAAAATTTTCACACAAAGAAAGCCCGATTCTGTTTGCCTTAATGTCAAGTCGCGCCCCATCTTCAGTTTCAGTATAATTGTTGACAAAGCTTTCGCCTTGCAACGGCTGACTGAAGTTTCGGCTCAATATCGGCGTCATGGCAAACCTCGTTCATGAGGTTGGCGAATGTGTCTCTGATTTCATTGTGTCTTATGTGTGTTTAACCGCCCTTTGCGCAGTGTAGCGCATGTGTCAAATTAAATTTAGCACCACATGCACATGTGAGTGGGGTTTTTTTCGGTTCCCATCCGTATCTTAAGTGAATACAATCTCTGAATTCTGATTTGTTCAAGTTGAAGTTATATCTGTTCAAGCTTAAAGCGTTACGCCAGTTAGAGGCTCCCATTTCAGAGGCCAGGTCGATTGCGTATTTATCTGTTTCATCTAAGGGGTTCATGAGGTTTGTTTTCTTTCGGTTTGTTCTATCAGTTTTCAATTTTTTGATTTTCGTACATATTTTTTCTTGCTGTGTTATTGCTGTAACAGGATCTTGAGATCCCAGTACTAGTGATATCTCCTTAGACCATTCTATATAGTTATCGTGATCGGATGGCAGCTTGATGTTAAGGCCGCCCATTTTAAGGGGTAAGGAAGATATCTCACGGAACTGGGGGTTCAATATGTCTTTACCGACTAGGTTAGATATTAATTGTTTTTTGATAACCTTTTCTATATTTCTAAGTTTTCCATAGTGTTAGACGTTGTCCTGGTAAGAAATGAAAGTTTTTCTTGAACTCCTTTAGTATAGCAGGCATAAATATTTTGGGGGGAGATTTTAACGACTTTCGTTAATTTTTTCAAAATTTTTATTTGCTCATTCTGTTAAAATTCGAGGAACTTTTTTAATTCAGATTCTGTTTCTATAACTGAACCAAGCACTCGGGCGCCTGCGTTTATAATGATTAATGTATTTTCAAAGATTTTCTCAGCTTCACCGAGTTTTTCATTTTTGACAATGAGTTGGTATTTGAATGCTTTAACATGCTATCAAAAACATTTACATAGTGATACAAATTTATCGAGGACGGTTCGTTTCCGACGTCTGCGTACCATATCTGGTTTACGTTGTCTACTGATAAAAGTTTTGTGAGGGGTATTATGGCTAGACCGTACATGTCATTGCTAGTGGATCCCCCCTGGGTTGTCCCTTCTTGAGAGTAGATGGTTTTCTTGTTAACGAGTAGTTTAGACGAATTGGATTAAGAGTTCTTAATTGCGGTTCAAAGAGATGGGCAAGTATATTGGATGTTTTTCAATGCCAGCTTTCGAATTAGCGAGTTGAAAGCGTTTTCGGCATCTATCAGTAAAACAGCATCGGCGGAGGTTTTGCTGTTTTGTTCTCTTAGCGTGTGAATTGCATATTCAATGCCACACTTGTGTCCTAGACAAAATTGATATTTGGAATCGAGTTCTTTTTTTAGGAATTTGAGTTCGTTTTTTAGGCATTTGATTATTGCTCGTCCTATTATCCTACGCATAACTTCTCCTATGCCTATGGTTCTTACTCCTGAATTTTTATCTAAGGGTAATTATCTAGATGCGTTATATGGTTCCGTTAGTACTGGGTTTAGGTTTTCGGTAGCCAATTTTTGGCAGTTATAGCTATTGTTTTTGAAATCTCAATTGATTGTTGCCCAAAGTGTAGTAAAATACGTCTCCATTCATTTGCATCGAGGCCAGATGGTCCATGCGATCCGTGCGTTCTCATGGCTGCCTTCTTGATATGTTAACCGTTTATCTGATCAAATATCGATGGATGGAAGGGAATTGTTTCATTTGAGACTGGTGTATTATAGTTCTCATCAATTGGTTCAGATGGTTGGTGCTTCTCTATAAGAGTCTGTTCTTTTGTCTTACCTCTGACGATCTCGTCGAGCGAAAGAACGCCTTTGGATTTGCTATTAGTTTTGCTTTCCGTTAGTTCTCGATTTTCCGTTAGCTTTGCTATTGCGCGTGATATTTTACCAGTATTCATTAGTTAATTGAACTGTTGTGCTTCAGTTTCAGTTGTTCTTCTACTTCCTTTTGTCAAGCGCATTTGCAGCGCCTTCCCTTCGTAATATAGGCCATCCACGTCTCCGTCTTGCCATTGCTTGAGTAGCCTTGCTATTTCGGCTTGATTACCACTTGGTAATTTGACATTAATTGTCCCACGCATCTGGAGTAGTAGCTTGAGACGGCCAAGGTTTGTGGTTCGAATCCATCCAGGAACTATTTTTACTTTTCAAACTAGATTTATATTGCTTTTTTTGGACTTCGGATCATCGTCAGTCTGTTTTTTTTTGTCAGCTTAGTTCTCGTAGTCCAACTTTTTTCGAAGTTCAATTTTCTTCCATATTACTGTTTTACATGAGTGAGCAAAGCACGGGAGTTTGATTCCAGTCGATACCTGATTTAGTTTTGCAAATGATATTTCATGGTGTTGGCATAAGAACAATCGGTGGCTTCACTCATCTTGTCGGCAAGCACAGAATGAAATCGCTCTGCTTTCTCACTCATCGCGCCATTGGTTACAAATACTATTGGGGTGAAAGAAGCATGTTCCACCTGCACTACACCATTGTCGTACATTTCTTTCTTATAGTTTTCAAAGGACTTTAGAAGAGGGCCCAGTTTCCGAGCTCGAATGCTGGGAGCATTAGGATGGGTGAAACTTACGTCCAGAAACATCTTCTGAAGAGGTAACCAAAAACCGCGGAAGGCAACATCAAGCCTTGCGTTGTCTTCTAAATAGCTCCCTCTCGCTAAACCTTCATTCCCTATCAACTGTATTAGTGCGGGCTCCGTGCTCGCTTCTTCGCAAACAGTTCGTACAAAAACTGCTACAACGTCGCGAACCGCGTTGTGACGCATTATGACAAAGCCGCCTAACTTGCAGGTCAATGCGTGATAAATGTCGTTCAGCGATCCTTATTCACAGATTTGAGGTATTCCTCTCAGACGCCATCCGTATCGCATGCACACTGCATCTTGGAATTCATCCCTGTTCATGATGAAGTTTTGTTCTCTTGACGGAAGACAGGTGAGCCAGGTGGAGGTTCCATTTGGTTGAAGAAGATCCAATGATCGTTTCATTTCACTGTCGGTCTGATATATTTTGTTGTTCTACGTGTCTTTTGAAACTTTTCGGTTCAGATTTGATATTTCTACTTGTTCTTCATTGTTGGTATAGTCATCTAGGTCAATTGTGCCAATTCTTCAGCTTTTTTGTTAGCGTTACAGAGTTCTGGTAGAGAGAAGGCGCACATTTAACAGGATTTATCAGGCCCAATCGGCTAGCTGCACACGATAGGACATCGTTTTTTCGCTGGACATCGTTGATTGTTCTACCTAGTGGCACAGTTATGACACTTGAGTTTCTCCTCTAGCTCTTGCAAGTGATGTTGTGACCCCTATTGTTCTCAGCACGAATTTCAAGCAGCTTTGAATGGATTTTACTAGGACACTGTGGGTCAAGTGTGGCTCAGTTACTGCGGCAGTTTCGAGAGCAGTCAATTCGTCGCACCATTTTTCACCTTCTCGCAAAGATACTTCTGGATATACCTTTCGTTGCCAATAGCTGCTCCTAGATAGGTTTCAAAATGTTGACATAGCCTATTGTTTCAAAATGTCATTTTTTGCTATTTTGATTTCGTCATTTTTCTACGAAGATATGCGGCGAATGTCGCACAAGATTCAACAGTTTATTTTTTTTGGCCGAAACTTTTGGAAAAAAAAGAATGTTCCTATTTTTCGAGTTTCCATTACAGGTCTTTTTTGTTTCCATGTTCTTCTTTTTGTCATTTTGCTTGGATCGCATGAAATAGTTAACAATAAGAAATAGACTTGTAAGACAAATTCAAAAAAAACACGGGAGAATTTTTTTCTAGAAATGCAGCCATAAAAAAACCATTCTCCTGCGATGAGATTCTTTCGAAAAGTTTTTGACTTGATAAACAATACGCTATGTCATCAACTTGAGTCAATTTAATAAAAACTATTCAATTTTGAAACGCTGCCAACAGATTAAAACTAAAGCTAATTCCACGGTTTTTTAAACCTAAGAAAAAACAGAAACCATGCATCCAGATAAACTGAAAAAATAAAGCCAAAGTTTTTTCTAAAGCAGAAAAAATGTTCGCTTTTCATTTTCAGTTCTTTTGGATGCATGGATTCTGAAAAAGGTTTTTGTTATCAATTTTCAGTTTTTTGGGATGCATGGGTTTTTTTTTTAAGTTTTCACTTTTTTCGGAAAGTCGTTGCTTGACGTTTTCGCTTTAAATTTTCAGTTTTCTGGATGCATGGTTTCTGAAACAATTTTTTGCTTAAAATTATTTGTTCGGATGCATTATTTCTGTTCTTTTTGTTTTAAATTCATTTGCTTTAGTTTTTTGGATGCCTGTGGAAATCGATTGAAAATTTTGAATTCATTTTTTTTCATATTTTTTACTGATAGCAAAGAAAGGAAATGGATTTTTCTGATGCCCAGTTTTTCTTGTCTGATATGCAGGTTGTTTGGGTGCAAATTTTTAGGTAAAAGGTTTCAGTACTTTCAGGAAGTTTTGAATCTCGATTTTTTGATCAGCATTTTTTTCTTTTTTTTTCTATTGGTTATGAGAAAGAATTAAATGAAGTTAAGTATCACTGTAACATTCGCCCAAATATCACACAGCGACGGAGCGTAGAAAAAGTACCTATTAACGACTGGCAGGCGTCAGTTACCTTAATCCTACTCGTTTTTCACCGTCTCGACCTTGCCAGTTGATTTTCTGGTCTGTTTAGGGCAAAGTAAAAAGTTACCATTTTTAGGCCATCAGTCAAACGACTTTTGATCAGCTTTCGTTTACATGCGAACACAACCACATAGCTGAGTCTCGGATCCTCAGACTACGTGATTGTCATTAAAAACACGGCTCGAACAACCTATTTTTATATGTTTTTGTGTGACAGTTTTATATTAAATCCATTGGAGATGGATTGACCCTTTCCCTTTTTCTATCTACTCATGCTCTGAAATATTAAATAATAACGGTGTTAATTAAGATCTAGGACATTACAGCAACTGTTGAAGTTAGTTTACCCAGTCCCTTCACATATAACAGTCTCTGGGGGACCAAGCCTCCGCTCCCGTGATTTTCTTGAGATAACACTCTTATCTCTTATATTTCGTGTCCCGGGAGGGTTCCGTGGTATTTCTCTTCCCCCCACTGAAGCCTCCGTCTCCACAAATATCTGTCACTAAGGTCCTTATCGTGTGTTATTGCCACGATAAGAGGCTTCGTAATTTTCTTGCACGACTGTTCTTCACAATCTCTCTCGTGGTTCTGATTTTCGTCTTTTTTATTCAAAATGGCCGTCTTTTTTCTATTTCTCAGAAATGTTCTTCTTCCAATCGAAATTTTAAAAATAAAAATTCTAGAACATTCTGACCCTCCGTCGCAACACTTTTTTGTTCATAAGGCCTTTAGTCACTCTTTTTTCTGTCGCGGGAAGGTTGTGCTGTGTCATCTGGCAGAATGGCACATACTCCCCGGACAAGTCTCCATCAATGTCCCTATTGATCGCATAACACCGGGTTATCGTCAAGTAGTTATCCAGTTTTCTGTAACCAATCTTACAAATTGCATAAGAATTTGAAATTTATCTACTCCACCTCAACTCACTACGTGTTCACAAATGGCATCGTACTACATTTCACTGCCTTTCAACATTTTCACAAAATTTGCACCATGAGGAGTGTCCTAGATAAAATTTCTTTTCTGACTACTTACGTCGTCTTGCCATAAAACTTCTTTTCGCTCTTTGTGATTAAAAAGTGGGACGTGGCACGGCCACGCACCCGTTAAAATTAACTTAACACTACTCACAAAGTATAATCAGTCATTTATGCGGTCCTTTCAATATTAAAACTAAGAAACTCTGTGGCTAGGAAAGTTATTGAGTTACCCACCCTTCTCGAGCGAATTTACTCAAACTTACCATGTCGCCACACAGTGAATTTGTGTCTTACACAGGTTAAAAAATTTCAGTCGTGAATAAATAGGTAAATATACTCACCTATGTTCCTTATATACATACATAGATAGTAGTAACTAAAATCAACAATTTCAACAATTTTAACAATTGCAACATTTTCAAAGTTTGGTCTGACCAAACTAGATCAAAACAAAAAGTTTCACAAGTTCAATAATCAAAACTTGGTTGATTTGTTCAAGTTTTTACACACAAAGACAATCAAGTTTTTTCTCCTTCTCTTCTCTTCTTCGGTCATCTTCATTCCATCATTTCTCCATCCTGATGTTCAGCGTCACTGTCTTCCAGAACTTTCTCTAACATGTCCAGAGAGTTGCGGGCCGTGCCCCAACCCTCCTGTTCCAACAGCCTCGGTTTGCAACAAGGTAGCAAGTCCACATTCACCTTCTGCTCCCGGTTCCTGCAAAAGCTGTTGTGAAGACATAGGCTCACGTTTCGTTCTAGGCCAGCTCTTAAGACCTCTTTCTTCTCATCTTCAGTAACACAAGGCGCTCCAGCTACTCGCTTCACCGCCGTGGTGACCGCGTTTCTATGCGTCAGGAAAGCTCTCTTATAGGCTCCTGGTCCTATGTCTAGCTGGAAAGATTGATAGGCTTCCGTGTTCCTTGACATGTGACGCTTCGCGCGTTCATACATCCAAGATGTCATCACTGCACGGAACCAAGGCATCAATCTCTGCCTTGACCATATCCTTTCAATGGCTTTAGGTATTCTCAGAACCTTGCAGGTGGTTCTGAAAAGATCCAATTCACGACTCATTTTAACGTTGCTCAACTGTTCAGGAGTCGGCACGGCCGTCTCCTGCTCACTTGTGTCCGCGTTAGCCTCCAACCATCTCACTGCTAGCATGGCGCTAACCACCACGATTGACACTTGTTGATTCTGATCGGGCAACCCCGTGGAGTACAACTCCTCCACGTCCCATACTACGATCAGATTCCCGCGTTTGGGGTACCACAACGTCTGCGCCAAGCAGTGGCAAGGATACTCTCCATGGGTTCTCACTATGTTCCTTCGGGTCCGATACCCTGAGGCTCCCAGCAACGGTTCCACTTCCATCAAAATTCTATGTAAATCGTCTATCTCTTCTATGGTGGGGAATTCAGTGGGTAACGCTCCACTCGCTTTCTGCTTCTGGAACTCACTCACGTTGCCTTCGTTCAGTCTCATGAACTCTTCACCCACAACGTCTTGCAACTCGCCTTCGGATCTCTTCGGGACTGCCCGAAAAATCTTTGCAAACAAGTCATATGACCTCTCTGACATTCTGGCCAACCTCACGCACTTTGGCACAGAGAAAAGTTGGTCAACCAACACTTGTTGCGTCCTCGCATCCATCACCACCATGTGCGTAGGATACTTGCTATTACAATACGGCGCGGAGCTGGAACCCACCATATATTTTGAACCATTAGGTCTGTGATAGGCTTCACTATCCTTCAGATTCATTTCGTTTTCTAGAGCTTCTCGCCAGCCTCCAATCTTCTGCTCCGTTTGTAATGCTCCAGGGAATATTTCCACGCTGAGGGACGTCACAAGCTCATGGGCACGCTCCAAGCGCTCGAGCGATTCTATCGAACTCGTCATGCTACAAAATCCCAAGGCTGTGATCAGGTTTACGTCCGTCACCCCATGGCAGTCCGCGACCAACTCCATGGCACTCTTATCTGACATGCTCAATATTCCATACAATCGTGCCAGTTGTCGATGCTGCTCGCTCAGCGTAATCAGGCAGTGTCCCATGTTACAAACATGTCCTTCCATCCCACTGTGTTGAGCCAAGCATGTGCCTTGCTTCAACCAATTACTCGGTGTACCTTCCTCGGACAGCTCAGTGGACGGGTTGCTCTTCCTCTTCGTCAATCTCATGGCCAGCAGGTGATGTATCACGGCCAGATCATGTAAACTCGCATCATCATCCCGTTCTAACATGACATCCGCGGTCATGTCCCAGATTAAGCCTGCGTTAGGATGGGGACACCAGGAAGGTTTCATGAGTTCCCACATCACTACTAGACTGGTTTTCAAGGGACCGTCCCAGGAACCACAATCAAAACTCACTTGCCCTTTTAGCTCGGGAATCGAGGGTTCGACCACTCGTTCTTCCAAAATAATTCCCAGCTTGGGTTGTTCCACCATCAGCATTCCGATTTCCTTAATTCGTTCAACCCAGAAGTTGAGCACTGTGACTTGCTCATAGTCGAAGTACGCTTCCCTGGCTTCTTCGTTCACGAAGGGATTATACGCCATCCCCGGTATGCCAGACACATATTGGAACGACTTCAGTTTCCCTAGTGTTGCAAACTCTTTTTGTCCTCTGACCGCTTCAATCAAGTCTCGGCTCACTTTCAATTCTTTGTTGGAGTATCTTCTCACCTCTTCCAACTTGCGATAGCTTTCTATATCATTCGACTCCTTGCTTGGCACGGTCAATGGCATGTCCTGATATAGCTCTAGGAGTGCCCTAAGGAAGTTCCTTTCGCAATCAAGTCCCTTTTGCCGAATGATCTTTATACATTCTCCCAACACAGGAGTGGGGATGCGATCCACCACGAACCTGACAAAGCAAAGGGCATCCTTACGCTTAGCCCATGCTATCGCCGAATCGTCTTTCGAAATCAATGCTCGTAGAGCTTCCATTAACTCTAGCTCCTGTTCTCGTGATTTCGAGTCATTACTGGCTTCATACTCCGCCTTTTTGATGCCCATCAAGCACCAAGCCAGTCGTACTTGCAGATCAGTTCTCACGCAAGGATGAGCCAGGTATGCTGCCACAGTAGCAGGTGCATTCATCGTCTCATCGAAGTATTTCTGGAGGGCCGCCCTCCAAGAAATTTCTAGCAGTTTTTCCAATCCAATTTCGTTCGCTTCTGATGACATTACTGTGCCATACTCTCTTCGATTGAAGTTAGAGTTCTCCGTAAGCCCCTTCAAATATTCTTGCATGGCTCTCTTCTCGCTCCAAGCCATCAGGTGCCCTCTCGCGGAGTTCTTCGCTTTCAACATCTCCACATAACCCCCTGCCGGATCACCCATGTGGACCGATTCCGGCACAGTTATTCGACTGTACTCGACCACGTCGAGTTGTCCTTCCAGTTTCAACTTGGCCATGTTGATTCGCGAGGGCCTATAATCTTCAAGTCCTCCAGATCCACATTGACTGATCACTTCCATTTCTAACTTAGTGTCTGCCAGGGTTCGCGCCGTCTTCTTCGACCTTGTGGCGGTTACGGTCAGACCTGCCAAGAGCATAGGGGGTATCAGATTCTCTTTTTCTCCCCCTGTCAGCGTTGTACTATCTCCCTGCCCGCTCTCGCCTGAACGACCTGCGCTCGTTAAAGAGGTCACCACTGCGCTGGCTCTTGACTTCACCACTCTCGGGTTCATGGCTCGACTTCCTGTTTTCTCTTTTAGTCGCTTCAGCCCTTTCCTGGATCGTCTGACAGGTAATTTCTTTGCAACATGCTGATCATCGGCACTGTCTTCTGTTACTGACTCGGTCAGAACATCCGACTCCATGGAGCTCACTATTTTTTCTAGGACCTCACGCATGATGGGTTGGTTCAATCCCACCTTCATTATGGACTGCGTCCCATATCGCCTTATCACGTCCCAAGATTTCTCCATGAAGTTTACTCGGCTCCAGATTGCTCCTGTCTTGCCTTCCAACTCCATCTGATATCTTTCCCATTCTTCTTCTGGTAATGTGCTGAGGAACGATATCTTCATTGACTCTTCGATTTTCCTCCTCCTTGGTGATTCATAAAGCAGTTTCTGCGGATCCCTGCTTCGGCACTCTCTAGCCTGGCTTATTGGGTCTATCGGAGATAGATCGGCCGACGCCTCTTTTGTAGGAGACATGAAGGACGATGGTGCCATCAACAATAAACTCCCATCGACTTCCCCATCGTCGTCTTCACTGAACCGGTATTCTAGCAAGTTCCTTTCCAACGCTCCTAGATCGGTCTCTCCCGGTTTCTCCGTCTTACTTCCGGTCCCGTCATCGTTATCGTCCTGATCCATCAATTCATCGTCGTCCGCGTCAGGTCTCGGCTTAGGTCCCGAGGGTCCTTGTCGTGTGTCCATGCCCGAATCCGGCCGAGCCGGTACGGCCATGTCTCCTGCGTGATAAAACAATTCATCATCGACCAGGAATTCTACCAACTCCTCGCCATGCGGGGCCAGGTCCTCTATCGTTATATATGAGCCTCCTCTGCTCTCCCTTGCCACCTCCAGCATCACTACTTTCGCTTCTCCCGACCACTTCAGTCTCGATAAGTCATCCGCGGAAGAATACACTTCGTTCCACGTTTCAGCCGAGACCTCTGGTCTCCTGGAGGGTAGTGCTTTGATCTTTTTCCTGCTCCAGGCATCGGGGAATGAGAAGTCGAACGTATGCGCGGCAGCAACGTTCCAGCTGATGAAGCGCGGCTCCATCCCTCCACTCCACTTCAGCATTCTCTTCTCTGCGTCACGAGCTGCTCCGATACGAGGGGCAATGATGGGAGATGTGACTCCCAACAACATCCTCCTTATCGGTGGATATCGATGGCATTGGTCCGGCAGCGGCCTGGACCCAGGAAGCCATGTTTGTTGATTCTCTTTCGCATGGGCATAGGTTCCCGGCAATTGAGGTACTCCCACAGCCTCTTCTGTATCCTTCACCACTGGTCTCAAATTCCAAAGTTTTGGGTTGAACTGGATGTGGGACAGACCCTCACGGCCCATTCGGCATTTGAAGTGGTTGTTGCAGTCCATCAACACCCAGCCTGGCTCTGCTATTCTTCCGAACAGCCTATCGTCGCTAGCCAGCTTCCTCAGTTCACTCTGTTCTACCCAATTCAGTACGGAACAATCCACTACTGAGACCAGGTTGACGTACAACACCGAATTCCTGTACGCTTTAACTTGCACATCCGGGAACGCAAAAGACATCACCGGTCCATACACCACTGTGACGAATTCCCTCAGTCCGTGGACCAGAGCCAACGGATCAATCCGCATCATGACAGCTAAGTCTGTTAGTAAGGGCATGCCACAATACTGCTTACATTCGCCTGCGTTCGTCGCCACCTTGTCCTCTCCTGTGACGCTTCTGTTCTGTTGCAAGAGTAATTGAAGCAGGAGAGTCCTCCAGTCCTTCATCTTCTTGAGCGAGGCGGTTTCCAACTGTGCATTGAACTCACGACTGGGTCCCTGTAGTTGTTCAGGGTAACGTAATAGCACAAGCAAATCTCCCAGTCGACCATAGGTCATGGCAATCAGAGTCAGGAGTCCATCCAATCTCAAATCTGCCAACGCTTGGGTAAAGAGGTTTGCCGGTCCTTTCACAAAGTTTTCATGACCAAATGTCACGTATAAGGCTAGCACCAGGCCAATCGACAACTTCCTGATGTCTTTGACGAAGCTCGCGATCAGGTTCCTAGATGCCTTCGGATAGCACGTCGATAGGAAAGATGGCGTCCATCCCACTCCCATTCCACCCAAGATAGCATCTGATCGTTCATACTGTGCCTTCGTGGCCAGCACGTCAGCTTGGAACTTGTCCAGCGACATCGTGTTTACGTCTTGCATCAGTTTCAACATCTTGCCTCCAGCCAACTCCCGGGCATTAAGTAGATTCTTCAGATACGCGTGTATCTCTTTAATTATTGCCGGCGCATGCTCAAACGCGTCCTCACCCAAGGTGCACAGCCTCGGTGACAGATACAACCATATGTTGTTGTGTGGCTTCGTACGCAAAGCCATTGCCATGAGGTCCTCCTCTGCTGACGTCATATTCTTTCTGATCATCCTTCCCTGCTCATTCTCTGCATGATCCATCTGTCTGAACCAGAGATCATCAGCCACCTGTTGTATTAACAGATGATCGTCACCTACCCCTGGTCTTAGCTTCAGTAATCTTGCGAAGTTGGACAGCTCCAACCCCAGAACTTCATCTAGCACCAACCGAGTTGTGCTACAATCTCTGAGCCCCTGTATGGCATTCGAAATGTCAGCCCAAACGGCGGGAAGCTCAGATCGGTACGGATAGTAATTTTCCGGGTCCACCACTCTGTTTGGGGCAGGAATTATCACGTTAAATATCCCCTCTGCTATCGTCGTGACCATTGTGTACACGAATTGAAGGGGTTCAGGCAACGCAGCGTAGCCTGGTGACAATACGAAGATCACCTTCACCACATTCATGGTGAAACGTTGTCTTGCTGCTGCCTCTACCTCGGCCATCGCCGAGAGCAGTGTCATTATCGCCTCCCCTATAACTTCGTTACTCGGGATCGATCCATCCGTCAGACGTGACAATAAGCCTCTGCTTTGTAGATGATCATTTGAGCCTGCAACCACTATCACCTGCGGCTCCATGCTGACCACCCTTGGTACACTTATCATCATGCCTATCGCCTGTCCCCAGTCCAGTTTAGGCGCCGTCAAGAAGATCACATCGGGCCAAAAGAGAGAACGGGGCGTGTAGAGATAATCGGAGCCGGCACAATCAGATATTTTGCAGCCTTCATGTCCAAGGGATCATAAGCTGCAAAAAGGCCATCGCCTATTGGGGCCTTCAGGTTCCCATATCTCTTATCGTCTCCAACCACTGTTGTAGTTCGGGGGTAGTCCCTCGAATACTCGCCAGGCGTCTGACCGGGTGGTTTAGCAAATTGTCTGTACATCTTGTGATGTTTGTTATTGGGCTTGTTCTCCGTCTGGAATTTGCCCTTGCGAGCAGGTGGCGTCCTTTCCCGGGTCCTATCTCGAACGTCGGTGAGTGACCGGGTGTTTAGAGGTCCAAAGGTATTGTCATGAGGTAATCCATCCAGGTCTACATGTCGGAGTGAGGTCGAGGAGCTGAATTTCTCCTGCTCTGCTAGCAGCCAATCCACGCCCGGTATCCGATAAAGTCGCGACACTGTGGGACTTTCTCCGCCAGTCATTCTCATTGCATCCTCCCGACACGTCAAGGTATTCATGTTCAACTTCGCCGACATGTCCGTCTTATACTGACCCCAATGACTGGGATCTGATCTATTCCAAAGCAGCCTGCTGCCTGATTCGATTCCCTCCGCTGGCACGGTACTTGCAGACGGTCCTGCTGTCGAAGCAGGTATGTCGTGGCAGGCGAATCGTTCCTCCTAGACGCGGTCTGGGAGTTATTCCTGTTGTTCTGTTTTCCGATCTGCCGAGTCGGCTTCCAATCGATTGCGGCCTGGGAGGAGGAGCAGTCCCTAGCCTGTCTCTCACGTTTGAGCTCGAAGCGACGGTTACGGCTCCAACCGTCTCCGTTGCCAAGGACCCTAGACGGTTGGCGAGGGATTCGGGCACGGTTGCCCTTATTCTACTCCCTCCGGTCGAATTGGTCCGAGCCAAAGAACCGGTCGCCCTCGACTCTTGTTCCGCTTCCCTCAATTGTGTCTGAAACACATCATTAATCCAATGCCTCCCTCGTTGGGTATTGAAGTGCACTCCATCTTTAGTGAGCGCGATGTGGTCAGTCATGCGCAGCATTTTTTCGAGATCCAGGAGTCGCAACTCGCCAGGGTTGTTTCTCACCAGACTGCGGGTCATTTCATTCCACCGCGTCACGTTGCCATTCATGAAATCTGCAGCTATGGTGCCCACCAAAGGATTTGGTGGTATCGTGCATAGGATCACGAGCTTGGGTCTGTACTTTTCTTTCAATTCGTTCAAGAGACACACCAATAGAGGTTCCCACTTGTTCTCCGGAGTCACGGGGGCTCTCGAGACGTCATTGGTCCCCAGCATTATTACTAATGTATCCAGATGATCCTCGCTCTGGAACTCCATCATTTTGATAACTTGAGCCACTGAGGCTCCTCCAAAGGACAGAATGGTAGTCTGACCATAGACGAAGATCTCATTCAGATCTCTCACCAAACTGTCTCCAATGATCAAATGGCGACTCCCTGGGGGAATTACTTGGTCGTTCGTGGCGGGGTTCCAGCTCATGTCATTCAAGCAGGCTCGAGGATGCTCCGCTGGCACTTGCGTGAACTGATGACGTGTCATCGGATTCTTCCTGATATCTACCACGCGAGACTTCTCAAAGACTCCACCAGGCGCAGAACACGCTATCGTGCGGGTTGCTCGCTCCGAGCTGTTTGATGAATGATCACGACGCTGGGAAGGAACGATCCTAGCCAGTGTCCGCTCAGTGCCTCTGTTGATCTCATCCATTGCGGCTCTGGCCACTTGGTTAAATGATTCCTGGAATTGAGGAGCTAGATAGGTGTCAGAAGGGTCTGGTATCGTGAACCTCTGACTCGAAGCAGATGGTCGTGTCTGCTGAGGAGCCTCGGGCCTCCTTGATGCACGCAAATCCAGAACCTCAGGTCCTCTCGATGCGCACAGCTCCTGCGCTGTTGTCCTGGGGCGTGTGTCGTTGGATCCCTCCGAGGATCTCATGCTCGCCAGGATTTCCGGTGACACTTGGCTCACCTTCGCCATATACAGCTCCTTCAGGTGCTTTATTTCATCCTCCTTGTAGGCCACCTGCAGATCTTCAAATTTCTTTTTCCATTCGTCTCTCTCTCTCGAGCTATCACCCTGTACTCCTGAAGTTTGGCACACAGCTCACTCTGATCTCTCTCCTTCTTCTCCAGTGTCTCAATCGTCTCCGACGTCTGGATCTCTATCTCGCTCACTCTCACTCTCTTCAGGGGAGGAGCAGCTGTTGGAGAGTCGACAGAGTGTGACGGGCCTGACCCATCACGTTGTCTCTTCGCTCCAATGAGTGGCTGCGCAGGTTGGACGGGTAAGGGCATCTCACCTAGCCGGTGGTCCCTTTGTTCACCTAGTCCTGGCTCACGAGCCAGGTCGTGGCCAGACATTTCTCCACGCCTCCATCTCATTAATCGGTTTCGGCCTCTCTCGGCGGTCCCGGACTCACCGAAGGCCAACATCAACACGACTTCTGTAGGGCGATTCCCTCGACCCTCTCTTCCTAGTGCATTGAGGAGTGCGACCACAAACATCACCAACCCCGGGTCTTCTCGTGTGAAATCACAATCGATCAGCCGCTCATAGATCTCGTCTAGAGTCGCTCCTAGACTCGCTGAGAGGAATTCCATGAGTTCGTTCGTGTCACCCATTTCTTATCGTGTTGATTCTTGTCGTCGTGTAGATTCTTCGTTTGATTCAATGAATTCAATAAACAATTTCTGATCAATCAAGATCTAAAAAACAAGTCGCGACTTAGAACCATCATTTTTGGATACAACATCAATCAATTCTTTAAAACTCTTCATTGAAATTCTTTTCACAATTCTGATTTAAAATTTAGCACCAAGGTGGATCGTCCACCTTTATCTTTGTCAGAGTAGCACGAATGTGCGGTGTCACCTTGATGACCTGGAGTACCCCAGGTCTTTTATGACATAAACATAAAATATATCATAACAATAACATAACATAAACACATAAACATTACACACCTATACTATCACATAAAAACCTAACCCCTAATACTGTACCTAAGACCTAACCTAACCTAACCTAAAACTTGACTCTAATTCTTATCGAGCAACTTAATAAAAACCACTTATCGCCGAGCGCAATTCTTAGCATATGCTCAGATAGTATTTTTTATGTAAGTAAACCTCTATGTCAGTCTCTGAAAATATCACATGCACAAGAGCGTACAACTCTCTCGGGTGTAGCTTCCCTCTATTGGGATCATAAACTGGCAACGAGAGAGAGGTCACACCTCTCTCAACCAGGAAATCCCTAAGTCGAGTCAAGGCCAATACCAAGCTCTCCGGATTCACGTGTTGCCTATCAGTAGCTTTCGTAACCAAAAAACACAAATATTTCCCTGGTATCTGTGATGCAACAGGGGGCAACGCTATCATTCCTCCTACACCCGGCCTCTGTTTCCACAAAAACTCGATATTCTTGTACTCTCTTTTAAAGTCGGCCGGTAGTGCTGTTTTGAAGCTTACGTCCGCAGTTATCGCTATGGCGCACGTGCGTTCCGTGAGTATGAAATCGCTGTCCGTTATAACGATATTGTTCGAATAGTGGTTCGGGAGATCAAAATACGATTCAAAGATTCGTCCAAAAGGTGGTTTCTTAGCATTCTCGCCCTCTGTCTCTAGTTCTCCGGTTTCCCTTGCCGATTTCAATTTTTTTATTATGAGATTTTCGGTGTGGGTGAGTCCTACCCCCACTCCCCGGACAAAAATATCCATCGACGTCCCCGTCGATCGCCCAAAGTCTAGGAGACCGAGGTTGGATTGTGGAACACGTAGAGGACCATCTGGGGCGACCCAGTTGGACTCGGTATTATCATGGCTGAAGTATTTGACGCCGTCTCTATCGACGTCCTGAATCGTCAGGATCGTCTCTTTTGGATCTGTCGGCAGATCATGGAGCCATTCGAGCACGCGCAAGTTTGTTAGTTCTTGCTCATGAGTCTGTTCCGCTTCTGGTTCGAACTCCACTTCCGGTTCTGATCGATCGTCGATCCAATCTTGATCCATATCGTTCACAAGGTCGATTTCTTCTAGCATCGCTACCTCGTCCAGCCCCACCAGCGAGTCTATGACATCACTCACTACTATCCGGTCTACAACGAAGTCCTCGCCATACGGATTGTATTTCTTCTGGTTTTTTCCTCTCTTACTTTGGCGTGTCTCCATAGTGAGCGGAAAGTCAGGCTGTATTCCTTTGTCAATTTCGGTTTGTTCCGGGCAATCCCAGTCTTCTTCGGCATAGGGCAGAGTTTCATCGTCCACCTCTACTCGCTCAGTCAACTCGAGATCCAGTGGTAGATCACAATCGTCCACCACCTCATTCCCGTCGTTCTTGTCGCGAGTACCCCTTTCATTCACTTCACAAGCAGGATCCACTATTAAATAGTCTCCCTCTTGTATGTCCGCTGGAATGCACCAATCCTCGGACGAGGCGTTGTGTGGTTTGATATTCTCGTAATGAGCCGCTCTTCCTGTGCTCAGCCGATAAAAACGACCTCCTTGATGCACCTCTGTTATCTGAAATGGACCACGCCATTTCTTTAATAGTTTCTTGGTTCCTTTTGGTGGAACCACTTCCTGGAACACCCAGACGTAATCGCCAACTGAGTAGGCTTTTGCATCGGCTGTCCTTTTATCAAACCTCCTTTTTTGTCTAATCTGCGCCTGTTGCGTATTCCTCCTGCATAAGTCATTGAGGTCCTGTTGTCTTCTAATAACGTCCCGCACGTACGTTTGCGGTGCTGTCCTCTTCCCTTCATATTCAGGGTAGAAGAACGTTAACGGGAGTGCCTTTTCGTGACCCGTCAGCATCATATGCGGACTTATTCCCGTGGTGGAATGCTCCGTGCTGTTGTAAGCACCCATCACTTGCGGCAAGTGCTTGTCCCAGTCATCCATATAGCGTGAGCAGTAGACTCTCAACATGGATACCAGTGTGCGATTCTGCCTCTCGACTAGGCCATTCGTTTGCGGGTGATAAGTGGTCGAGTGGGCCTGCGCTACCTGCGACCTTTTCATTAACTCTTTCGTGAGATCACCTACGAATGCTTTGCCATTGTCTGATTGGAACGTGATGGGGCAGCCATGCCTTGCTATCCACACGTTTATCAAATGATCGCACGTTTCTTCTGCCGATGGTGTCATGCAGGATGCTGCCTCCGCATACTTCGTAAAATGGTCGATCATTACCAGCACCTGATTATAGCCCGTTGCTGTCATGCAGATTTTCTGATGATCAATTTGCACCACTTCGTTGAAACCTGACGATTCTATTGACTGTAGGGGGAACCTTAGTTTCCTGGGATCCTTTGCCTGTTGACAAGACAGGCATGCGGCTATCCATTTCTCACAAGCCTTCTTCAATCCCGGCCATTCGAATCGTTTTTGTATCCTGTTATACACTTTGTCCACGCCTTGATGTCCCATCTGATCATGTGAGCGAAAGAGCAATTCGGTCTGGTACAACTGTGGTAACACTATTGAATTGTATTTATAAAGGACCTTGTCCTCCTCCTTGCGCTTACAGGCTACGATTCCGTCCTTATTCAGGTACAACAAGTCTCTCCTCTTCAGGTAAAACTGCTTCAGGATTTTGTAGCTGTCTTCTTCCAAGTCTCCCTTGTCAGGTGCTCCATTCTCGATCCATCTTTTCAGACTGCTCGTCATTCTATCATTTCGTTGAGCCCTCAGGAGATCCGACAGCCTGTACCTGGCTTTCAAATACGTCTTCACCACGTTCATTTGCCCACTCATTATCTCCGGAGCATGAGCATCGTCCATCAACTTGACACACCATATCTTTTTCAAAGGCGTCGCTTCTTGCACAGATGGTTCCAGATTGGTACGGACAACCGTACCATGTGGCAGCAATCTGGTTGGGCGTTTTGAAACTGCTATCAGCTCGAGCTCGTCCGCGGCATTATCTATCACAGTGCCCTCTTCATCTGAGGTGTATCTGTCCCTGTCTGGATCCTGATGTGTTTCTCGGTCCAGCCCACGCTGCTTCCAGTCTACCAATAAGGAGTGGATTGCGATCTCTGACACATCGGAATTGGAAGTTGTTTCAGACGTGTTGTCCCAGGACTTGGAACCCGAGTCAACACTTGAGTCAACTGATTCTCCAACATCATATCCCAAGTTGTCTGAGATGTTTCTCGACTCCCCGGACAAAACTCTGTCCATTGGTCGCTTTGAACCCGACTCCCCGGACAAAATTCTGCCCCTAGGTGGTCTAGTCAACCTCTCCCCGGACAAGTTGTCCTGCACGGGCTCACCGGTGTCTGACTCCTCAGACAAGTCGTCCTTGACTGGCTCGAAGGTGTCAGACTCCCCGGACATTGTCTCGTCCACGGACGAACAATCTGGGCTTGGCTCGTATTCCTCTTTTGCATCAGTGAAGTGCACTCTCCTCGTGAAGCTAGCTTTCGACCTGATCCTGACTTCCTCAGTAGCTTGGTTCTGATTCAATGTTCCATATTCAGTGAACGAAGTTCTCAACAAGACTTCTTTCGGCATCGAGGTCACCAGCTGGTTGACGATCGACCTGCAATCCCGTTCAACGCCTCGGCTGCGAATGGACACTGGCCTCTTCTCTGTTCTCTCGGTGACAGTCAACCTCTGCATGGTCTCCATCCATTCACGATCATGCCTATTCACTTCCCTATCCAACAAGTCACGGAGTTTTCCCATGACGTCCGGCGCCACGTTCACCGTCTTATTCAATAAAGCGATGCTGTTTATACCCAGCCTGGTCAGTTCTTGCTGTACCAAGTTGGATCGGACTAGCAGGTCCAACGGAACGGGTTCGCCTCTGGCTAAAAGCTTTATCTCCGCGGCCGTCTCCACTGGAAGGTCAGGGTGTCCAGGTATAGGATGTCCTGATTTGTCTAACCACCTAGTAAGTGGCAGCTTATCGTAGGTTTCTTTGTCCAGAAAGGAAAACCCGTCTTTGATCTCTGATTGGTTAGCCTGCTTCTCCTCGAGGCGCTCATAAAATTCTGTCTTTTTACTGAGGCTATCTGCGTTCTGGTGCTTGTCACGGGTACGGTGCTCTATGATCATGTGGTATCCATCCAGGCGCACAATCCAACGACCAATATAGCTTTGGTCCATCGAATAGGTTTTCAGCCAGGCAAGGGCACGATTATCCACACGTAACTTGAAGGGAGCACTCCCCAAGTAGGCCCTGTATTTTTCCACGAAAGTGATCACCGCAAACATCTCCGCTTTTGGTGCGCCGTACTTCATTTCAGTATCACTCAGGACTTTACTCCCGTAGGCTATCGGACGAAGAACCGTTCTCCCGTTCCACTCCTGCTCCTGGTGAAGTATGCCCGATATCGCAACCACTGATGCATCCGTGTCCAGCACAAACATTCCCTTCTCTGTTGGCATGCCGAGGACCGGCGCCTCGCAAAGTTCACGCTTGATGTTTTCAAATGAAACTTGTGCCTCATCAGTCCAGGTGAACTTTTTGCCCTTGTTTCTCATCAGCCTCTGCATGGGGTATATCTTGTCAGCATACCCCTTGATGAACTCTCGATAATAATTTGCGAATCCCAGAAAACTCATCAGCTGTGTATCTGTTTTAGGTGCCTTCCAGGTCAGCACTGCTTCAACCGCTTCGGGATCTGGTCTCACTCCATGTTTGTCAACCAGGCGGCCCAGATACTTTATGGAATCCCTGAGGATTTCACACTTAGAGGGTTTGCATTTCAGACCCGCCTGCTTCATGCAAGAAAACACCTCCTCCAACCTTTCTATGTGGTCTTCTAAGGTTGGTGTTGCAATCACGACATCATCGACATAACACATAATGAGATTCCCGTATTTCTTAGTGACGCTCGTGAGTGCCTGGGCCATCAGTCGCTGGAATGTGGCCATCGCGTTGCACAATCCGAATGGCATCCTCTTCCACTGGAACAGTCCCAGCTCACACGCGAAACCTGTTTTCTCTCGATCTTGCTTTCTGAGTGGCACTTGCCAGAATGCGGAGCCCAAATCCAACGTCGTGAAGAACTTAGCGTCTCCCAGCTTGGATAGGCTCTCATCGATGCGGGGAATCGGGTATGCGTCCTTTATAGTCACTGCGTTCAGATAACGGAAATCACAACAAAATCTGAGTTGTCCCCCTTTCTTTTTCGCCATGACCACGCCACAAGCCCATGGGGACTTCGACGGCTCAATCATGTCGTACTCCATTAACATTTCAATTTCCTTCCTACACGCTTCTGACTTGTTTGGGGTCATTCTTCTCGCCCCTTCCCTATGAGGTACCGAGCCCTCTTCTATCTCAATCTCGTGCTCTACAAAATTGCAACAACCTATATCGGCCTTATGCTTTGAAAAAATGTCTGCGTTCCGATCTAGCACCGCCCTGAGCGAATCTAGTTCCTTGTCAGATATTTTACCCTTCAGATGTTCTATCTCAGGTAGGACAGGCCTATTCGCTGCTAACTCTGCTTCCGTCGGCCTCTCAGGAAAGTTGGAACAACTAGACAGCCCATCATCTGTTTCCGACTTCATTGAAAACAATTTCCTAGAAGATTTCAATTCAATTACTCTTTTCATTATACATTCTTGGTTCGCATGTAATGGACATTTAGTTACATCAAACTTCTTCAAGTTCTCCACACTCAGAAAGTCTGTGTTCAGAGGCAAAGCGTAGCCAAGTTTCTTTCCCCTCTGTATTGTCACTGTTGTTGTTTCTGTGTTCAATAACACACTCACACACAGTCCGCTCTGAGTGAGTGAGAAGCTTCTTCCTAAAATAGCCGAGCTTTTACTGTTTGGATTTGGTACCAGACACACCTGTCTGTCATTGCTGAGTTCATTCAAGTTCCTCATCCTAAACGTCGCTACTACGGCTTGGTTCGGTTTTAATCTAACTTTTCGATCCAGAAAAATCGGCACCTTGGCTTGATTAATTAAGATCTTATTAAGGGGTCTTTTCTCATACTTTCTTTCAGGATCCTTGATCCTAATCAATCCGTCATTGAGATCAATCGTGACGTCAAAGTTGCGAACGAAATCCCTTCCTAGGATGAACTGGTCGGATTCATCCAAATTCTCTACTACTAGGAAGCTCATCCAAAGATGTCTTCCTCCGAGCTGCAGTGAGATGATCGGGGTTCGTCCGGCGACATAGATCGCTCCCTGATTGGCAGCTGCCAACCTGATGTTTGTCGGTATGAGATCCGACCTATCAAAACCCATGTCGGTCCAAGTTTTGACTGGCATGACACTAACCACTGCTCCCGTGTCTAGCAGTCCCTTTACTGAAAGTTGTCTGCCTTGCACGTCCAGGACGTGTGCGGCCAGATCTGCCTCGCAACCAATATGCACAGCATCTTGTTCGAGCATCGCGTTGTGTCCGATTCGTCTGACCTTCAGCTCCTCTTGACCAATGTATATCCGGCCAACCTGATCGTTCGCATCAGTTATGTGAGCTTTCGTGTAGATATTGATGCCATCCACATTCATCAGAATCGGGTAAGGGCCATGGACATCGATATAATGTCCATCCACTTTCATCAGCCTCGGACCTCCCGTTGTGAGCAGCGCTCGCACTGCCCTGGAGTCCAGTTTGGGATCCTTCTCCTTCAGGTAGTCGGCATAGATGTCCAGGTGGACTAGTGTAATCTCGGATGGCTCACTCAAGTTCTTGACCACCTGGTGCCCTGCGACTGAGATGATGGACATTATTTTGGTCCCCGCCTTCGTCATGCCGAAAGTCTTGCCAGATATAACGTTCAGTTTTAGTCCCTGTTTCTTGGGTTCCTCTTTGTCTTCTGCTTTTGTCGTTTTACCCAGGACATTAAGACTTTCCCGAAGATCTGTGCTCTCCAGCTCCGATCTTACCCATTGCTCCACTTCTTTCGTGGCTAGGTCCTGTTTGACATTCTGCAGAGCTGTCCTTGCCGCCAGGCCGTAATCCACCTTGAGTGGGCTAGACGACTCTGTTTCGAGGTTCGAGGCTACCACCTCGTCAGGCCATGTCTTAACCTTTTTGGTCGTGAAGGTGCTCGGTGTCGTCTCCTTTCTCCGAGATTCAGCCTCGTTCATCAGACGTGCTCTACTGGCCTTGACACCCGAAAGCGCCTCTTCGTGGCGGGGATGTTTCGCGTCCGCTACAGCGTCCCAAAATTGAGTACAATCCGACTTGAAGCGTCCCTCCAAATTACAGAAGAAACACCTCGGGCCATATTTCATGATGAGCCCTCTGACGTACTCCTCATGATCCTCGTCGGTCGCGTCGGCGTCCTCGAGAAAGTAGCCTATGGCCTTCATGTTCTGTTTGTATGCAGAACACGCAGAGACGTGGTGGTCCATCGAACCACAATTCGTACACGACCTCCTCTTGTCCATGTCATCGCGAGGTTTGTACCAACTGGAATTCGCACTAGTGTTTGTTCCGCTATAGTTACCATAATTGCTGTAACGGTTTTGCGCCCTCGGTTTTATGAGTAAATACTCGCGTGACTTCATACGCAGGTCGTCGGGCGTGGGTACCTGGTCAAGCGACAAGGTGAAGTGAGTGGCCAACATCGTCTTCAACTCCTCACTCCTTATTCCATCCATGAACTTCGAAGCAATCGCCAAGTTTCGCTCGGATATTCTCTCATCCGGGTTGCTTCTCCTCCTGAGCAATTCAAGGTCGTCCAAGAATTTATCTATTGATTCTTCATCTCTCTGACGCCTCTTCTCGAACTTCACCATAGCCTGGTGCCCTTGTACTCCAGAGCCGAAACGATTCAGCAGGATGTCGAATATCTTGCGAGCGCTGTCTCTCTCATTGGTTCTTTTCGCCATTACACAATTTAATGCAGTACCCTCCAGGTTGCTCGTCAGCGCGCTGCACTCTTGTTTCTTGGAGAGATTCTCTTCCTCAAAGTGTAACTTCATCACCTCTATCCAAGTATCAATGCAGCCGTCTGACTCGTCTTTATATGACTTCGGCTTTTTCAGTGTTCTTCTTGACCTCTCTCCTCTCTCGGTTGACTTCGAGAGCTTGGTGATGAATGTTTCAAGAGATCTGTTCAGAGGCTCAAACATCGAGGCATACATCGTTGTGTCTTGCGAGACTGTAGTCAGATCTGGTACTGAACTGCCTTGTGGCACGATTGGCAATCTTGTCTCCGGGGTGGCGTCTGCCTCCGGCGGGACTGGATTCGTCCAGCCAGGCCTCTGCGGGGCTGGCCTTGGCCGCTCCTTGTTTCTATGTTCGTAGTTCGTTCTCGAGCCTTGCTGGGTTCTGGCACTGTTGCCCGTACCATCTCCAACATTCGCATTGCGTGAGCGTTCCCTTGAGTTGGAACGCTCCTGCCAACTACTCCCATTCAGGATCGCGTCAAGCTTCCGCATCATCAAGTCAGATTTGGCGTCCAACCTCCTTTCCTGGCCAGTCATCGTTTGGGCGTAGGTATTATCATGATCATTCAATAATTGCTCGATCTCTCTTGTCATCCTAGCCTCTCTTTCCTCTGACTCTTTGTTTGCCTGTGCCAGGCTCTCCGCCAGGCATTGATCGGTGTTGCGAATCAACTGAGCTTGATCAACCCTCGCCTGCGATTTCACGTGCGTTAGTTCATCTCTCAGATTCTCTTGACCCTTGTGAGCTCTCTCATCCACCTGATCTATTCTTTTAGTCATGTCCCGTCTCAGTTCATCCAGACCATTCATTACGCCAGCGAACATGTCACTTATGTCGCCAGTGGCCCCAAATGACGGGGTTAGTCCCATAGAAGATGAGGTCAACGGCGGCTGCAGCCTGGTGCTTGATGACGCACCGCCTCTTTGCTTGCTCATCGACGTCATTAATCTGTCGAAGGTTGACGACGCTCCCATCGTTATCCCATCTGACATGGGCCTGGTCGGCGAGGTTGATGACGCCTTCCTGCTCATATCATTCCTTGGGCACGGTGTGAAGTTCACATCCGGATGGGTTATCTCCGGGTAGTCATCACTGGAAGTCAAACCTACAGTTGGTAGTGACGCCATGCGTTCGTCGTACAAGGACTTCCAACTCTTCTTGGCCTTCGAACCCGTTTGTTCTCCACTCGGGCTTATACTCGACATCATCGCGTTGTTGCTCTGTTTGGCCAAAGATGAGTGTGCACTTGTCGGATGTGAACGTTCCTTTCTCCATTTATAGCTCTTAGTGTCTGATTTGGACATTCCCCTGTACAACACTTCCTCCCGAGGTTCGACCTCGGGACGCTCCGAGGTCTCCTCTGTCCTCTCGACTTCCTCTCGTTCGAGGACCTCGTCTGGCTCAAAGTCGGGTCGAATGAGCGTTCGCTCCCCTTCGTCAAAGGGATCCACCAGCGTTTCGCTCGCAGGCTCGGCCTCGGCGCTCCGCCTTTGATTGCCATCGAGGTTTTTCTCGCTCCTTAGTTTCATTTCGCTCACTGAAAGATCAGGTTGACCTTTAGTCGATTCGTCTTCAGCAAACGCGTCGGAAGCGCTGCTAAACGAGGTTTGGCTACGCCTAGTTCTAAACTTCCGCGTGCTTCCCTTGCTTAGCCTGGGAATTTTAGTACTCGATCCTAGTGAGTCCCTGCGCTGCATAGTTTTTAACAAAATGAAAGTATTCGTAATTTGATGGCAATTCAAACGTACCACAAACAAGATTTAGTTAAATCACTTAACGCTGCCTACTCGATTCCGTCAGTATCAAAATCTCTCTTAGATTTCTCACGACTAAACTAGTGACTCAGCTAAAGTTACACACAGGGTCTACCCAGTATTGATATAATGCTAACTCAACCCGGTTGTATAGTATAACAGTATCACTAAGTTTTCACAAGATATAATCGACACACAAAACACAATCGATAATCAGATAAGAATATCCTACAGGTGACAGCGACCTTTTGTCAGTATCAATTTATCGCCACACAATTTATCAAGTCACTGCTTTGTTAAAATTAAACAATCTTTAATAAAAAGTAGTGATGATTCAGAAATAGATAAATAAAACTTAGTCTTAAAGAAAAAGACTTCCCCCAATCGGAACGATCCGAAAGAACGAAGCCCAGGACACAGTCTTCTCAAGTGGGTGTGTATCTGCCTAATACACCCACCAAGGTCTTCTTTTGGGTGTCCTGCGATTGCCCGAGCTGTCCTACTAAGTAGCTCAAGGCAACCTCTGATCGAAAATTTCTAAAGTCTATGAAAAAGCTCTCCCACACTCGGACTGCTCCAAGTGCACGAGAGTAGGGAACAATTTTTCTTCTCAAGTGGGTGTGTATTTGCCTAATACACCCACCGAGGTCTTCCTTTATTTGTTCCCGGATTGCCCGAACTCTCTTATTAAGTAGCTCAAGGCAACCACACAACCAAAATCACAATCAAAAACAATTTGGTTCGGGTACTTCTAATACACCCAATATAGAATCCAAAGTTGATCACGAATTTCCGGGTCAAAATGGGTCCTTATGATCCTGATAAGCACGCCTAATATCCTAATATGATCCTAATTAAATGGATATTTTCCGTTTCCCAAATTGCCACAGAAAGTTTACTCAAGTCTCTTACAAGGAAGATCGCTAGAAGGTTTAAGACACTCCGGAGGGTTACCTCGGAGAGTACCTCAATCACCCAAGTTACTTAGGAGGGTATCTTAATCACCCAAGTTACTTCGGAGGGTCCCCTTAAATTTACTAAGGAGGGTCAATAAGATGCTTAATACGCTCCGGAGGGTTACTTTGGAGGGTACCTCCAAAATTTTCAAATTTTTTGATCTCGCTTAGAAGGTTCTCCCACTAGCTTCAAAAAGCGTCAAAACAAGCTAGGAGCTCTAAGGGGAGCTGTTTCAACTTCTTAGGGTGATCACGTGGAAATTTTCCACTAAGGAGGGTTGCTAAAGGGTTTAGCTGACTCCGGAGGGTCACTTCGGAGGGTTCCTTCAAAATCAAGAAAAAGGGTTATATCACCGCAGTAAAGCCTCTGAAAGCGGTCTACCTGACTTAAAACTAGGTTGGCTGACACGGTCAACCTTCCCAGTTAAATAAAAAGATGTTTTGATAAAATTTTCTGCCGCTCGGAGGGTTGCCCGTGATTTGGACCCTCCGAACCAACAAATTCTAAAAAAATTTTCTTTTCCGAAATAATCAACCCAAAAACGGTTGCGATTCGAAAAATTGGTCAAAAATGTCGACTTATGGTACCAAAATTATCCCAATCGGATAACTAGTCTTTGAGAAATCGCCAAAAACGCGTTCGTCAAAATGGCCTTTTTTCACCACCTATATAGGTTCTGAAAGACTTTTTCCGCAATTCCGGTCAAAAGTGCCTAAAAACACTTGAAATGAGCGTAGCAGCCCTGTACGGCACTGGAATAATGCAAAAAACCGGACCAAAATTGGTTTAGAAACAAAAATTTGGCCAAAAACTATCAAATTTGGACCCTCCGATTCCTTCCTTTTCCAAACCTTAAGTCGTTAGCTCTATCCACGGAGCTACTCGGAGGGTTACCCAAAAATTTCTCTAGTAACCTAGCACGTTATGCTAGCACGCTCCTAACGCAAAAAATTTTATTGCTCTAACTCTAAAAACTCAAAAACTCGATCCCCAAAACAGATTGACAAAATACAGAAAATTATCAAAATTTTGATCGAAAAATTTTCGTTTTTCTAACTTCTACTGAGTCTTTGCTCACGCAATTTCTTTAGTGAAGGGGATCGAACTACGTAGCTACTCTCTATATAAAAGCTCGGATATCCGAAAATTTGGGGGTCTACAGTCTGGTCGAAAATTGGTAATTTTCGACAAAAAATGGGTGTTTCTTGGGTCTAACTAGGAGATAAGTAATATATAATAAGGATAATAATCTATTAATAGTCGTTAATGATTAGTACTATACCCTCCTTTGCACCAAAATATCCGAATTAAGACCCTTAACTCGGAAATTTGTAATCGATGGAGGGTACAATCGGACCGCGCCAATCGTGCCCCCCACCACTTAAGTTTTAATGAAATAGTACCCGAACGATACTAAAATTGCTTCAACGATACCCAACAGTCGTTGCAGATGTTGTCCTTGATGTCCCTGTTGAGTGTGGAACACGTTGATCAGCTTGCCACTCTACCCTCCGGCCACCGGCAAAATTACCATTAACGTGCTTAAACACTCAAATTACACTCGAGGGAGGGTATCCAACCCTTCACCAAAATAAACAATCTTTCTATCAGAAACGATATAAATCAATCTGAAACAACAACAAATAGGAAGGTCAGATCACATCTCGTCCGGAAATAACATATAAACTGTCACTTTATGTTTTTTACTGTTTTTGGTCTTTTTTGGATTTTTTTACTGTTTTTTGTACTTTTTTGTTTTTAAATAAATTTGTTTTTGGCTTTTTCTTGGTAATACACTATTTTTGTTTGGTTTTACGCTTTCTCTTTAGTTGTTTTTTGTCCGGGGACCTCGGGACAAGCGGGTTCATGACTTCCCACCTAACCCTCCGGCCCCCGGAATTTTCGGTGTTAACTAAGTTAAAAAGCTAAATTGTACTAGACGGAGGGTACGCACCTTCCCCCTAGTACAACAACGGTCATTAAGACCTCTAACTCGGGCATACGCCCGGAGCGGAGGGTTCGTCACTGAAACGCTTGCTGATCATGATGGTTTCATGCCTTTAACAGGCCCACCCAGGAGCGCCATAAAAACGTCTATGTAACATTCGCCCAAATATCACACAGCGACGGAGCGTAGAAAAAGTACCTATTAACGTTTGGCAGGCGTCAGTTACCTTAATCCTACTCGTTTTTCACCGTCTCGACCTTGCCAGTTGATTTTCTGGTCTGTTTAGGGCAAAGTAAAAAGTTACCATTTTTAGGCCATCAGTCAAACGACTTTTGATTAGCTTTCGTTTACATGCGAACACAACCACATAGCTGAGTCTCGGATCCTCAGACTACGTGATTGTCATTAAAAACACGGCTCGAACAACCTATTTTTATATGTTTTTGTGTGACAGTTTTATATTAAATCCATTGGAGATGGATTGACCCTTTCCCTTTTTCTATCTACTCATGCTCTGAAATATTAAATAATAACGGTGTTAATTAAGATCTAGGACATTACAGCAACTGTTGAAGTTAGTTTACCCAGTCCCTTCACATATAACAGTCTCTGGGGGACCAAGTCTCCGCTCCCGTGATTTTCTTGAGATAACACTCTTATCTCTTATATTTCGTGTCCCGGGAGGGTTCCGTGGTATTTCTCTTCCCCCCACTGAAGCCTCCGTCTCCACAAATATCTGTCACTAAGGTCCTTATCGTGTGTTATTGCCACGATAAGAGGCTTCGTAATTTTCTTGCACGACTGTTCTTCACAATCTCTCTCGTGGTTCTGATTTTCGTCTTTTTTATTCAAAATGGCCGTCTTTTTTCTATTTCTCAGAAATGTTCTTCTTCCAATCGAAATTTTAAAAATAAAAATTCTAGAACATTCTGACCCTCCGTCGCAACACTTTTTTGTTCATAAGGCCTTTAGTCACTCTTTTTTCTGTCGCGGGAAGGTTGTGCTGTGTCATCTGGCAGAACGGCACACACGAATACTCGTTTTGTTCTAGGTAAATAATTTTAATAACAATTGCAAAAAAGCCTTGGGTTTTAGCCTTGGGTTTTAGCCTTGGCTTTTCGGCTTTTAATTTTGTATCGCAAGTGGTCTGTTTTTTTTTCTAACGGGGCAATGAATTTCGTTATGGATAATTTGGACTTTTGTTGCATTTTTAATTGAAAAATGGTTTTTTTTCCATTTGATTTTAATCAAAGTCATTCATGTTTGTATCCCAAGTGGTGCGAATCTTTACTTCGTCTCTCTGAATAATTTTGCAGGTGGTAAGAAAAGAGCCATTCTCTGTTGTTTTGATAGGTTTTTCGTTCTATGCATTCCAATATGTTATATTATCCTCCGTAGTTGCTGTGTACCTAAGTTAGATCACCAATGTTTGTGAGCAGAATATTTTTATGTTCTTATTTCAAGTTTTGGCTGAAAATATAATTTTTGTTGGCTAAGTTGCTGCTTTATTCCAACTGCTGCTTGCAGTTGTGTGCAAAGATCTTGTTATATGTTTGCTTTTTTGCAGGATTTTTTTTGTTAATTTGTTAATGCATGATTTTTTTTGTTAGTTTTTTTTTGTTAATTTGGTGACATGGCTATGGTCTTTCGTAATTCGAATTCGAGGACCAATACTGCAGTGATGCCTAAATAATGAGAACTTGAACAATTTTTGTTTGATATAGCACGTTGAAAGAGTTCTTATGTTGAAAAAATAGGTTTCTTCGAATAATTTTCTGATGAAATATTTTGCAGATATAATATTTTTAAAATGAAATTCAGTATGTTTTTTTTTGTAGCTGGTTTCTAGATAGCTGGAATAGTTGCAACAAAAATTTCTTTAGCCCTCGTTTTTTCGAGAGGCTCGTATTTTTCAGGTTTTTGAGTTTGATTCTTTTCTACTTGATTAGTTGCCGTTTTTGTTATTTTGGATACCAGATGTTTGATATTTTTGTTTTCGCATGTGAAGCAAAGCTTCACATCTGTGTTTTTTTTTTAATCTCAGCGTTGAGAAAAAAAAGCAAAAGATGACTGATGCTCAAATAATTTTGAGAACCAAAATTATACCAACTAACCAACTACCTTTTCTCGACACAGATAAAAATTTTAACACAGGTGTGGAGCTTCGAAAAATCAATTATCTGGTATATAAAAACCCAAATAGCAACTAAACAAGCAACAATTTTTTTAAAAAGTTTAAACCTGAAATACATATGGCTCTCGAAAAAAGTGAAATCCACAACGTTCGTTGCAATTATTTTAGCTATTTAGACTCCAGCGGCCAAAAAGTAAACACTGAAGTTCAATTCAAAGTATAATAACTGCAGTATTTTTTAAATAAAAAATCAATGAAAGTAGTGCAGACTTTAATATAGGTCGTGATTTTTTTTTCGTTTTTATTTCCAGGAAAAGTCTTAAAATTTGTTCTGGCTCAAATTGCCGTTTTTGTGAATTGACTTCTTTAAACATACAAATAGCGTGAAATATAATATTTTGACAAAATTGCAATCTTTAGTAAGCATTTCGTGGAAACATCCAAACACTGAAATGACGTGGAAGAAAAGTTATGTTACAAAAACGAAGCCAACGGCTGTGATGAAATCTTTCAAATTTGAGTTTTTTGAATTTTTTTTTTATTATTGTCAAAAAATCAGTCTTGAATGCTTGTTTTTCAGAATTTTTTCAGCGGCAGAGTGATTTATGACGACATTCATTCCCAAAGATCAATCCAACATTGTTAACTTAGGTTGAAACATTAAAGGTATTTTTTTCAATTTCTCCTGATAACCAAGGTGATATTGGGCAGTTTTATAAATTTGGTACAATCTTAAAAAAAAAGTCTGAATCCGTCGCTAATATAGATAGGACTTTCGAAAATGTTTGAAAAATTTTGCCGAGCTTTTTTTTAGGTCGAGCAAATTCTCTTTCCGAGCGCTCCCAGAACACTATAATGACCCTGTTTTGACAGAATTTTAATTTTTTTGCGCCGCACAGGTCAGAAGTGCGGTTTTTGGGCATTTTTTAAATAAAACCTAGCGTTTTTTGGCGCCTTTAGAAAGTTTTGAGATTTGTCGACCAAAAGAGGGAGCTTTGTGTGTTCAAGGGTTCGATTCCGGTTACCGATGGAATCACATAATTAGATTTTGCTGCTGTTTTCTTCCTTTGTGTGGCAACTGTTGTCTAACTCATAACAAGGAAAGCCGGTTGCTGTACCAATTGCTCAGAATGCGCCTACCATATTCGCAAAAAGATTTTCATCTATCTATACTATATTTAATTGCTTGTGACACGTATCTTGCCATGCTTTAGAGGAATCAATACCCGCCCGAATTTTACCAACCTCTTTTGCCTAAGACACTTGAGAAAATAATCTGTGGTCAGCCCGAGAACGCTGAAACTCCAACAGAAAGAACCGCCAATAAAGAGCGCCCTGTTCTGGTACTACATTACAGAGGTCTCATCTCTGACAAGTTTTCCAAACGCGTTCTTCAGAGCACAAATGGGAGTGTTATCTTTACCACCCGCAAGCTAAAGACTTGTTTGCCTTCTCTCAAGTCACCGTTCCCTTCAGAGCTGAAGAGTCATGTCGTGTACCAAATAGACTGTCCTAGCTGTAACGCAAGCTATGTTGGCCAAACCTGCCGGCATCTAATGGCACGACTCGGAGAACACAGGTAACCTTCAGCGCGGGTTGGCAGCCATTTCATCGAATGTGGTCTTGCCCCTACAGACATTGACGCCAAGATAATTGATTCCGCCAACGACAAGTCGAAGCTGTTGACGTTAGTAGCTCTGCATATTGCGATGAAGAACCCACAGCTGAATGCCAGGGACAAGTACCGCCATAGCGAGCTCACGTTGCGGCTGTAGCTGCGCGCCTTTTTTTCTTTGTTTCGGATTCTCCGAGAATTATCTGTTTTTTCATTTCTTCCTCCTTATTTTTGTTTAATTTTCTTTGCTGTTTACAAAGCCAACTTACTTCAGAGTTAATGCTGATGATGTCATATTGACGAAAGCGCTTCAAATTTACCAAGGTACATTAATTGTTTTCCTTCCAACTGTTTTTTTGTAACAGTTAAGGGCATTACGTATCTATGCGTGGTTAAGCTATATCGTATATTGCAACGCTTAAGAATTTTTTTCGATTTTATAGTTTGAATCTAGTGTTTGTTCCTTCGAATTAAAAGTTGGCAACACAATAGTGGGATGCTGTCAGAGTTTCTCCAGGGGTTGCGACTTTGGTCTCCAGTTATGAATGCCCAAATCCTTATACTGTACGAGATTTTGTTGATTTTTAAAAAATGTTTCGGAAAACTCAATTTACAAAACTTGAAATTCTTAATTCTCTATTTGGGTGCTGTCAGAGTACTCTCAATGATTGCGAATCTTGCCTCCAAAATATATGATTACTAAATTCTTTTAAGTTTTCGAGATATGACGAGTTTCAGAAAACTTAAATTTAATTTGTTTTCAAAATTTGTAATTCGCCTCCTGATAAAGAGGCGCTTCTTCCAGAATATTCTCAGGGGCTGTAAATCTTGCATCCAAATATGACTGCTCAGATCTGTTTAGTTTCCGAGATAAGACGTTTTTTTGTTTTTTTTTTCAAAAAAATTTTAGCAAGCTGAATTTTTTTCGCCATATTGTAATTTAAATTTGAAGCGCTTTTCCTTGTAATGGGGGCTGTCAAAAGGTTTTCAGGGTTTCGAATCTTGCCTCCCAAGATGAATGCTCAAATCTTTGTAGTTTTCGAGATATGGCTTTTTTTGCGATTTTTTCAAAAAAATTTTCAGAAAACTTGAATTTAAGTTTTTTTCTTCAAATTTTGAAATTCCCAATGCTTGTGTTAGGTGCTGCCAGAGTACTATCGAGGATTGCGAATCTTGCCTCTAAATATGACTGCTCAATCTTTTTTAATTTTCGAGATATGACGTTTTTTGTAGTTTTTTCACAAAATTTACTTTTTACGTGAAATTACTTTTTTCTGTTCAAATTTTGGAATTCTCAACGTTGTAGGTGGTGTCTGTCAGAGTACTCGAGGGTGCTGCGAATCTCGTCTCTACATATTACTGCTCAAGTGTCTGTAATTCTCGAGATTGTACGTTTTTATGGTTTTTCAATTTGTTTTTCTCATTTGAAATTCCTAACCCTATAGTTGGGTACTCTGAAAGTACTCTCAGGAGTTGCAAATTTTGCGCCCAATTTTGACTGCTCAAATGCTTTAAGTTTCCAGGTTTCAGTTTCTAAGTTGTGACACTATTTATGTTTTTTAAATTTTTCAAAGAAATTATCCAGTAAAAATTACAAAATTTTATGGTTTTTCAAAGTTTTAATAAAAAAAAATCGCAGATATAAACTTAACAAATTTTGAAATTAAGAATCTGGGTGCTGTCAAAGTGCACTCAAAGTTGCAGACCTTTTTTTCTATATATGCGGTTTTTCACGAGTTATCTAAAATTCTAAACGTTTTAACTTAGCGTCTGTTTTTAGTGCGTGGTGTGATTTGAGAACTATACGATCGCGTAGAAAATTATTGAATTAGGCATGGTGGACAACATTTGTTTTCAAAAAATGAATAACGAATAAGCAAATGGACATTTTTTTTATAAATTGTCAATACTTTAAATGTTTTATGAAAACCTTCTTTTTGCTAATTGAACGCTAAATTAAACGTCAAAAAAGTTTTCTTCTAAAAAAAACTCAAATTTTTTAGCGCAATGAGCGTTGCTTGCTCGAAATTTCAAACCAGTTTTTATCGAAATTGGGGCTTGTTTTGAAGTTTTTTGAACATCGTTCAAATGACGACTGAATGAGCTTCAATTTGTTATCTAGATCCGTTCCGATTATTTGTGGTACCTGAGTTTGAGGGAATACAAAATAAAACTAAAACACGCCCGAATACAAAATTCTTCCCCATTTTCAATGGTGGGAACATTAATAGTTTTTTAATTTGAGACATAGAAAATTGCCCACAAGCGTCTGTCCATGGAGGTAGCACCAAATTTGGAAATCTTCAAATAGTCTCACTGGATTCTTATAATGTAATTTTATACCTTACCCTAACCGAAAAACGGCTTAAGAAAATTCATAAAGCATCTTGACAGTATAGTATAAATTTCTTGACAATGATTAGTGTTTCGGGACATTCTGCTGCTTGCACAGTACCCGCATGTTATTTTTTTTGTTTTCACTCTTCATGAGATCTGCTTGCTAGTCACATTGACAAAAACGGCTGAAAAAAATGTTGAAAAATTACTTCCTTATTGTCCATTTTGCTTTTCAATTGAATTTCTTTTGCGACAATGAAACATTTGGTTTTGTACACTGAATTGCAGCCTCTACTATGTTGCTTTTTCAATCTCCTCTAGCAATAAAGAAGAAAGCTTTGAATAATTGAAGTAGATGAATCTAGCTCTGTTTTTGGTGCAATATTGAGCATATTTCTCTATTGCGAATGCATATGGCTCAAAGCGTACTACTGCTCTGTATATTTGGATTTAAAATATAGTAGTGGAAGTAAAAAAAACACTGGATTGGTTTGAGGTCATATTACGTTCATTTTCGTTTTCGTTCGATAGGCAGTACCATCGAGTGATTACGATGGTTGGATATAAAAGCAAATTCCATATATTGCTTGTCCAGTTAATATCAAAAATTAAGTCCGTTTTCATTCAAAAATTTTCTTATGATTTTTCAAATAAAAATGCGTATTTCTGGATGCTAAAATCCTCCATTTGTATTTATTTTTAATATTTGCAATTAAAGTTTAGTTTCTTTTTTCATAGATCGAAGAACTGTCAACTTTTATTCATGGCTCAGTCAGATTTAAATTCAATTCGATTGGGAAAAAGTGTCCATGCCTTCAGGTGGCATTTGACAGAGCTTCATTTGACTCCTTAGATATAAATACCCGTTGCAAACATATTAGTCTGAACCTGAAATAAAAGCTGCCAGAAAACCGTCGCGTGCCACTTCATTTATTCGAAAGTATACAAATTTCAGTGCCAAGTGGCATTATAGCCATTTCTCAATGATTCTCTAAGTTTACAAGTCAAAATTGAAGATACTGCCTTACGAAGTATAAGACAAGTTTAAGCGGAAACTTGACTATAAATGAATTGATCCGTTTGTTGTTTATAATATCTTTGCTAGCCTCCAATATTGTTATCGTCTCAATACAGCTGCGATAGGAATAAAACCCAAGTTCCCCTTCGCTCTTCGATTGAGTGGTTTAATTTACCCTGTGTTGGAAAGAGTTTCCAAATGTCCTAGAATTAAAATTAGCCTTTTCTAAATACCCCAAAATAGGGAAACCGTTGCCCGAATGCTCTGAATCTGAGCACAGTATTGTTTGGATTTCTGCTAGCTCAGGGTACAAACCGTTTCCAGTTGTTGTGTTGGAGACCTGTTTACAACCGTCTTCAAACTCCAAACATACAGCGTGAATTGAACTCCAAATAAAAAAGTATTAGCATGGCTTGATCGAAAGCAGTTAGTTGTCCACAAGAAGAATCTTCCCATTCCCGTTACCATTTATAACTTAACTATTTACATTTTATAACTAAATTTGACGCGTTTCGCTGCCTCGTTAAATTTTCCTTTTGACGCGCTCTATTTTCAATCAGCCCACACGTGAATATTTTCATTTTCTGATGGCATTAAAACTTTATTGACTTAAAGGTTTAACGAGAGAATAGTTCGAAATTTTTCGTTGCTTTTGTTTTTTCTTTAATCTTTCATTGCTTTCGAATTAACGTTCTAATTTTTTACCAACTCATCTAATTGATGTTAATTGTCGAGTGAATGGGAAAAGTTTGGAGAAAAATTAAGTAAGTAATATTTGCAGTAGTTATTCATCAGCAGTGTGTTTTTTTGCAAAAATATTGAAGCTCCTATTTGATTTTTATTCGTCCCATAATCGTTGGATGAATGGGCGGATTTTTTTTAGCCCCATTAGCCATGGCTGCGCATAAAATACATAACATTGCTAATTTGCAATATTGTTACAGTTGTCATAGCAAGTGTTTTATAAAAGGATACTTGCGTTTTTTTTTGCTGTAGACAGCTTTTGAAGGTCTCATCGCATGCTAAATATACCTGTACAACTATCAAGGGTATTGCAACCGGGTTCTAGTTTTTTTTCCTATTAGAAACTTTGTTCACAGGACTTTTCTTGCACCTCAATTGAATAAGCATGTCAAGTTCAAGTTACAAATTTTGGGGACGACAAAGGTCATTGGTTCAAGTTCGGTCAGGAATTTTAGTTTCACCAACTGGAATATTTTTGCTGTAGTTATAAAATGACGTGTTACAACAAAAAAAACTTCCAGTTAGCAAAATTACAGTTCTCACGGGACTTGAACCAATGACATTTGTCGTCCCAATAGTGGATTAAAGACGACATAGGTTGTTGGCTCAACTTGGTTAAAAATTGAAATTTTGCGACCAGGAAATTTTCTGCTGCAACATTTCATTTTTGAACTACCGTGTGTCTGTTCACTTATGTCGGCTTAGCTACTGCAGCGCAAAGTTTTGAACACAGCAATATTTATTGTTTCAGAATGTCGACTTTAATAATTCGTATGTTGCAGGTAACTGAATTCCAGAGTTTTTGTGCAGCTGGTTTTTAATATGATTTTCTATTTTAAATTTTTATAAATGTTTTCTTTTTTGACAGTTTTTTCGTGTGCGTGTGTTTGTTTTGAGGTAGAAGGGAGTTGTTAACTGCATACTACGTTTTTTATCGATGCTAATTTTGCATTCTTTTGTCTGGGCATGTTTTTTTCTATAACTATCTTTATACATTTTGATAGATCTGTTTGTCTGTGAAATTATAGAATTTCGATGTTTCCTTTTTTTTGGCTTTATTGCTGTCGACTAAGCTCTAGGTTTAGTTTCCGAAATGCTTGTTTAGTTTTCGGTAGTTACCATCTTGCCTTCAGTACAAAAATGGCACTCATGGATACTATATAGACAGTACATGAATTTCAGGTTATTGGCTGCCGTCTTTGATTTCGTCGGTTTGTTTACCAAATATCTTGTTTCTTTAAATTGCCGGTATTATATATGAAATTGATTAGTTACTGGCGCCAATTTTTTGAATGTGCAAATTCAACACTAATGGGACTTCTTAAAAAACTTCGTTCTTCTTGATCATATGTTTCAAATGTAGCATAGCTGGAAGTCATTTTTGCTAGTTGTTCAGCGCCATGCTGTTTTAACCTGTATATATCGTAACCTGCATTGTGTCAAAATCTGAAAAAGTGAAAAAAAAGCCATTTGCAATACAAGTGACGCACAATGGTAGGAGGAATCGTGAAAAAGATGGATGCTCGTGTAGCATCAATCTCGGCTAGATTAAAAGTTTGAAAACATCCAAATTTATTTACTAGCATAATATTGATAGTGTTTATATCTCAGAAATACAATACGAAAATCATAATCGATTCTGAGATTTTAAAAATTCAATAATTGAGAAATCAAGCACTTAACAAGCAAATGAAAATCTTAATTACATAAATAATGATCAATTGCACGCCAAACTGTAATGGCTCAAACGTATTCTGGTAGCCACCAAATTGTGAAATATGAGAAAGGACTATGCTTTGGATATAATAATTTTGACAACAATTGTATTTTGTGTGATTTTTTTAAATGCTAGTTGATATAATTTTTACTTATAAAACAGTAATGCTGATCGAGCGACTACTTAGTATTCTGTGATGCAAACTGAGTGTGTTCTAAATGGCTTCGTGACATTCGACCCTATTTACAATTGCGAAGCAAAGTGTTATAGTACGAACTTTTTTTCGAACTAATTCCCAAATATTGTTGCCACTTTTGTTGCGACTAGTGGCAAATTTTGTTGCGACTTGAAGTAACAATATTTGCTCCATCGAATTGGCATGACAGCCTTTTTGTTGCACCTTTACAGCTTATTGATAACCTGTGCTTTAACGTTCGAATAATTATTAAGTTTACACCGTTGATGCATCAAGTGAACCGAAAAAAGCTGTTAGTTTCAAACAACAACAGTAATCAAATCTCGATTTCAGAAATTTTCTTACTCAATATATATCGCAATTTTTTGGCTTTATGGTTCGCAATTTATTACATGCAAAGTTGTATCTTTTTGTATTTGGTGCTACTTTTGCATATGTTAGCATATGTAGCTGCGTTATTAGTGGCTACTTTTTGGGGATTTTAAGCATCCGTTGCTGAATGGTTAGTGCATGAGACTCAAATTTGCTAGGTCGCAGATTTTTGCAAATGCAAGTTTTTGCTAAGCTTCAAGTTTTTGCAAATTCGAGGTTTATTTCTACTTTTTCTTATGTCACTTGCTAGAGCTGCTTTTTGGCCAGTGTTTTCGCCATTGTTTGCGAAGCGCCAGTGTTCGTGTCTGTGTCCAATTTACCCACTGCCCTGCGCTTTTTTATCCTAAAATTAGAGCAATTAAAACATACGCCTTTTAATCGATGAATCCGAAATAGAATACTTTGAGATCAAAGAATCATTAATTTTGAGATTAAAGAATCATGTAATCAAAAACATATTCAAGAAACAGATGGTCTGCACGACTCAAAAGACGAAACACCTCCATACTGTCCCTAACACTAGATTTGAGTAAAGATAAAATTAAGTTTGGGGAAATTAAGCACAGGGTACATTCGCCTAGGGTATATTGGCATAAGGTAGAATGGTAGAATTTTCTTAAATTTTCGCCGACACATCCCTCCCTTAAGAAAATCCTAGATGCAGGCCTGATGGAATTTATTTTTTTTTTCGATACATCTGCGTTAGTTTTTTTTCAAAATGTCTAGTTTTAAAAGTGAGATTTTGTTTCTTGGCTTGTGTTTTTTATGAAGAGGTATGCATTTTTTTTGAGTTTTGATCCAAGAAGATAAAAAATTTTGTAGTGATTTTAAACTTGAAACACGTGATTATTGATGTTGTGCATGTTTTTCTGGAAATCTCTTGAAATATTCTCTCCTCTGCATTATGAAGAGTCCAATTTTTACTCTATTGCTTGCGCAAAAACTATTCATATCATCAACTTCTGTTGAAGGGTAATTTTAACCGTTTTTTTTTCCAGATCAATCTCACCCCTACGCGAGCAGATGTTTGAAATGTATATAGGTCGCAATCAATTGGCAGACTGAAATTTCTTTGTTTGAGTGTCGAGAAAAAAAATTTTGAAAAATTAAATCAATTTTCTATTTTTTTCCCCGATGTGTGGGCGGTGATTGCTTTGAGGTAAGCACGTTAACATGGTCACTTTTTGACATCTATTGATGCCAGAAAATATAATGTATGCAATTGCACAATTTTCTGCATACAAAACAGGAAAAAGCCGACTTTGTTTGAAGAAAAATCAATTGGCCGATTGAATCTATTTATCTATTATCTACTATATAATTAAATGCGGGCCTCACTATCTCGCCATGTTTAAGCTTTTTCAACGTATTATTTTGGCATGTTCAACGAAAGAATGTTTTTACGGCAAACTATATCGTATATTGCAATGGTTCGAAATTTTTCCTTCAATTTTCTAGTTTGAATTCTTTGTTTGTTTACCAAATTTGAAATTAGCAACTCAATAGTGGGATGGTGTCAGGTTTTCCCCAGGGGCTGTGAGTGTGACCTTCAATTATGAATACCTAAATCCTTTAAGATTGCGATACGACGGTTTTTGTGATTTTTCAAAAATTTTCGGAAAAGTTGCATTTAAAAATTTTCACAAAATTTGCAATTCACAACTCTCTAGTCGGCTGTCAGGGTACTCTTAGGGGTTGCGAATCGTGCCCCCAAATATGACTGCTGAAATCTTTGCAGTTTTGGAGAAATTAAGCTTTTATGACTTTTTAAAAAGTTTTCTGAAAACAGATTCAAAAATCCCAAGCATGTACTTGGGTACTGTGTGGGTACTCTCAGAAATTGCTAATCTTGCGTACGAATGCGACTGCTGAAATGCTTTTAGTTTTCGAAATGTGGCGTTTTTTATGTTTTTTGAAGATTTTCCATAAACACAGATATAAAACTCTTCACAAAAGTTGAAGTTCTCATCTCTATTGAGCGAGTCAGGGGTTGCGAGTCTTGCCTCCAAATTTGACTGATCAAAGCCTTGTACTTTTTGAGAGATGACGTTTTTTCAGTACTTTTTAAAAAACATTTTTTTTTGGTATATGGGCTCCAAATATGACTGCTCAACCAAATTGTCGACGCATTGGTGGGGTGAACATAACATGTTAAAGCCGGTTGATTATGCGACTAATGTGGCCATTTTTCACTCTTAGTCTATTTTTTGAGTTTTCATAATGTGATTTTTTGTTCTCCTCGTTTAATGCAAAATCTGGCGTATAGTTTTGTACGGTGGCGTCCCTCATGCTTGAAGGACCGAATGCTTGAAATTTATTTTAGCTTACTTTCAGCCAATCAGAATTGAGTATTCAAAATCTCAAAGTAAATCGTGAAAATCTCGAAGTAAGAAAATAAATCCAGGCCAATAGTGTTAATACTGACCGATTAGATAATAAGCCGATGAGTTTTCAAGAATTAAAAATTCTTATGATTTTGAACTCATTAAACTTGGTGTTTATCTGAATAGTTTTGCGGTTGTAACCCGCAATTTGTAATATATTTGATTATTTTCTACTGATTTAAAACATTTTCTGTTAATATTGACTTCGATTTTGTGAGAAAGGCATTTAGCCAATTGAAATGCTTAGCGATTTTGATTGGCTGAAATTTTTCAAGCATTCGGTCCTTCAAGCATGAGAACCCTCCCCGTTTTGTACAATAAAAAGTAGTTCAAGTGGTTATAAACAGGTCTCAAGTAGCTATTGAGCTAGCTCCCCCCGGGGAGGGTTCTCATGCTTGAAGGACCGAATGCTTGAAAAATTTCAACCAATCAAAATCGCCAAGCGTTTCTACTGGCTAAATGCCTTTCTCACAAAATCGAAGTCAATATTAACAGAAAATGTATTAAATCAGTGGAAAACAAAAAAAAAAATTACGAATTGCGGGCTACAACCCAATACTATTCAGATGATTATCAAAATTAATGAGGTCAAAAGCATACGAAATTTTCAGTCTTGAAAACTCATCTGCTTTATATTTAATCGGTCAATATTAACACTAATGGCCTGGATTTATTTTCTTACTTTGAGATTTTCACGATTTATTTTGAGATTTTGAATACTCAATTCTGATTGGCGGAAAGTAAGCTAAAATTAATTTCAAGCATTCGGTCCTTCAAGCATGAAGTTTGGTGGAATCCCTCATGCGCGAAGGACCGAATGAGCGAAAATAAAAATCAGCCAATCAGATTTCAGTAAACTAAAATTTGGAAAGAAAGTAAACATTTCCAGGGTTTGGAGTATTGATATTGGCCGAATAAAAAAATGTCAGAAATCTGCAAAATTTTCAATTTGTCATTGACCGCCGGAAAATTGGGACAAATTTTACATTACAAAATGTTGATTCATTTAATTCATTTTAATTGAATGGCAATTGTTTCTTTTTAAAAATTGGCTTTCGACTAATTTTGTCTTTGGTCCTTGGCCTACAAGTTTTTTCGCCCATTCGGTCCTTCGCGCATGAGAATAGCCCCCATTAATTTTATGCAATTGTTTCATTGTATAGTAAAATTCATAATGCATTTGCATAAAGCCAATTTTTTAACAGCGTGTTTGACTCATATTCAATGTCTATTTTTGGCTACTGCATTGCGTAATTGCAAATACTGTCTGGGTCTGGATATCAAGGTATTCTTTTGCTTAAAAATTTGACACGTTTCTGCGGTTGGGCCTGTTTGTAATGTGCTCTTTTAATATAACGCTTTTGAGAAAAAAATATCCTGTCTTGTTATGAAAAATTGGTTCTAATACTGAAAATGACGGTGTCTTAAAATAATTTGATCTATTTTTATGTTTTTTATATGCATGTTTTTAGTTGTTGTCTTTTTAATTTTTTATTTGGTTCTTGTATTACACGCTCCGCAGCTGCTGGTCGGTAAGCAGTTTGATCTTGCCGACCTTTCTGACACAGTTTGCCTGAAGGTCTTTGGATGTTTATCTTGTTATGATAGTCATCTGAACTGGAATTGAATTTCAGCATATAAATCGACCGTGAAGTGGCTGTCAATTGTTGTGTTACCACTAACTGTGATCCAATGGTAGATTTGTATTGCAAACTGCGATTGTTTATTTAAGCAATTGTGCCATGCAAGTCCTTGTTGCTCTCGGCCTTTGTTAACAGTAAATTTCTCAAATCGTTCGCCAATTTTGTTTATTTTTCCTTTTGACTCCTAATTGTTATGGACGAAAATCGCGTAGTTTTGCAATCGTTTCACTCAACTAGTGATTTTACCCCTTTAACAATGGGAAAATTAGGTGTTCTCGAAAACTTCAGTTTTTTCGATCCTTCAAAACCCCCCGATTTGATCTCTAGTTTCGAGAACAAGAGCCCGTCGCTCGAAATGTTAGATGAGGTTGAAAGTTTCGAAAAGCCAACTCGTAAATATAGTGTTAAAAACCGCGCTAAGATTCTGATTAGAAAGAAACCACTTGGTGTTTCGTGGAAATTTATAGAAAGTTGTTTTCCAAACTTCTTTAGACCGTCTTGGCTCTCGCGATCTCATGAATCGCTGGTATTCAACTCAGTTTACTCGCCAGCAACCAATCAGAATGCAGTGCCTGTTTTATCCAATCAGAATGCAGATTCCTCTCACGATAGAATTGTAGAGTCGAGTGCCGAGTATCATTTCAACCAATCAAACAACTTCCCTCCAATTCACTCTAGTCACTCGCAGTATTTCAATTCGCATCACTTGGAGGGAAGTGGAAATAGTGGAAGGAAGTTGCGAAATCATCAACATCGACCATCACTTGCGTTGGACTCCAACGAGAACATACTTCTGCAGTCTTCGACTTCAACCAATGAGAATGAGGCATCAATATTTTCATCAGCCAATCACTGCTCGCAGTCTAACTTGCGTCAGCTGAAGTCGTCTTTGGGAGGGAGTAGGCTGACGACGTTGACTACTGACAACTACTTGCACATGAATGGGGGTCCAAATGGAATGGGGCCGGTGGTGATTGGAGGAGGAGGGACTCCTTCGACACTTGCTATGAGCGGATCCAGTCATCCGAACAGAACAAGTTCTACTAACAATCTACAACAAATGCATCACAGCTCCACCCTCGAAAAACAGAAACTGGACAGGTGAGACTTTCAGTTAATGATTTTATTAAGATTTTTTCAAAAATCCGTTTAAATTTTACTTCGCGACAATTACCGACATATTGTATTGTACGAGAATTAAATTATAGCTATTTTAACTAACAGTAGGTGATGCCACAGTATCAGTTTTCGGTCTTTTTTTAACAGCTAGTGGTTTGCTGGTTTTGGTTTAATTCATTAAGTTGGCCTTTGATATGAGAGTTATAACCAGGAAATTAGTAGAACCATAAAAAAGAAAAAATATATATAAAGAGTGGAAGTTATTGCGTGTTAGTTTTTCAAGAGTAGCTGAAATGATAATCTATTCAGGTCGAGGTCGACACATTTTAAGTTTGGCTCCAGTGGAGGTAGTGCGTTTGACCTCAATGGACAAGATCCTTGGTCACGCTTGACCTTCATCAGGTAGTAAAGCAAGAACATTTTCCTGTACCTTTCCTGAAAAATAAGTGTCAAGGTCGTACATTAACCCTGCTGATCGAGTCTAAAATAAGTAATACTAAATGCTGTTTCTCGTGTTGCAAGTCCGATCAAATAGGTACCTGCTTTGTGAGAATATTAAATTTCTTCCCACTCCGTGCTTGATCTTTTTCATTAATATCCGCCTTGGTAGTGGTCAAATTCCGGCATTCGGAAGAAGCGGGAGGTCTGGAGATCGATTCCGGATGGTACCGGGTGTCTGCTTACCGGATGGTACAATCAGCCTTAAAATTTTTCGACTGTTTGGGCAATTCGTTGTTTTATTGTTTATTTATGCGAATTGCTACTTCGCATCTGTATTTTAGTAGGTGAAGTCGTTTTAGATAGGTATATATCAGTAATATGTAGCTATGTAAGTAAATGCAATTTTGATTTTTGTTCTTCGTCTTCTGTACCGTTTTTTTTTCTTCATTTTCTTTGATTGTTAGTTGCTGTGTTATAGCTGTGGTTTTATTTGTTTTGAGCACTTATACTAGTAAATTGTATCTTTGCTGGATATTCAAATCCAGATTTATTTTAGCAAAAACAAGCAAAAATCTGCCTGTTTTTTTGTTTTTTTTTTATGTTTAATCTTTTCTTAGGTTTTGTTTGACTGTTATACACTGAAAACTTCATGAAATGTGGCACCTATCTCATATATTACTTGTTTGTTTTATGCTGTGCGTTAAGTTGTGATCGATTTTCTATACTATTCAAAGTTCCTTTATTTTTTTATAATCAATTCCAGTTGAAGCGGTTGCTTCTGCACATTTACAACAGATGTAACGCCCATGCTTGGTACTACTTTCTTGTTGGTACCCGTAAATGTCTTTCAATTTATTAAATTTGAGCTTTTTTTCTCGGAAACAAATCGCTAGAACTTCGTTAGTAAAATTATTCGAGTTAAAGGTTGTGTATTTGATTTTTCAAGTTTTGTATAAGATACAATTTTTTTTCTGGATTTGATTTGTTGAAAGAGTTTTTTGTTCCGGCCATTGAAAATGGGGAGGAACTTTGTATTCGGATGTTTTTTAACTTTTTTTGTTTTCGACACAATCAGTTACCACAAATAAACATAGGAATGGGTCGAGTGATATATCAAATTAAAGCCCTTTCAGTCGTGACTCGACATTAGAAAAAAAATTTAAAACGTTCGGTTATCGAGAAAAACTGTTTTTTTTAAGATTTAGTCTAACTCCGAGAAACGCCAATGAGTTACGTTCGTTATATAAATATTGAAAGAAATTGGTCAATTAAACTAAAAAAACTTATTTTGTACTAAAGGAAAACTTGTGTGGAAGCTTCATTTAGCGCTTCGTTGGCAGCAGAAGTTTTCTGAAAAAAATTATAACATTATTGTGCAAAAACAATCGAACATTTTTAAGAGTAATGAACGTAGTGAGTACTCTTATATAGGTCTTGCAGATTTTTTTTGTTTTCAAGAAAAGGTCTTAAAATTTGTTCACGCTCAATTTTGATTTTTCGCGATTTGACTTGTGATTTTTTATCAAGTTCAAGGCATTCCTATTGCTAAAACAAAGGCAAACTCCACTATCGAACAGCAAAAATGTAAAGGTCACAAAAAACGTGATCGAATTCTAATTTCGAAAATTGAAATTAATTATCAGATTTCCCAGTGAAAAAAAGTTTTACCTATTGATCCAGTTTTCTCAAATTGGGTTATTTTTAACAAAAATTGTTCATAAATTGTTATGCAAATTCAAAGAGCTTTAAAACAAACTTTTTTTTTCTTCGAAATTCAATAGTTGAATATTTTTGAAAAAACAAGTTTTTTTTCGGTTTTCTTGCGTTCATTTCTCTTTTCCAACTGTCAATTGGCTATGTTTTGAAATTTTCATATTTGGTTTTTCATTTTTTGAAGATAGCCGTTGACAACTTTGCCTACTTCGCCAGTTTTGTACAATTTGTATAGTTCTCTCATCCCACCACCCACAAAAACGGCACTAAATTGAAGAAAAAGAAGGAAAAAAACCTGTTGGTATTTTTATGAATGTGGTCGGATCATTCTGTGCTACATGCACAGCAACCGGCTGCCCTCGTTTGAATTAGATTTTTGTGAGATTTTTTGTGGGAATAATTTTAGCTTATAGACGTTTTTCTGTGTCTGGTGTATTGCAAATGGCAAGAAGCTCTGCTTCGCCCCTGTGTAGAATACCATTCGAGCTCCTCGATTTCACCTGATATCTTGTTTCTTTCAAGTTACCTTTTATTACTTTTGTTCCTTCATTATCTACCTTGTGCGGCTGATTAGCCCTACTTTTTGTTTTTGAACTGAGTAATAGTTTAGCCAAAGTTTGATACTCCAGCTTTTATTAATGGGTTTTCAACGTGGAACGGATGTTATACGGTTTTTCGTTGTTAGCAGAATCCATGTTATCAAAGCAATCGTGAATAAATTTGCCATTAAATTGTCAGAAATGGTAGATTTCGGTTAGTTAAAAGGGAATGGAAATTTTTCTTAGTTATCGTTAGCAATTCTGAGGTACTGCAGGCCTTGATGTGTTATACTTTTTGATGGGTCCGGAAATTTTAGTCAATTTTCAGAAGAAGATATATGGATCACCGGCCAACCCTGAAATAATCACAGGGGTTTAGACTAGTGGCCGTTATAATAAACCTGTGCTTATGTACTGACGAGAACCTATTGATATTTTAACCACAATAATCCTATTTCTCGTCGTATATTATATTTTGTTAATTTATAATACAGTTATAACTGTGCAGATGGTTAATTCAGAACTAGACTTCAATATGACTTCTTTTGTGTTTCTGTACCGTTATAGTTTGAGGCAGCAACGGATTTGATTGTTTATCCTTGAATTGATACTTCAAAGGGCTTACCATAAGTAGTTTGTGTGTTGTAGTGTTGTGTTACTGTGAAATTGCGCTGATTAAAAGTGGAGCATATCAATTAAAGCCTTTCTGATTGATTCTCGGTCGTAATGTGTTGTGGATTTAAATCAACGAATGAAAAACGGGACTTATGGGTCTCTTAGATTCGGTTTCTTTTTGATCGCTTGTCATCTGGTTAATATGAATTTATTGCTTTGAAATGGCATATAAAAAAACTTGGTTGTCGTTATTTATTATAATTAACTACCTACAAGATCATTTCAAGCTGCAATATAAAAAATCATATAATCTAGCGATTGCCTGCAGTTAGCAGCGATATATAAAGAGTTATGAAGTTATTTGTGACGACATCTAGCGATTGCTTACCATTACCAACTGTCAAGGACATAATTTTGAAACTACCATATGAAAGTTGTGATATATTAATTCACATGATAGTAGAGTCAGTGAACTGTTTTCGCAAAGACATCTACTGAGTGACCTTGAAGTTATCTGAAACCCTACGGGCCATTGAAAGTTATGGTGAACTGCTTTCGCAAAGACATCTACTGAGTGACCTTGAAGTTATCTGAAACCCTACGGGCCATTGAAATATCGTGGCTTGAATCGATCCTTTATTAGTTGTTTGCCATCCATGAAACTCCGGTCGCAGTAATTGTACCACATGCTAGCGTCGAAACACTAAATTCAACTATTGATTCTTCTCAGATAAAATCGACCAAACTACTCGCTATATTATACCAATTTGAACAGGATCACTAGTCGTTCAAAATTTATGATGGAGTCCATTTTGGAAACAATTCTACGCATCATCCGTGAAAATGCAGAGCTACTTTTTCCTTATCGACTTCTGGTGATGAAAAACATGTGAGATGTCGGAATTAAGTTCCCATTTATTCCAGTCTGTCTAAGTACTAACCATTCCTGCTAACTGCACCAATCATTAACAATATTTGTATCTCGACTGTCCGATTAATATTGACTTGAGTTGTTTGCCAGTAAACAGCCATTAAATCAATCAACTTAGTTTTGACCCTTACTTAACCCTGAGCTCAACATAACCCCAAGTTTTTACCAGATTTTTGTGGAGTATTTATCCTTGAGCTTTGCTAAGGTATCTTTTGCAAATTTGCATGAAAACTGGTTGCAAACGCAACTTCTCGCTGGCAATCGTTGAAGCTTGGCGAATCATGGGCAGCTGCTGCAGTGCAACATCTAACAGTCCAATATACAAGAGCATAAATGAGTTGGACACTCCTCAAATGGAAGCGTTTTACGAGAACCAGTTCACGAATAATTCCGTGAGCTCGGAAAACCGAGTTCTAATTGCGACTCCCGACAGCGAAGTAGCGTCTGCCGAGATGTTCAACGGGTACTACAACCAGTCGCCGAAAGAGGAAAACCCGTACTCGGAGTTGTTTATAAGTAATGTTCGCTTTCGTAAACCAGGAAGCTCAAACGGTAACAGACCGAAGTCTTTCACGTGTAACTTGCACGACTGGGGGTCTCAAGTCACTAGTGATAAAGTGAAGTTTTCGCCGTCAGCACATGGCGTTATATTTCATTTAGCCAGTCCTCCGAGCAAGTTGAAGCGTGAACACTTGGTGAAAAGATTAGACACCGCAAATAACGCCGGTCTTCAGCTGCGATGGCACGAGTTAGAAGGTTCGGATGTTGATGAAGAAAATTACGTGGCTGATGATGAATCGTTTCCCATTACTAACGATAAACAAATGCTGACTCCTCGGAATAAAACTGCAACTTACACTACTAATATATCTAATGAGAATAGCGACAAAATTAGTTCAGTTGTCGCTCCTAGTGCTACAATCATGGGACTGAGTGCAATGCATAGAAGGCATAGTAGCAACTCAGTTTCAACTGCATCAGGGCAAGCTATAAATCCTGCAAGGTTAGTTTCTGTTATAATTTAAGCTTTCTTAGGAGTCATCTCAGAGGGTCTGCAGTGCCCATTCTCGAGGAAGCGACGTGTTGAAGATATTTGCCTCTTCTGAATAGTCCTGAAAAATTACCGTATTTGCCCAGATTAATTGGTTAATTATGACCTGTTTTTTATTTACAAAATCGGTCAAACCAATTAGTCATTGGTTAATTTAGTTTAACAAACCATTTTTCAACCATTTGGTTAAATCAACTTTAAAATGAAAGGTTATGTTGGATATCACTCACTGCTTGTGATACGCGTTTTCAAGCTCCGGGTCTTGTGACTGTATTCGTTGGAATCTTCTCAGAGCGTTAATCATTCATGTCAGAAAGGCCGATTGTTAATTGATACAATCAAAGTGTCTATTGAAAAAGCTAAAGAAAACAGGAATTTAAAAGTTTTTGATTGGCTGGATTTTTTCGATCTTTTTATCATGAGAGTAACTTTTTCTTACTCTAGAGCTTTTTGTTGGCCGCTGATAGTAGTATGATAGAATTATGACTGATGGAACACTGCATTTGATAAGATAGCTTAGGTTGGTAGTTACGCGACTTGTTAGCTTTGATTTGTTAGCAACTATTGTTCAGCATACATTGGCAAAATTTTTGGTCATTTTTAGTTGGTTAATCATTTGCTCCAAACAGTGATAAAAATTTTCAAATTTGGAAATTATTGAATATTTATATCTCAGATTTTTTAAATTACTTTTTTACTCTCGCATTTTACATCACAAGTATCTCAATTTTCAGTAGCTGGTTGAAATTTTTAAAGCAATTGTTTGGAGGATGAATGGTCAACTTTTTTTGGTTCAGTCCTTGTGTGAAGCTTTCCTTGGCTCCCAAATCGTTTTGCTAATATTTGTGATATGTTGTCCCAGTGGAGTAAAATGTGAAAGCCATCTTGTGGAGGAAAAAATGAAAGCCATTTGCATGTATTAAATGCATATATATTTTTTCCCACTGAAAATTTACTAAATTACCAAATTTTCAAGGCTGAGTTACTGTTGGCTAACCTAAATCAAAGGTGTTGCTTTTATCGATATATCGCAGCACTTAGTCCGTATAATGTCGTACTACCCGTACCCGATGAATTACCTTCATTATTTTTCAGCTCAGACGTTTTTTTGTTCTTATGATTTCGATTATCGCCTAATGCATGTTATACATGTAATTACTTCCCAAGCAAGTCTACTTAATGGAAACAACCTGATATCGCTGAAATCAAAGCTTGTTCGTTCTGTCGCAGCGGGAACTGGCACAGCAGACCGCGTTGTCTGTTCACGCGTCCGCAAACAGCCCCCAATTTCCCCCGCCGCGGGTAGATTCACTTTTTTCTTCACTGAGGAAAATAAAGTACGGTCGAATGTATTCTTAATCACGGCGGTTAGAAATCTTTGTATGGCACGTTCAACGGTCTCTATGTAATGCTTTTTTATTGGTCGACTGTCAACTGCGTATTTCTTTGAGGCAACTTGAGGCTTCGAGTTCTTTTAAGAACAGGGGTAAAATTATTGAACTCGAGAGCTTTTGAATAAGGTAATGGCACGGAACTACGGTATCAAAGCTAAAATGTAGTGTGTTTTGAGCAGAAAAATCATACAAATAGACGTAGCGAGGTGCATTTGAATTAGCAAGTTAAGACCGTATAAGAAGGGTATTAGTTGCCTTTTCTGCAGTTAGTATTTTGACAGCCAATTTTGCGGTGGTGTATCTTGCAGTTTTAGTTCCACCAACTTGAGAACCTGAAGTCTAAATGTCTACTACTTAATTGTTTATATTTTGATCAGTTTTAACCAGCAATGTAACCCAAAATAATCAGTTGTTATTCTAAATTACCCCAACACATGCTGTCCAACCCAATCCAAAACACCCTTACTAGTTGTGCCCAAGAAGCCATGGGCAGATTGTTAACCTCTCTTCACCATACCACAAACTAATTTTGAACATTCACCAAAAAAGTTTCCTTAATAATCTCGCGAACTGTTTGGTTTCATTAAGAAACAGTTGAAACCCTCAGAGCTCCAATGGAATGTGAAATAAATAAAGAAGATCCCGCCGATTTGAATTAATTCGATTGTGTCAAACTGGTTTTACTTACGAACTCGTTTGTTTTTTGACTTGACTTACTTTTAATTTCAAGTCTGTTATGACAATAATTTTCTGCCAATCCAATCGTTCCTTGAATTTCACAAACATGAAAAAACGCAACAAATCTAAATCGAAGGAGAGTTCATCCAGCTCCAAATCCAGATTCGAACGTGTATCCACATCTAGTGGTGCTAGTAATTCTAACAATAGTAACCACAGCTCATCCTCAAACAAAAGCTGTTTCAGCGCCAACCGCAACGCTACTCTACGCCAAACTCCGATTTCGATGTCCTCAGCTGGGGCCAACCAATCATCAATTCAATCTCTCTCATCTTCTGTCAACATAAACAACAACAATAATAGTACCAACCAGATGTTTGCTCCTCAACAACATCAGCCGCAGATTATGCAACCAATGATGCCTTACAGTGTGACTCACGCAAGTGCCTCAACCATGCAACAACAACATCAACAGCAGCAAAGTCAATTTGCAGCAGGTAAACAACAATTACTGCCCCTCGCATTCTTGTCTGCAGATTGTAAATGTAGCAACTTTTTCTACCCACAGTGGTAATACCTGCAATGCGCTATTGCTTCCCTTAAAAAACTTTTCAAAATACAATCACCTGAAACAAGATCAAAGTTTTCAGTTTTTGGGCAAGCAAAGGTCTGATGTCGCGTTTTAGGCTAAAACCTAACCCCCCCCCCCATTTTCAATTGTGAAAATTGACTGTGGTAGTTAAGTTTTATTCAACTCGAAAGTATACTAAAGAGTATCTGGGTTTTGGTGCAATCAGTTTTTAAAAGTCCATGAACGGCGTGAAGACTCTTTCACGCTTTAATTTGAATTTTTTTGCGGTTTGACTTGATTTCTTTCTAAGTTCAGTTCATTTCTTTTTGAAAAAGAGGGCTAACTCCACTATCGAACTGCAAAAGTGTCCAGAAAAACGTAATCGACTTCTAGAATGTGGATTTTAATGTCTAGATTTTCTAATTTCTCAATCCAGTTTTCCCAAGTTGAGGTAATTTATTTAAAAAATGTTCTTGAACTTCAAAGAGCTTTAACGCCAGAAATATATTTTTTTTTGAAATCCGAAACTTGAAGTTTTTTTCAAAAAACATGTCTAATTTTTTGTTTCCTTGCTTTCATTGATTCTTTTCGAACTGTCTGTTGGCTATGTTGAAAGAATTTTGTTTGATGTTGTGCGTTGTTGTTACAGGTCTGTTGCAGCCTGCAAGAGAAGCGAGTTCGTTACGAATGCATGTGTTGGAGATGAAAGGAGCGCCTAGCAAAAATAAACAGAAGATATTCTGCCAGATATTTGTCAACGCAGTCAAGCTAGGAGAGACTACGGCAAAGCCCAAGCTTGATATTCTGTTCTGGGGAGAGCTTTTCAACTTCACTCCTGAGTAAGCAAGCATTTTCATTTTTTTTTGCGTCAGTTTTGATTGTTCATGTTTCTAGAAATAATAAAAGAAGTGCATTTGTTTGTTTAAGTGTGAAGAAACCTTGTGAAAACATTTATGTTCCTGAATTTTCGTTTTTGTAGGAAAAGTTCTAAAAGTTGTTCACGCTCAAGTTTGATTTTAAGCGGTTTTGATTTTTGATTTCTTTTTAAGTTCAGTTCAGTTCAATTTCATTCTCTAAAGGAAGAAAAATTCAGCCCTCGAACGACTTCTGGCGATACTATCCAAACATAGCAAACATAGCATAGCCGATAGAAAATGAGACGGAAGGAGCTAAGTCGAAAAAATGGAAATGGTGAAAAAATAAATCTATTAAATTTTTTGATACTTTTTCTCATTGGCATTGATTAAAATTCATTTCCAAAGAAAGCATGCGAAGACAATTGATTATGAAGCTAGCATTGGAAGAAAACTTACCATGTGGTAACAAAGTCGACAATGCTTGAGCCGGCGCCCGTTGAGCCGAAAAAAATGTTCTCATCGTCCCCAGTCAAAACACAAAATTATAGAAAAAAATCGGAATTGGTTAATTTAATATTTTAAAAAAAGAACTGGTTTTTAAAATGCATATATGCTGAAATATATCGGTTTGTTGACGAAAGTACAGGTTTGGAGATGACAACCAATTCCACCAATGTCATCCTGTGAACAAATTTATATACGCCCCAAAAAATTCTGGTACTCGAGAGCAAAACCCTTGCTTATCGGAAGGGTAAAGTTTCATGATATTCGAACAGCTGTAAGGCATTTTTTTCGCAGAAAACCGAAAGTTGAAAGTTGAAGACACTTATAAAAGATCGTGATGATTTTTTTCTTTTTTTAAGAGTCGATACACGTCGTTCAGACTCTTGTGTAGTCGCGATGATTTTTTTCTTGTTTTTTTTCAGGAATTATAAGTTGTTCTAGAAATCCAAAGAGGGATCAATTGAGCTATCTCCCCCCCCCCCCCCCGTAATGACCAATTGAGCTATCTCACCCCCACGCAAAAACGGTAAAACGCTACAAAAAGACGTCAGCAAACGCAAGATGATGGTTGATATGTTCGTAGCACTCAATCAATTGGCCGATTGAAGTTTATTTTATATGAGTATCGAGAAAAATTTAGAAAAAGAAAAAAAATCAAATTTTATAAAATAAATTCGATTCTATAATTTTTTTGTAAGCTTTTGTTTGGGCGACCATTGCCTCATCAGAAAGCGAATTATCAGGGTTGATGCTCTAGCCTTGGATCTCGATATTAAGCATTGCTCTCCGCAGCACCTTAATATTGTGTGCAAAACACTTTTCATCCTTTGAGTACAGAAAAAAGTAGCTTTATTTGCATCAAATTTATTGATTCTTTTTCACTTTAATTGTAATTTTTGAGCTTTGATATTGTAAATTTTGGCCTTCCTCATTCGTTGGAGAATCTGTTTATGATTTCATATCATCCAAACTATTTTCAAGTGTTTATAAACATGTCTCAAGAACCTATTGAGCTTTATCCCCCCAAGCGAGAATGGGGGGGGGGGAGGAGATTGCTCAATTGATCCCCAAAGAGTTTCAAGGGCATCTATTTTTTTCTTCGAAATTCGAAAGGGGAGATTTTACGAAAAAAAAAACAAGCCAGTATTTACTCTTTTCCAACTGTCTGTTGGCTGTGTTTTTCCTGAAAAAAGTCGTACATTTTGTTCACGCCAAATTTGATCTTTTGCGGTTTGATTTTGTTTTCAAGTTCAGGTCAAATAAGCTTGCCAAAAGTGCGGCAAATTGTGCGCTCTTCAATTAAGAAAACGGAAATTACGCTGAAAACGGGAAAAATGGGTCCAACGGAATAAAAAAAATTACCTATTGAGCCAGTATGTGGGCTAGTTTAAAAAAAATTATTGTTAGGCACAAAATATTCTTGATTCCAGAGAGCTTCAAAGTGAATATATTTTTTGCGAATTTCGAAAGTTCCGAAAAGAAGTCAACTATTGGTCACTTTTCCAACTCTTTGTAGGCTATGTTTTTTAGTAATTGCTCCATTCGTCGGTATATTAATTTCTGATTTTTTATGTATATTCTTATATTTTCAGCTTCAATTTCTTTTTGCTCCTGTTTAAAAGGAAAATTATTTCATTAACAGCCAGTTGAGTAAAGTGAAGCCAATTGAGAAAATCCAGATCAAGATATTCAAAGAGTCGGAGAACCCGAAGAAGAAAAAGAAGGACAAGGAGACGGGTGGGAACCAGTTGGGATCGGTGGAGCTCAAACTCAAAGAGATCAGCGGCGACTGGTATGTTAAACACCACATATCTGAGATTAGTTCTCAATTTAAACCTAGCATTATCATCAGCATGAAAATATATTTTTTTGCTGCAAATACATTTCATTGAAAAGCCGTTCTTTTATGTTGTTATTCCGATTTCAATCCGCTTGTCTGGTTTTTTGTTTGATGTACTTCTCCAAACGTCATGTATAACACGATATAAATCTTCAGTGATGTAATAAGTTTTGACATATTTTTATCATCGCTGGGATTTTGCCTGCTTTGAGTAGTCAAGAATTTATAGCAAATGGTCGATGTTGTTCTTGAAGTTGAAGTGACTTGAATGAATTCCCAACTCAGATTCTTGCCTGATTGAGTAGTTATCTCATACCATTAGTATCTTTTAAAGTTTGACATGAATTGTGATCGAATTGGATTGACAATGATAATGACATGAGTTAAGGAACGAGACGTGGTACCCCGTGGATAATAGAGCGAAGAGTTGTGACCAGGACAACTGTACACTGAGGGTGAGGGCCGTCTACCACACAGTGTGGGTGTTGGACCAGAGGTGCTATGGAGAACTGCTAGACTTCCTCCGAGATGACTCACTCCTCCTCTACAGAGTGGTGGAAGAGGCCATCCTGCTTAAGGAGAAGGTACAGAATAAAGAGAAAAATGAATTTAGTTTTCCATAAATCATTATGAAAAGGCTTCGTGCAGAAAAAGGTTTACGTTTGCTTCCAATAGTTATAATGTGGTCGAACAGTTTTTTCCTTCAATTTTTATTGATTTGTTTGTTTTTTTTTGATAAAAAATTGGATTCAGTTTTAACACAAATCACAAAATAAAACAATCACTACAGAATAACCACTTATAATCAGATAAAATCAATGAACAGATGCAAAGTGTGCAAAAACTAAGTCATAATTTTCTGCTGGAATTGTATCGTATGTAAAACATTGGCTATAGACCCAGAATAGATGGCAGCTAATAGATGACGAAATCTCGGCAACTGTCAAAAAACCGATTTTTTTAACAAGAAAATTAAACGTCAATTCAGATGCAATTATTGAGTGAAACATTAAAAAATAGTTTTAATCAAAAATCCGGCTTTGAAAAAGATAGGATAGATTAAAAAAACGCTAAAAACGGATGCAAACCATGAAGGCAAAAAGCATTGATTGACTTGTCGAAAAATTCCAAAAGGATTCGAACTGTTGACGTATATTAACCGTATCAGGAAGGTTACTGAAATAACATTCAGTTATATACATAGAAAGAATGATTCAGCCTGAACTAAAGAAAACTTGTGCAAAATTTTCACAAACAACAAGTGTCCTAAATAAAGTTGTGGAACCGTAAGTGTTTTTATTGGAGAGTCTAAAGTTTCCTGTGTCAAACTGACCTTGAAACCTGCATCTCTGTTTCAGCGACAATCAGATAGGAGGCCTAGCGTCAGTCAGCTTTTTCTGTTTCCTTGCGTTCATTGAATCTTTTCTAACTGTCTGTTGGCTATGTTCTTATATTTTTGAGCTAATCCAGTTGTTATTCTGTCGTAAATGTTGTTGGGCTGCTAATTTGACTCACATATCATATTTATTACATCCCACACAATTTAAGTATAAGATTTAAGCAGTGTAAATTGCATTTGACCAAAACTTACATTGAGATTTTTTGATTAAATTTCACGCTGTCAAAAATTCAACTATCCATGGCGTACTCACAACAAAGAAAAAGGTAATCGAGACCTGTTCTCGATCGATTATTTTGTTCATTTTTTCGAAAAGAAAATCCTGAGAAAAGACTAAATTAATTCTTAGAGTAAGATTCTTAATACATAGATTTTTAAATTGAAATATATGCTGTGAATCAATGGAATCGCATAGCTGATAGAACGAATGACAGAAATTTTTTAGAGAAGGAAATGAGCGGAAATTAAGCCTAGTTTTGAAGAAATTAGCGTGAAAATTAGTCCATTTTGTGAGTTTAAAGGGCTGATACGCCGGAAATTTTCTGCTATCTGGACCTATCGTGAATAACGGCTTGTGAATCTGTTTAAATAATTTGAACGACTTTAGTTTTTGAAAGTGGATAGTAATTTAAGATTTCCCAGCGGAATAAAAAACTCGCCCATTGATCCAGTTATCTTAAGTTGGGTTAGTTTTATCAAAAAAGTGTATCATAAATTGTTCGTGAAATTCAGAGAGCTTTAACTGATATAATTTTTTCTTCGAAAGTTGAAAAATGTCAAAAACTTGCTTGTTCTTAACACTTACCCTACCTTCTGTTGGCTATGTTCTAGGAAGACTTCTCAACTTCTTTGATCCAAGTGCTACACTACTGTGACAAGATCGACGTCTTTTTCGCTGACGTGATCGAGCACGAACTAAAGAAAGAAAACAACCCAAGAATGGTGTTCCGAGGAAACTCGCTCGCAACCAAGTCCATGGAGGCCTATCTGAAGTTCATAGGGTCCGAGTACCTCAAGAACACGCTACAGGAGACAATTTTGGAAATCTACAGGAAGGATGAGTCCTATGAGATTGACTCCCAGAAGCTACCTGGATCCAATCCAGTAAAGATTGCGGAACAGCAAGAGAAGTTCAAGAGGTTGTGTGAACAGATTTGGGGTCTGATCCAGAGGTCTATCAGTGAGTTCCCATGGTAAGTGACTAACTTAGCGGCAATATAGCGGACTAATTCTGGTCGCTGTATTAATAGTAGAAAGTATGTTTAGATTTTTGGTCTTAATTAAAGTTATTGAGGTTGTGGCTTGATCATAGATGCTGATTGAAACTTTTGGTTTTGCATAAGTTAAACGTTGAACTCTTTTACCGTTTCCTTCACCACCGAAAAAAATCAGTTTTGTGGGTGAACCATTGATTTAAGTTTACAAGGTTTCGTATGAGAAGCAACTGTGTTTGGAAATGGGTTATTACCATGCCTGTCAAGTTTCAAGATTATAGGACTTTGTTAACATAGGTTTCATTTGGTAATAATTTGGCATGTGAGGAAAAGGTATTATAGCCATAAATTAACTATGTGACCGTGACGATAACAAGTGTGTATGTATAAGGGAGATGCAGCGGGTGTTTGCGAAGATCAAAGAGCGGCTGAAGAAGGAGTACACTGGGGAGGTGGTGGACAACATCATCACAGGCAGCATCTTCCTACGCTTTCTCTGCCCAGCTATCATGACCCCCAACTTATTCGCCCTCCATAACGCATACCCCCCAGACAACACAGTACGCACTCTGAAACTGGTAGCCAAACTACTTCAGGCACTCGCAAACAACTCCACGTAAGACCTACTGGCTACTACTACTTCTCTGGACAATATGATTTCGTTAATTTGTCGATCAAACCCAATGGTAGAATATCCACACTCACAGATGATTTAATCAGTTTAAAGATACGAATGCTCTGACTAGTAACCAATTCCTCCTTTTCAAATTTTGCTGGGTTGTGGTTAAAGAGATACCAAGATGCGGAGTTAGGTCGCATTTTTAATGATGGCTTAAATTCGTTTACAATTAAATTAAACTCAATGCTTAACCGTTAAATTAGTCCTTCACAAGGGTTCATAGTGTTCAATAGGGATCTGTCATACGTGCCATCGCAGGAGAAAGTTGTTAAAGAGATACTTTTTTGTAGACTGGGTGAGAAGGAGAGCTACATGACGTTCATGAATCCCTTCATGAATGAACAGTTCGCCAACATGCGCAAATTCCTCGACGACATATCAACTGTAAGTAATCGGTCCTCTCGAAATGACTCTCTATTTTAGCAAATTCTTCCCGGATCCAATTCTAAAGCACCGAAGATTTTACGAAATAAAATTCTGTAGTACAGAATATTGGGTTTTTCACTCCCCCACCTTTTAATTTCATTTTTTACCCTTGCAATAAGCAAGGGTATTGCAATCGGGTACCAGATTTTTTTTCCCGTAAACATCTTTGTCCACAGGATCTTCACTTCTAGAGGATCTTCACTTCTAGAGGATTTTTCATCTGACATGCTCAATTTCTGGAAAATTCAAATAAAAGTATCACGTAGCTAGTAATTAGTTCAAGTCGGTTTCACGTTGTAATTATCTGTTCAAAAAAATTTCTCAAATATTTTCGTGTTCTTGTTTTTCGTCTTAGTTTCTGTCGGCTCATTCTCGGTTTTTTAAACGCCATTTTTTATCTGGTGGGTTTTTATTGGTTAACTTTTTAAAGCATGGGTTTTGTTCCAATTTAAGCTTCACAAATTCGTAATTTCGCCATGTCTGATTTTGAGTTTTTTTCGTTTTTTCTAAATATTCAAACATTTCAGTTTATTTTATATCGACATAGTCAACTTATTTTGCGTAATTTTTAGGAAAAAAAAGTATATCCGTTTGGGATTGTGTTTCAGTTTGGATTGGTCGTGAAAACTTTAAAGTTAATGAAGTTTTTTATGACAACGATTTTTGTTTTCGGCTCAACAGGTTTCGACCCAAAGTTTGTCGCCTTTTTTGCCGCTCGGTAAATGATTTCCATTTTAAGGGCTGTTTATGGACTTCATCTGATTCAAATATGAAGATTTTGTAGCTGTAAATTTTCAACTTTTATCAAATTTGCTTTTTTCAAGTCTTTTTTCCGACATAATTTTTCGGAATTTTTTTTTACTTCTGTCTTTTTTTCATTCACTATTTTGCATTATTATGTGTTTTTTGTTTTGCATCGCAACTGTTGCGAAGCTCCTCTTCGCCTCTGTTTGAAGAACTGCTTTAGTCATATAGCAATGAAAGTTGTTATTGCGTTTGCTGTGTTGTAGAATACATCCGTGTATCCCTCCTCGCACTTGGACAGACAGAGAGAGCTGCTGCTACCATCGGCAGTGCCCAAGCAGCAGATAGACGTGGCCAAAGAATGTGCAATCATCTACCGCATGCTGCAGAAGATCAAAGACAACTACAACTCCTCATCCTCCTGTTCAGTCGCTACTGCAGTTTCAAGGTCAGCTCAGCAGTTAATTGAACTACTGCACTATATTCCAGTGATCTTTCGGCTCTTTAAGATTAAAGCCTCAAATAATTATGGACCAATATCAATTTAGGAAGCTCAGTTACTGTGTCAGTAGCACAGATAGCTCCGATCACATTTTTTTATACAATTTATTTGTTGTACCTTGCAGAGCAGTGCGAACTTTCATGCCTCTGCACTGATATGAGCAATTGTTTGGGTTCGAAATTTACCAACAAATATATCGATATAACTCCAGTAAAAATTTTAGATACTTTAATCACAAGTAGTTTTTAGTTAGGTGCTACTTCATTGCCAACCATTGAAAACTTTCTGGACGAACTCGAAATTTTCTATAAGAACACATTTGCCCTTTATACTGCAGTATGAAAGTTAGTTTTTATTGAACTGCTTTTGATTTCCTTACGTCCGAATTCGTGTTACAGGTCCAACAATATGTCCGGAGGAGGATCCATGGCATCGGCCAGTATAGCGTCCCCAGCTAAGAACGGTCGCAGTATGGCTCAGATAATTCAGACTCTGCAACAGAATTACTTGTATCCCCAGTCGCAGATGGCCGCTTTGCAGTTCCCTCAGCCGAATATAGCGTCTAGCATAAATTTACGGAGTATGAACCAATCGCCGCAGCCTATGATGCAGTATCATCAGCAGGCCATGCTAGCGGGTACAGTTCCGGCCAACTATGCGCCCCAGGGGATCAAAGTTTCATCTGCTGCCCCTGGAGGAGGCCAGTACCCAATGACTAGTCAATCGCAACTTCAGCAGCAGTATAATAACAATCACTTCGCTGCACAGCCTGTAAGACAGGTAAGCGAATGTGGTTCTTTTAACTGAAGTACTTTAATTATGCTTGTTTTGGCGCAAACTAACCAATTGTTTCTTTCGTTTTTTTTGGGCTAATTAGTTGAAAGTTATAGGGATTCCCAGCGGAATAAAAACACCTATTGATCGAGTTTTCTCTACTGGGTTTGTCTAATAAAAATGTGTCAATCGTAAAAGATTCTTGAAATCCAAAGAGCTTCAATCTGATGTTTTTTTCTTCGAAATTCTAAAATAATAAAATGATATAATAAAAATACCCTTGGCGATAAGCAAGGGTATTGCACTCTGGTACTAGACTTTTTTCCCGTAAATCCTGCATCCCTGGATCCTGCACTCATTCATCCACTAGGCCTTTCTGTTGCAATAGAGATATTTTGAGCCTGTTAGCATTTCAAACGTTTCTGGGGTTTCTGCTCAAACGGTTTTGGATTTTTTAACGCCTGTTAAGTTAAATTGGTAAATTTTTACTTTTTTTACAGATGGTAAATTTTTGCATTCTATTGTATTATTGTGTTTTGGTTTCTAGAGTAGAACTAGTTTTTTCGACTTTTCATAGGTTTTTCGACCATTTTTTCGAGTACTGCTTATTTTCAAAATTAGTTTTCAATTTTTTTGGTTTTTCTTGTTCATTGACTCTTTTCCAAGTTTCTTGGCTATGTCTAGAATTTTGTTGTGTTATAATTTGATTGTGTAATTGTCATATGTTAACAGTCGTCTGTGGATTCGCAAGTGCCGATGCGAGTGGAGCATCCGAATCAAAATCAGTTCACAGCCTCCCTCTATCCCCAATACCCGGGAACATCTCAACAACAGCTGCAACATCCGAACAGTGACCCCATGCGAATCAAAGCACCCACTGATGTTATGCACGTGGGGGCTAGCGGGGGACTTGAGAACACTTACTACAATCAACCAGGTGTCTTGTTACATAACAGCAGTCACCATGTAAACAGCACTCTGCCTAGATCCAACAAGCACTCCTCCCACACTAGTGTAAACCGAAGTCCCATGGGTGGCATTCCAGGCTTCTCGATGCCCCCTCCCCCAAACTACCCTCCACCCGCTCCTGGTGATTGCGGCGGCGTCGGTGGTGGGGAAGAAAACTACGAAAACATGGACGTAGTAAAGATGAGTAACAGAAAACAGAGTCATAACAGTCCCAAAAAGGGATCAGTGTCTTCGTCAGCCTCGTCCAATTTAACTCCGGTGTCCTCGGATCACCAGATTGCAAAACCAACAAGTCCTTTTCAGCCTGCGATGCCAGAACAAGCCCAGCGAGTCAGACTCAATCCGTCACAATCAAACAGTACAATTAACCTCCACAGTAATTCGAACAGTGATCAGTCGAGGCAGCAGCAGCGAATGCAGCAACAGCAGAATCAGGTGCCACCAAAGTCGAGACTCGGAATTAGTTCATTAAGTAATTTCAAGTCCCAGCAAATGACGCCAGGTAAAGCTCAATCGCCCAGTGGAGGCCTTTACGACGCAGCCGACCAACACTACAACATGTCGGGACAGGCACCTACAGCAAGTATAGAGCCTTCGTTTAAGGCAGTTTCAAGATCGGCAAACAGAACGCCGACTTCAGAAGTCGCATCGCTCGCAATGTCAGTTCAATATGCGAACAGTGAGACTATAAACGATACGAGAGGATCCAGAGACGAGGGCTTGGGCGGAAATACCCCTACGGCGAAGTCGCCTAGCACAGTACCTGTCCAAATAATTCCCGAGTCACGCAACTTCAGATCACACACTCCTACAGGAGGCGGCAATACGGAACAGAGGCAGACGTCCAGTCACGGAGATTTCATGACCCTAGCGAACCCCATTTACGATGTGTACAACTCGGACCCTAAGCAAAACCAAAATGGTCGGATTATGATCACGAACAACGAGGACCCACAGTCGTTGAGACGCACAGAGTCTGTCAGGTAAGATTCTTAATCAATGTCGAAATTTTAAGGGTACTTTTTCAGCGATTTGGCTCTTCCGGATAGAAACTATGCTAATAATTTAGATCACTGAGTTTGTTAACAACTGGATATATGCAATGTGTTGAGTGCTTTTAGTAGCGACGGTGCCATTAGTCAATTATCCGAAGTTGAAAGTAATATGATCCGTGTGCAAAGTGACTCTTCTTTTCCGTCTGAGTTCGACATAAATAATCAAACATGCACTCCTACAAATCGTCACCAGAAGAACCACAATGTCACTAGTGCTCATGCATCTTCTAACCACCACAAGAAACATCATCGACATCACAGAAGAAGACGCTTTTCGGCAGACTCCAATTCAGAAGCTAATCATCAGGAATCATCGGACAATAAACGTCGCCAAAGACGTCACGGAAAAACGGATACAAGTAAGCGATAAGAGCCTTGTTTTTACTAACTTTTTTTTCCATGTTTTAGAGTGAACACTAACGCTTGTTGTTGTGGCACGACGTGGAATCATAACCTGACTAATTGTGACCTTGAGAATAGTGCCAACTACGAAGAAATTCCCAACTTCAGTGACGGAGAGCACAATAGTAGGCCTAAATCATGCATAAATGGGGTCACTAACACATCCATGATCAGTTGTTCATCTAAAGGCCATAATCATCTCACTGTCACCCAGAAGTATGATCAAAATTGTTGTTGTAACGCTGAACATTTGAACAAAGATAACGATGAGAGATCGCCAGGTGTTAATTCAAACGACTCATCTGAAAGTTCCAACTCTGTTACCACTAAATCCAGTTCTATTGAACTATTGGGACATTATGCGGTCATGCACAGACCTGTAACCCACACACGATCATGCTCTGCTGCCATGAACATGTCTGTCGATCCGAGGGGCGACAGAGTGTCTTGTGATTGTATTTCACAAATTGCACAGACTAGTAAAGTATATTCGAAGTGTAAGTTGGCACTATGAGTGGCGATGGCTTTTGGTTCCAGCGAGTTGTCTGTTTGTTGCTTCACGTTTTGTCCCTGTGAAATAATAGCCAATTTATGCTTTCTGATTGATCAATGGTGACGGCTAGCATTTTTATGATTTCTGCGCTTTTGAATTTTTACAATCCAGAACTATCAGGGTTGAGTTTTGTGAATGTCCTCATTTGGTGGAAAAAGAAATCATGGTTTGCGATAAAAATAATACAAAATCTGTTTCTGATTTACTTATCTTATTGTTAGTTTTTTTCAAGCTGGAGAAGATGAAATCTGGCAGCGTAGTTCGGGTGTGACCAGAGGAGACGATGACAGTCCGACAACGATGGACACCCCAGATGAAATGTTGACAAACGAGTCGCTAGAAAATGTGTTTGTGCCCCAGAGCACCACCGACTGTCTCATGCCTTCGATGTCCTTCAAGAGGGGACTCAGCGGTGTTCTACAGCAGGGAAAGGCGACGAGTAGAGCTCCAGTGGCGGACCAGGAAGATTTGGAGAGTGTGGACGACAGAACTGCCCAGAATCAAAATGAAGACACCCATACGATACGAGATGACGATGTAATATGTGCTTTTACTTTAACCTGTTTTTAAGTCTATATGTGATTGTTGTTGTTACACCTAATATTTTTTTAATCAAAAAAAATCTTGTTTCTTTTTTGCGATGTTGTAAGCCGCTTTAGTAATTTGCGTATAAATATTTCTCGAAAATGTTTAATGAAACTCCTGAGGTAGCTTTCTCAAGGTATTTATCGGTCGTTTATCCTGGTAAAATAAAGCTGAATCAAACAACGAATTCATCGAATTGCAAGTTATTTCGTTTCAGTCTAATTGCAATACCTCACAACAATCGTTCCTTTCTACGCTAAATGCGAGCGACGTACCGGGTCTGCCGAACGATCTCGCCTCGGGTGGCGGGAGCAGCAGGGGTTTCGTTTCGTCCAACAACTCCCTAGCAACCATTTCGTCCATACCACAAAACAGCACCACCAGCAGTAGCTCCTCGACTACAGCAGCGGCCGAGTCGATCACAAATCCAAGGAGACGGTCGCAGTTGTATGGTAATAGACCACCAGCTGTGAAGTCGGTTGCAGAGTACGCGGCTGAAAATGCGGATCTGCAGAGCAGACTTACAGAGTTTGAGGAACGAGAGACGAGGTCCCAACAGGAACGGAAGTCTGCCGAGGCGAAGAATCAAGCCATACAGGAAGACAACTGCAGGTACGGTAGCAGGCTAAGAAAACCGCATTGAAAATATCCGAAATTTCTCTGCCCGAGATGCCGGGACAACTTTTCAGATTTTTTTCACATTTGATATTTATTTAGTCTTGTTTTAAGTAACGACAAAAAACGTTTTGCAGAAAAATAATCTAAAAGAAAAATTGTTAGAAAATAGCTAATACTTTTGTTACTGAGGTTTTTTAAGTGTTAATGAAAGAAGTGAGTCGATGAACATATTGAAAACTTTTATAGTTCGTTATTTTTTTTCAGGAAAACATATTGACGCTGAAATCTGATTTTTTTTGCGATTGAATTCTGATTTCTTTTTGAGTTTATTTCATTATCTTCGTAAAAATGTTTATCAAAAGGAAAGATGCAAACTCCACCATCGAACCGCAAAAGTGTAAAGGTCACGAAAAACGTGATTTACTTCTAATTTCGGAAGTGCGTTTGAATTTCAGATTTCCCAGCGGAATAAAAACTTATTGATCCAGTTTTCTCAAATTGAGTTAATTTTATCATCATGAATTGTTCTTGAAAATCAAAGAGCTTCAGGGTTATTTAGATTTTACTTGAAATTCAAAAGTTGAAGTTTTTCAAACAAAAAAGAAGTCATTTTTTTGTTGCTTTGCGTTCATTGATTCTTTTCCAGGTCTGTTTTTTATGGTTTAAGTTTATTAAAACTTTCCAACAGTCTGTTGGCTATGTTAATGATTACTCCGAGATTTTTCGCGATAAAAATATTAGATCATTACTGTGGCCAAATTGATTATGAGTTTAATTCAGGACTGAATTGAAACTTTGAAGCGATCAATGGCTGTTTATCAATTCAATGGGGACCAGCCTATTAGCATGTCCATGTGATGTAAAGGAGCGCAGTTCGAATATTTCACATTTTGTTTACTCAGTATTGCAATTTCGAACAGCGCGCACAGCCGAATTTTTAATGAGTCGAAAGTGAAAATTTAACTCCCCTTACAAATCAAGTGGTCGTCGAACTGTATTTGAAATTTGAGGCTAATTAGTTTTTCGTCTGATCCAATAAACGCTTACTCAATGTCCGATTGTCTGATATCGAGATGACCTGTTAGCTGGGTCGGTGTTTCCCTGCCTCTAGAAACGACCCCTTCACTAATTGAAGCCAATTGAAGCAATAAAGCCAATTTAAGCAATAAAGCCAATTGAAGCAATAAACGCATACTTATAGGCACACGTGTTAATTGCTACGCCCCCCCCCATTCAATAGTCGCTGTGTAACTGTGTAAGTGTCAACAATGTGTTTAGACTGAGTCAGGAGAATGTGGAATTGAAGGAGCAGTTGGACACTCTGACTGTGGAGTTGCAGGAGCGGATGAAGATGATAGCGAAGAAGGACGAGAAGATCAAGAAGCTACTAGTCAACAACCAGACACTCCTGGGGCATGTGAACAACCATGTCACGAACAACCAGAACGCCACCACCTGGGATCACAAGGCCAAGTGAGTAATCTGCTGCAAACTATTTCCTAAAGATTATTTCTACTGACACGAATTGAACGACTATTGAGATTGTTAAGGGTAAATATCTCGAATATCAGGAGTAAGCGAACTCTTCATTCAGTTGGTCATTCAATAAGTTTCAAGTTCGGTTTCAATCAGTTTAGTTTCATGTTTTCGAGACATTTTTCGTTCAGCAGTAAAGATATATTTTTTCTGATGTAAGAAAACAGAGCTTCGAACGATACCAGCGCGAAGAAACAAGTGATCAATCGTATTGTTTTCAGACCATCGCTAGGTCAAACCTCAAATAGCAATCAATTGAGCCAATCGGAAGCAGCAAATGAGACGAGTGCCTCTTCTGTAACCAACGGAAGTACGAGCTCTAATAGAGAATCGAGCGAAGGGGTCGTTTCTAGAGGCAGGGAAACACCGACCCAGACTAACAGGTCATCTCGATATCAGACAAACGGACATGGAGCAGGAGATGTTGTGAGAATATCCAAAACAAGTAACCCATTAGAACTGCAAAACTCGACGCCTCTATGAATCGAACTTAACTTAAATAATCTAAATTCGGACCCTGATGAACTATCATCCAACTATTAATTAATAACTCATAATGTTAATTTGATGCACAAAAACCAGTCCTCGTGTTTTGTGATACTTTGATCGATTTAGGCAGCACCGGTTGTGGCTAGTAGTTTGCAATTACATTTTAAAGTAGTTAGAATACATAGTTTTGTGATGTTTGGCAAATTGTTCTACAATTTCGTGTAGCCACAAAGAATCGAATTCTAATTGAGAAGTGATTTGCTTTAATTGTTAATACTTGGTGCTAAGCCATTGTATGTCAGCAAGTTTCTTCAATAGACCTTAATTTGTAAAGAGAATTAATCTATCTCCAAGTTAGGAGCGGCTACGGCAGAATGGATCAAATCCGCCTCCTCTCACGGTTGATCCTGCTTTGAGTAGTACCGGAAGTTGAAAAAAGCAATATTTTTAAACTTGCGAAAGCAAGTCTTGTAGTCGGGAACTGTATTCCCCGTTTACAACTTTTTTTTTACTAACTTTCATTTTGCTTTATTATTGAATCTTAATTTCCAAGTTCCTTTGCACTTGGCCTGGAGGTAACACCGTTGCCTTGTAGATTCAGGGGGACTTGAAACAGTAAAAAAATTTCTTAATAAATTTAATTTTTTTGAGGTTCAACTGATGTCTCCTCAAATATTGTCAGGTTTGTTTCCGCTCCATAAGTTTTGTTCCGTTGCTTATTTAAAATTCAAATGTTTTGCTTGGCATGTTTAACTAGAAATTTTTTTTTTGATAAAAACATATAATGAAAATGTACGGGATTGGGTTTATGATTTTTTATGGTTTAAGAAAACTATTCGGCCGAATCTTATATCAATCGAGAAAGCAGATTGTAAGAAGCCGCCGTGCATAAGCTATAATTAAATTGTCTTTGGGAAAATTCCACTTCAAAAATCTCCCTGTCTTAATGGAAAAACAATTAAGACGTTCAAAAATTATTAAACAGGTATCACCAGCTTTAACTGGGTCCCTAGTTTTTGATTGGTTGACCGTTTCTAAAATTTTTAATTTTTTTTTGCTAACTATCCTGCCAAATCTGGTATCAGCGATTTAATCAAAACAACGGTTTACTGAAAGCCTCTCTTTATAACTAGCTACGCTCAGTTTGTATCAGAAAAATGTTACGGCCTTTAAACAAGTCGAAGTTTTGAAGCTTCGACAGTTTTTTGCTAACATTTTGACTTTACGCGAAAACTACCGTGCACATTCTCAGGTTGTTTAATCGAGAAACCCGTTTTTGGGAATCTTCTTTGTTTAAGCGGCCACAATCTCTTTGCTGGAAAAAGTCATGGATTTTGGAAATCTTTTTGACCGTTTACTAGAACTTCTAACCGTTTTTTAAACTTTTTGATTTTTCTTAAAATACACAATCAAACTGAAATGAAAAAATCAACTGAAAGAACCGGTTTGATAATGATTCCTCCAGAAGCGGCGGCTCTAACTATTTGTAACAGAAATGATATCTGGGGAAATTTGCTTTTCTCAAAATTTTTTACTCTTCCTACTTATTTTAGCTTAAACAGTTGCTATTTTTGGTGGCACCTTTGTTTTCACAAATACCGATGGAAAGACCGGCTAATCTCGTGTGTTGCATATTAGGCTCATCTTTTTTACTTTATTCGACGGCCTATGAAGTTTCTGTCTACCCGATGCTCCTAATGCACCTAGTATTCAGGTTAAAGCTTCGATTACGGCACATAGCAAAAGTTTCCTTATTTCACTTGGTTTTCGGCTGTTAGCACTAGTTTTTGCAGTTTACGAAGGGCAGCTTCGCCGCTGTGTTTAATGTTTTGTATACATACTTACATTAGGTTGATTCAAAAAAGCACCTAATAATTAGGCAAGTGTTGAACGGCGAAAGGATTTTCAAATTGATGAGGTTGCTGAAACACATTTTTGGAAGTATTAGTCTCATAATCATCATGGTCAAGGCATCGCTCACGTATATGTAAAAATTTGACATGCGATTTTGTCAAATTAAAGTTAAAACAAAACAAATCCCGTTATCACCGATTTAGAGTTTTATTCCGTTGGGACTTAAGAAATCGGTGATAATGATCAAGTTTTCCCAAATTGAGTTAATTTGATCCAAACAATGTCAGTCATAAATTTTTCTTGGAGATTCAAAGAGCTCTACGCCCATATATATTTTTCATTGTTATAATAGCATTATTGAGAATGGGAGTTTTACAGTTTTTGTTTAAGCCATAAAATTGATTTTGTTATCTATTCTAGTAAAAATGCTCATATTTTCAAAAACATTTGTGCGCCGTTCTTCTCTTAATTAGTGCATGTTAGTCCCGAAAGTCTAAGACAGAGACATTTTCGATGGCAGTTTTCGACCTCTGCGAGGGGCATCAATGCAGTTCATTTCTTTTCACATAGATTGGGAGGCGAGACATTTGTTGGAGTAACCAATTTATTTACTTTGGCAATAAGCAAGGGTGTTGCAACGCGGTGCCTGACTTTTTCCCTGTAAACAATTTTGCTCTCAGAATAAACGAAATCGTTTATTTATAACATACTTTTCTGTCTTATTTGAAGCGAACGAATGACATGTATTTCCTGCACATTTGACTTGGTTGCTAAGAGTTGCAGTAATTTTTATCGGTGCCAACGGGCTGCTCAAATCGGTCAGAGAAAAAATGACCTACCATTTTCAGATTCTCTCTCTCATGAAAAATAAAAATAAGTGACTGTTCTGAACATTTTTGTTTATCACACTTGCAGATATAGCATCGGCATGTTCAATAGCAGCTGTTTTCTCTAGTTCCAGATTAGCTGTCGTTTTCTGGAGCTCTTCGGCCAGCTTTTGAGCTTTTTCCAACTTCTTGTCGGTATCAGTGATTTTCTTCTGGAGCACACCAGTCGTGCGTCTTTTGAACACTCCCAGTTGTTCACGAGCACCGGCTGCAATCTCGTGTTGGACACGACTTGCCTCAGAGGCAATTTTGACCTTCTTCACAACCCTCTGCAGCTTTCGACATGATGTTCGGTTTGCTTTGCATGTTCTGTGGAATCAAGAGCTGCGACGACTCGCTAAGCAAATAAACCTCAGAAAGCGATTCCTCTGTTTTGCTTGAACAGTTCAATAAGCGAAAAAGACCCAAACACAACCGCTAGTGTAGCAACTTCGTCTAATGTGGCAACTTCGTCTTTCTTTTGACAACATCTAAATTAAAACTCGAAGTTAACGTTTCAAGGTTGGAATAAAATGTTCCGCTGTTGCTCAATGACTCCAGTTTATCGTGCAACACGTAAAATATTTGCGTTATCGAGGACGCAAGAAGTTTCTGGTATCTTCCAGCTGCTTTATTGTCGGATGATCTTTTTTAGCTTGTTCTTTTTTGACGTGCAGTGGTCTTTTTGCATGATCGACTAAAGCTATGCCTTCCTTTTGCTATCGAAAGCGGCATCGGCACCGAGACAGCTCGTTTTTAATGGGAAACGCCCAAGTGAACGTTCTGATTGAACGTGCAACGTCCTATGATCTTATCTGGAAAAATTCTCATTAATTGCTAGGATTCCCTTGATACGCACAAAAGTTTCAACAGAAAAAAAAAGAAATCGAGGAGAGGCAGTTAGCTTAGAAGTACGGACCTAATGGTGAAGTTTCTAGGGTCTAAGGCTAGGTTTGTTGGTAAAATTTTTAGCCAATTTGAAGGAAACGTATTCGCCTTCAACCAAGATGTCGACCATAAGAATAGTCCTGAGCTTAGCAGTTCAAAATAGGTATGAGTTGAGACAGTTAGACATTAAAACTGCATACTTGAATGCCACAAACTAGATGAAGATACTCTTATGAATGCAACCTGAAGGGTTCGAGAAGTTTGATGAAGAAGAAAAACCTTTAGTTTGTCTTCTGAAGAAAAGTCTTTATGGACTAAAGCAGTCCGGTAGAAACTGGCATAGGACTCTAAAAGGCATCTAAAAGGAATCTTGAAGAGTTATGCTTTAAAATTCAGTTTTTGATAAGTGCTTGTTTGTTAGGAGGATTGAGGGAGAGATAGAAAGTTTAATTTGCTTGTGGTTTGTGGAGCGGAGAAAAAATGACCTACCATTTTCAGATTCTCTCTCTCATGAAAAATAAAAATAAGTGACTGTTCTGAACATTTTTGTTTATCACACTTGCAGATATAGCATCGGCATGTTCAATAGCAGCTGTTTTATCTAGTTCCAGATTAGCTGTCGTTTTCTGGAGCTCTTCGGCCAGCTTTTGAGCGTTGTCTAACTTCTTGTCGGTATCAGTGATTTTCTTCTGGAGCACACCAGTCAGGTGTCTTTTGAAAACTCCCAGTTGTTCACGAGCACCGGCTGCAATCTCGTGTTGGACACGACTTGCCTCAGAGGCAGTTTTGACCTTCTTCACAACCCTCTGCAGCTTTCGACATGATGTTCGGTTTGCTTTGCATGTTCTGTGGAATCAAGAGCTGCGACGACTCGCAAAGCAAATAAACCTCAGAAAGCGACTCCTCTGTTTTGCTTGAACAGTTCAATAAGCGAAAAAGACCCAAACACAACCGCTAGTGTAGCAACTTCGTCTAATGTGGCAACTTCGTCTTTCTTTTGACAACATCTAAATTAAAACTCGAAGTTAACGTTTCAAGGTTGGAATAAAATGTTCCGCTGTTGCTCAATGACTCCAGTTTATCGTGCGACACGTAAAATATTTGCGTTATCGAGGACGCAACAAGTTTCTGGTATCTTCCAGCTGCTTTATTGTCGGATGATCTTTTTTAGCTTGTTCTTTTTTGACGTGCAGTGGTCTTTTTGCATGATCGACTAAAGCTATGCCTTCCTTTTGCTATCGAAAGCGGCATCGGCACCGAGACAGCTCGTTTTTAATGGGAAACGCCCAAGTGAACGTTCTGATTGAACGTGCAACGTCCTATGATCTTATCTGGAAAAATTCTCATTAATTGCTAGGATTCCCTTGATACGCACAAAAGTTTCAACAGAAAAAAAAGAAATCGAGGAGAGGCAGTTAGCTTAGAAGTACGGACCTAATGGTGAAGTTTCTAGGGTCTAAGGCTAGGTTTGTTGGTAAAATTTTTAGCCAATTTGAAGGAAACGTATTCGCCTTCAACCAAGATGTCGACCATAAGAATAGTCCTGAGCTTAGCAGTTCAAAATAGGTATGAGTTGAGACAGTTAGACATTAAAACTGCATACTTGAATGCCACAAACTAGATGAAGATACTCTTATGAATGCAACCTGAAGGGTTCGAGAAGTTTGATGAAGAAGAAAAACCTTTAGTTTGTCTTCTGAAGAAAAGTCTTTATGGACTAAAGCAGTCCGGTAGAAACTGGCATAGGACTCTAAAAGGCATCTAAAAGGAATCTTGAAGAGTTATGCTTTAAAATTCAGTTTTTGATAAGTGCTTGTTTGTTAGGAGGATTGAGGGAGAGATAGAAAGTTTAATTTGCTTGTGGTTTGTGGAGCGGAGAAAAAATGACCTACCATTTTCAGATTCTCTCTCTCATGAAAAATAAAAATAAGTGACTGTTCTGAACATTTTTGTTTATCACACTTGCAGATATAGCATCGGCATGTTCAATAGCAGCTGTTTTATCTAGTTCCAGATTAGCTGTCGTTTTCTGGAGCTCTTCGGCCAGCTTTTGAGCGTTGTCTAACTTCTTGTCGGTATCAGTGATTTTCTTCTGGAGCACACCAGTCAGGTGTCTTTTGAAAACTCCCAGTTGTTCACGAGCACCGGCTGCAATCTCGTGTTGGACACGACTTGCCTCAGAGGCAGTTTTGACCTTCTTCACAACCCTCTGCAGCTTTCGACATGATGTTCGGTTTGCTTTGCTTGTTCTGTGGAATCAAGAGCTGCGACGACTCGCAAAGCATATAAACCTCAGAAAGCGACTCCTCTGTTTTGCTTGAACAGTTCAATAAGCGAAAAAGACCCAAACACAACCGCTAGTGTAGCAACTTCGTCTAATGTGGCAACTTCGTCTTTCTTTTGACAACATCTAAATTAAAACTCGAAGTTAACGTTTCAAGGTTGGAATAAAATGTTCCGCTGTTGCTCAATGACTCCAGTTTATCGTGCAACACGTAAAGTATTTGCGTTATCGAGGACGCAAGAAGTTTCTGGTATCTTCCAGCTGCTTTATTGTCGGATGATCTTTTTTAGCTTGTTCTTTTTTGATGTGCAGTGGTCTTTTTGCATGATCGACTTAAGCTTGCCTTGTTTTTGCTATCGAAAACTCGCAAAATCATAAGCGGCATCGGCACCGAGACAGCTCGTTTTTAACGGGAAACGCCCAAGTGAACGTTCTGATTGAACGTGCAACGTCCTATGATCTTATTTGGAAAAATTCTCAATAATTGCTAGGATTCCCTTGATACGCATAATAGTTTCAACAGAAAAAAAAAGAAATCGAGGAGAGGCAGTTTGCTTAGAAGTACGGACCTAATGGTGAAAGTTCTAGGGTCTAAGGCTAGGTTTGTTGGTAAAGTTTTTAGCCAATTTGAAGGAAACGTATTCGCCTTCAACCAAGATGTCGACCATAAGAATAGTCCTGAGCTTAGCAGTTCAAAATAGGTATGAGTTGAGACAGTTAGACATTAAAACTGCATACTTGAATGCCACAAACTAGATGAAGATACTCTTATGAATGCAACCTGAAGGGTTCGAGAAGTTTGATGAAGAAGAAAAACCTTTAGTTTGTCTTCTGAAGAAAAGTCTTTATGGACTAAAGCAGTCCGGTAGAAACTGGCATAGGACTCTAAAAGGCATCTAAAAGTCATCTTGAAGAGTTAGGCTTTAAAATTCAGTTTTTGATAAGTGCTTGTTTGTTAGGAGGATTGAGGGAGAGATAGAAAGTTTAATTTGCTTGTGGTTTGTGGAGCGGACAAAAAATTCTGTAGCTGGTTTGAAAACAATATCTCCGAAAAATATGAGATAAGCGAGATAAGTGATCTTAAATGATTCTTAAAAATGAAAATTGATTACTCAGGAAACGAAATCAGGATAAGTCGGCAGAAATATGTTGAAATGTTGTTATCAAGATTTAAGATGACCGAAGCAAAACCGATAACAACCCCTCTTGGTGAAAACGAAAAACTAACAAAAGAAGATTGTTGTCTTTTAGAAGGTAGCAGAGAACAAGAAAAGATGAAAAAATATGACTATCGAGGACTTGCTGATTGTCTAAATTACTTAGCTTTATCAAGTAGACCCGATTTGATAGAGCTAAGGTGAAAACCCAGGTGAAAAACATTGGAAAGCCGAAAAAAATTGTCTAAGATATCTGTTAGGAATTAAAAGTTTACCTTTAGTATATAGGCGGGATAAGGTGAATCTTGTTAGCTATTCAGATGCGTACTGGGCTAGAAATATAGACAATAGGAGAAGTACCTCAGGATTTTGTTTTAAGCTCAGTGACAACTCAGGTGTATTAAGTTGGTCTAGCAGATTTCAGCGTTGTGTATCAACTTCAACAGCCGAAGCAGAACAAAATGCTGTAGTCGAAACAGTAAGGAAGGAATTCACTTACAGGGCATACTTAGCGACTTAGGCATAATATGTGAAAGGCCTTTGAAAGTTTTCGTTGATAAATAAGCTTGTATTGCCCTTAGTAAACATTCAATGAACCACGGAAAGACGAAGCATTTTGCCATAAAACTGCACTTCCCTCGAGAATTATTTGAAGAGAAGGTGACATTAACCTTTTTACCAACAGCAAACATGCCTGCAGACGCATTGCATTGACGAACAAATTGGGAAGATGCAAAACTGCATTTTTCCGAGAAATTCTACTAGGAACTACCTAATTTGAAAGGCGGGGTATTGGTGATTTTTCGTAACTGAACTGAAATGTGATATTAGCTTAGTCACCTTAATTTGGATCGTTTATCGTTTCAAGGACAGAAAAAAAGCTTTTTGGGCTTTTGTGTTTCAGGAGGGAGTAAATAATTAACAATAGCCTAAAGGTTTTTTATTTATTTAGTTGTCGGCTCACCGATCGTCTACCCAAAATTTGTTATTCGCCAGCAGGGGGTGCAACCAAGCCAGCTAGACCTGAGCTTTGGGAACTTCGCTACTTCGGCTGGCTAGAGCCACAGGTTTATTCAGGTGAGTTCAGCCTGGTTTTTGGGGCAGTTAAAAACATTTAGTGTGGGGGCAGAAGTGTTCGCTATGGAGAACACGATTTCGTGCGAGACGGCGAATATCCTAGCTTCAAACTCGACCAGAACCTGATTTTTTTCTAACTGAAATTACTCCGTTTGAAACAAATAGCCGGCATATCGTTTGTCTGACAATGTTTTGTCGGCTGAATGGCCACATCACGGAATTTTCTTGCGCTTTGAGCAATTTTCATGGTAGTTCCAAGTGTTTGTGATTCACTCCCGTAATTTGTACTTTTTATTTTAAATTTTTTTTACCGGAAAAGCTGTATTCGACTTCAACTCGTATTTATGACCTAGTTTTCTGATCCAAAAAGATTTGGGAACAAAACTAGTTTGAAGGGAAAACAATTTTTACAAACCCAATTAAATTGATACACATCAGAAAAAGTTTATGGCTCTAAATTATTGATGGCACTAAATATTTCTCGGCTCAACGGTAGTTTACCATGTTTTGTCGGCTTAGTGGCCTCTCGATAACTGTTTCCGGATACTTTTCTACGCTGGGGATCGTATTGCTTGTGTTATACTCAATTTGTACAACATTGAGACAATTAGTGGCTTTCGTTTCATTTTTTGTCTGCTAGCTCGTGGTATCGCAAGTAGTGCAAAGCTCCGCTTCACCTTTGTCAGACACTTGCTATTGCACGTGTAACAGACATTGATAATTTGCCTCTCAAAACTAAGCCTTGTATTTTGTGGTTTCTTAGGATATTAATCACTCGGCAAAATTTCACACAGAGGCAGAGCTTCGCTTCGCATCACTTTGCGATACAAAACAAGAAAACCGCCAAGTCGGAAAAACATGGAAAATGTCAAAAAAACTACCTATCAAAATGAATCACACTCACCCTCAACACACAAAAAAGCTTAGCTGCTCGTCAAATGAAACAAAATGAGGCCAGAAAGCCGATATAAAATAGGCCGAAACCTATGAAGCCAAAAAAAACCGTGAACAGGTTCAAGCAATTACGACTCACAAAGAGTTATAAGTCCCCCTTGCCCTCAAAGCACACACACACACACACGCATATGAAGACATTTTTCGCAAGACGCAATATGAGGTACTTCAGCCGATTTACGAGGCCGAAACTTATCAAGCCGAACAAAAAGGAAAGATAAAAGACGAAAAAAAAATGTTGTCGAAAAATTATAAATTCTATTAAGATTTTTAGCATGTACGATCCAGAGAGGAAAATTAAAAAAATGTTCTGTTTTCCTTGAGTCTACTCAAAAATTTGCCAATAAAACGATTAGAAAAAGCCGAAATTATTTGAGCAGAACATATACGCGGAAAATAATATTGAAAAAAAGAAAATATACGCATTCAAGGTAAGTAAAATTACAAATGGCAGAAAAAAATCAAAACACTATAAATTATTACAATGTAACTTGCGTACAGCAAAAAAATTTTGTAATGTGGCAACTTAGGCGATAAAACATGAGCAGAGAAATAATATGCAGACTATTTTTTTTGGAACGGAATAATTCCCGTTTGAAAAAAAAAACAAGTTCTGTAAGCTTCGAACCCAAGACCTTTGCCGTCCAAGGCGTATTCGTTACGTCCAGATCAAGTGGGCCGGAGACGGAATGAAAGAGGCTTCAGTACTTTTCGTATGCAAACTTGATTTTTGTAGCTCGCTTTAATTATAACGTGCAATCCATAACCATAAAAATTAAAGCAAAACTTTTGAATGAGATGAACCATTCAGAAACTGAGCATGTCTTCTTCAAGATGACTGTGGGTTGATTGAAAAACAAATCTTAAAATTGTTAAATTTGAGAATTCAAAATAGATTTTTCACAGCTTAAATTATACAAATCAGCAATTTACAACGCTTTATTTACAAAGAATGACGACCAGTCAAGCCAAACTGCACGGAGCCAAATTTTTTGATTCCCTCTTGAAATGATTCCATTCCATTACACAGCATTTTTTCAATTATGGAACACAGTCAAATATATTTTACACCAAACAAAAAAAGATTTGGAATATTTCAAAGATATCGCCAACTTTTTTCTTCTACTTCACCACCTATTTAGTACGGTGAGGTTTTGATAAACTTCATATCGAATTTTTGTTAGGATTTTGGAGCATTAAACTTCATATTTTAAATTATATCATATTACCCAAGACAAACTGCTAGATCGGCTTCAAACATCTAAGCATAGCAATTACGTTTTGTCACAAAAAACGCCTCAAAGGTGGCGTTTTTGGACGCACTTGTGATAAGTAGCTCTAGGCTGCATAATTTTAATCTATTAAACAACGATGTGAAAACACTCAAGTAGTGTCTTCTTATTCACGTGTAGCTCCTTTGTGTTGCACGTCAGATTTCAGAGAAAACACCTAAACCTTTCTGGCGAAGACAACTGAGGCAAATATTGTTTGTTGTGACCAAGTCACTGAAAGTGACGCGAAAGAACGATGGGTAGGGTTGGTTTTTTCGACCAATTTTAGGTACCTCAAAAAAAACTCGCACATGGATCAAGTATGATATCTTAATTAAGCCTTATTGGTCGTAATTTGGAGTAAAAAAAATCGAAGCTGTCAGTGTCGAGAAAAAGTGGCCTGAATTTTTCCCGTTTTTCTGACCAATTAACACGTAAGAATCCATGGCAGAAATAAATTTACTACATAAACACTCCGCATTTTTTACGTTAATAAGAGCATAATCATCTCATTGTGCAGAGTATTTTCTAATGAAACCTTCACCGCAGAGAAAAAACAATACAGTAGAAAGAAATCATGTACAAACAACGATAGCCGGTTACTGTGCAAGTAGCACAGAATGTTCCACCATTGTCTTAAAAAATTTTGATAAAAGGAGCTGAAAAAAAACAGGAAATTAGGTATATTCGACAGTCATAGTAAAATAAGTCAATTGAAAAACAATTTTTGCAGAAAACTAACTTGAAAAACGAAAAAAAAGCTATTGTAATTTTTAAAGCAGTTAACATAAGACTGTTCGCTCGAAAAAAGACGAAAAATCAAAAATTTCAAACCGGTTTTCTTCGACACGGAAAAATTTTTTGAAATTTTTAAATGTGGTTCGAATCACGACTGTAAGGGCTTCAATATTATATATCACTCAACCCAGTCCATGATTATTTGTGGTACCTGATTTTGCCTAAAAAAACTAAATCACCGAATACTAAGTTCCTCCCCATTATCAATGGTAGGAACAATAAATTTATCCTATTATTTTTTTTTTCAATTTTTCACATTTTTAAATTGCTGAACTTAGATTGATGTGATCTGAAAATTTAACAACCTGCTTATCATCCTCACGTCCTTGTTTGACCATACAGATTAACTCCAAACCTGCTAATGTACACAGAAATATTAAAACCAATAGAAAAATCAACCATTTCGAACAAAAAAATTAGATTATCAACTTTATTTAATAGAGAATCCAAATCGATAATGATTATACTGACTTTGGAATGTGATAATGATTATGAAATCTCAAATTAGGCCTTTTAATTAAACAAGGGTGCGTCAATCACGACTTAATTCAAAAACTGATTTTAAAAAGTCGTTAAGAGCTAGAAAAAACTATGTTGCGCATGGTAATCAATGCATCGCAATTAACACTTAATCATAGCTGTTCAAATACAATGTTGTAGCAGTCTATTTTTTGAAACTTTCAATTCGAGTGTCAAAATGCTGCAAACGATAAAAATAATTATTGAAGATCGTTTATTGAAGATAAAATATTCGAAGACAAACCGGTCTAGTAGTTATTTGAGAATAATGATCAGTCGCGATATTTTAACTTCATGCTAGAACTGCTTTAAACGAATTGAAAAATTGGATGTACCAATTCTCCATGATTTGAGACATGTATCTTTGAGACTTGGTTGAGTTAAATGGCCTTCACAAGTACAATTCATACAGGACGTGGAAATGGAGGAAATTCGGAGGGTCTTCAAACGCCAAAGCAAATGAAATGAGGTAGTTTGTTTGTGCTAAACGATGAAAAAAAGCAAAATCGAACTTATAGACCGCTTACAAAATTGAGTTTACTGGAAAGCATATGCAAGGTAACGATACATCATATTCCTTCAGTTGATTTCAATATTAGAGTTTGAACCAGTAATTAAATGGAAGGTTTCGAGGTCGACTTGAACGAACCAGTTCTGTAAATTGCATTGATTCTCTAAGTTGCATTGATGTAATTACCATCAAAAATATCGGTCAAACAAAAGCCCATGATTTGAAACAAAGTATTTGCTATCATCATCGATTCAATCGCTATTCGATTGAAATTGCCAAAAGCGGTAGCATTAAAACCGATCAAAGTCCTTTATAATTTCTTTCCCCAAACCCTCCAATAGGTAGATGGAGTAATTTGCCAGGAGGTTCCTATCTTTCACGGCGATCTTCAGGTTGTGAAATCCATTGAGTCAACTTTATTTCACAAACTTATTGGTAATAGTCTTCAAAGTTTCTTTTACTGTTCACATTTTACTCACTTTAAGGGTCTTTTCTTTGCGTTCTTAGAATTGTTCGTAATTTTTAAGTTGCAGCAAAAAAATTATCCATTTTCCATATTGTTTCCTACTAAAGTAAAAACCCTCCATCTCTTACCACGATCTATTTTCCACAGTTGCACTTCGCACATACAAGCAAAACTATCACAAAAACCCTGGTGAAGATAGCCGAGTTTTCCTTTCAGACGCTGAGCCAAGTACAAAATGAGATGCTTGTCGTCTATTAACGCAACAAAAAATTCCGCTCAGACGCTCACATAGGAAGTCGAAACAATAAGAACAGCCAGTTTTAATCATATTGCAGAGGACGGATATAAATATCAGAGCCGACGGAAAGCTGGAAAATGTCACTGAACTCAATGTCATCGAAAAAAAAACATTTCATTTATCGAACTTAGGAGAACTAAATACCACCCTTTGGTACTTTATTACCCCTTTATAAGAAATCCATTTTGGGCCCAAAAAAACGCGATTTTTTGGTCAAAATTTTCCAAAAAGTGCCTAAAGACGCTTTTTTTGGACTGTTTTTTGAAAATTTTGCCTGCGTCGCAAAAAATTTGGCCTAAACAGGGACTAAACCGTGCTTAGGGAGAGTTCGAAAAATCAATTGGGTCGACCTAAAAAAAAGGTCGACAAAATTTTCTAAAATTTTTTGAAAATCCGCCCCCCCCCCCCCCCCCTCGAGAAAATCCTAGATCCGCCCCTGAAAAGAATCTTTCAATTTTTCCAGAATTTCCTTAAAAGCGAATTACCATTAATAGTGCTATTCTTACTTACATATATTTTTTAAATGGGTAGATCTATTTCATTTTCAGCATTATCTAGGAAATTTTGAAAGTAAACATACAAAAAATACCCATGAACAACCGTGGAGTCTGATTTGTTTGCAAACCCCCCTCCGCCCACTTAAGTAAGAAAAAACAAGAATGATAAATCTAATGGCTTTTCAAATTTTTAACTGCGCTAGGAACTAGAGAAAATGTTGGCAACATCTGCCCATTTTCCGATTATTTGAAAATATATTATACAAAAACTTGGTAAGTATAAAAGAATAAATCAGATTTTGAAGGGTTTAATGATTGCTAGTAAACTGGCTATCAAGATTAGAGGGAATCAAAACATGATAGGAATATATCAAAGTGAGTAGACTTAAGGTTCCAGAAAAGGTCGCATTCAGCATATGCTTTGTGATTTGACAGTCTATTGCATAAAATCTGAGATATTGTTGAAAGTCGATTTCAAATGTTTGATTTTTTGTTGTTGAATGTTTCAGCTTATCCCCCCCCCCTCCCCCCCCCCCCCCAGTAACTGCATCAAAAAATGTCCGAACACGCTGAATTTGCTAGAAAACTTTTCTGGAAAGTTTAGTCCACTTGCCATACCGAGACCACAAAATAAGTACGCTTTATCAACTGTTTCCACAGCAGAAATAAATTCTGCTTATCCAGTGAGAAACTCGGTATTGGCTGGTTTCCGACAGTCGCTAGAAAAGAGTCTTGCGACGAGAAAAGAAAAAGCATTGCGCTATTGCGTTGTCCCCGAAGACGAAGGTGGGGGGTACAGATATCGGGTTCCGACACTGAAAAATAAGTAAAGAGCCACTGCAACCCCGACTATGACGACGAGTAGCACGTTCAGGATGATTTTATCACGCGGTTTTTGTTCAGCGGTGTTGATGGCTTTAATCTGTTCAGCCGTCTTCTGGTTTTTGAGACGATCGGAGGCAGTGGTTGTGCTTGAAGCTTCTTTGTAGTCTATTCCCAGAATAAACATGCAAAGTTTCTTCGCCTTGTTCACTTCGCGGTCCTCGTTTGATGGCTTCTTGAACCCATTTTGGTGTACGACTAAAAAAGAACGATCGATTTTTTTATTTTACTTTTCAACCAACCAATCAGTCTGTGCGTTCATTAAATCTAAAAAAATTTAATTGATTTTCATAATGTTGAGCTTACTGCTTTCGAAATAAATGAGTCACTTATTCGATTTGTTCAAACTATTGATTTCAAAGCATTATTCAGAAAAACCCCTAACAGCAAATGCATGCATGCCCCAACAGGAAATGTTTATAGCACGTACGCACTGAAACTAACCTTGGGCACCATTATCCATGAATTGTGACGAGTTGTTTGTAACTTTTTGGCCCATTTCTTCATCTGCCATCTCTGCCGGGTCTACGCTCACAGACTCCCTTCTGGACAGCTCTATCTTGTTCAAGTTTCCCACTGGATCTTCATCAAATCTAGGTCCTGTGTCCAGCCTCGTCCAGTACGTCGTCCGGATTATCTATAGAAATAAGATAGGATCTCTTCAACTAAACCCCAGCCCCCCCCCCCCACCTATAGCATCTAACAAACGAACTAACCTAGTAACGAACTAACTCTCCTTGCAATAAGGGGGCCATAATTATTGTTCATCGTTAAGAGAGAGGTGACTCTTTGTTCCGACCACTTAACGAAGTGGGAAAGGACTATGGCGTGATGTGTTTTTTCCCGACGAAATTTGACTACCTTACTGGAAGCTTAAAGGGGGTCACAAGTGCGGTATCATACAAAATTTTAATTGGTCGTGAATCGGATTAAAAATCAAAAAAGTTCTTTTTACACAAAATGAAATGATCAATAAGTTCTAAACCGAGAGCTTAATCGAAAGCCGAAAAATCATAGTTTCGATGTTTAAGCTTTATATCGAGGTTTTATCACTATACAAATAACTAGATCAATCGAAATGAATGAAGATAGTTTCGAAAAAATATGCCCAAACAATAGAATGCATAATTAGCATCGGAACAAAACTTATCAAGCGGCAACAAAACAGAAAGTACCTCAGCAGAAACCTTTCAAGAGCCGAAAAAAATAGCAAAAATTCTTACAACTAAAAAATTGAGTTAAGTCTTCCTTCCCGTCAGAACACATACGCACACAAAAACGTTTTCGGTCATCAAACGACGCAATAAGGGGTCTCTCAGTCAATTTTAAAAACAGCGAAAGAAAAAAAAACAAACTGAAAACAAAAACGAGATTTATACAAATCGAGTTGGTAAAATTACAACCAATGTTAAAATTTCTATTCGGGCAGATTTTTAAAAAGCTTAAGCACTTAAAGAAACTACAGTGAAATTTGCTTACAGCAAAAAAAAACAGATTCTTAGATCTGGCAAATAAGCCGACAAAACATAAGCAGACAAATAATGGGATGAAAAATTTTTTGAACCGGAATATTTTTCGCTTGAAAAAAAACAGGTCCTGGTCAGATTCAAACTCAGAACCCATCCCGTCCCAGGTGTATTCTTTACCTCCATGCTAAGTTTCCAGGAGACATTTGGATATTTGAAATCATTATGAACCAAGGTAGCACCAGGAATTGATGAGTCCTGTGAACAAAGTTATTTACGGGAAAAAAAGTCTAGTACCCGATTACAATACCCTTGCTTATCGCAGGGGTAATGAATAGTGCAATCTATGGTTTGTCATTTCATGTTTGAAAAAGTCGATTCTTTTTTTTTGCAATGATAACTATGGTTTAAAACATTCTGTGCTACTGGCACAGCAATCGGCTCCCAATTCGAATCTCACTTCGGATCGGCGTTTCCAAAATTGTTGGCAATTTTTTTTTGAATTTGTCTGAAGCCTTGACAAAGAAGCTCTACATGAAGCTTCAAAAACTTTTTCGTGAAGTAAAACTAAGTTTTGACGGCGTAGATAACCGACTTTCATCTAAGAAACGTTTTCCACTCGAAATTAGACTTAAAAGCAAAAAAGTCTTGAATTGAAGAGGTGTAATATGTTACAAAATAGCCAAAGACAAATGGAAAAAAATCAATGAACGCAAGTAAACGGAAAAAATTGTTCTTTTTTGAGAAAAATCTCAACTTTCGAATTTCAAAGAAAAAAAATTAGATGCCCTCAAGCTCTTTGAATATCTGGAGCAATTTATGATTGGCATTTTTAACAGACTTTTCCTGAAAAAAAGAACCATCAAGACATATATAAGATTCTGAAGTACCTTCATCGACTTTTAATCTCTCGACCTATTTTAGTGATTATTTGTGTTATTAGATCTTTTTGTGGAAAAAAAATAAAATATCTCGAAGACTAAGTTAATAAAAACGTCGGTTTCAGTGGTCGGAATAAAAATCAGCAACCAGTTACTCTGTTTCTTTAAAATACCCACGAAAACATCAGCAACCAATGCGAACTCACTTTGTTCTCGGGCGTGGGTTCAGTGAGGATACTGACAACGACGATGACCAGAATGGTGAAGATGAAGAGGAACATGGCAAAGTACATGTACTGGAACTTGACAATCCACTCCGGACGAGTGTCTTCCTCTCCACAACTGGGAGACCTGTAGATCATGTCCAGAACCATCCGGCTGAGTCCAACTACGAAGCCACCCATCAGACCGTAGAAAGCACCCTAGCAAAACATACATGCATGCATATCATTGCACAGTTACTATATCATTGCAATCAGACCGTTACTATGACTATTGCCATCAGACCGTTCATTAGTATAACCTTTCATTATTGTAAACTGATTTTAATATTGAAATACAGAGCAAAGCGTCCAAAAATTGTAAATTTTCTAGTTTGCCGGTCAAGTTGCCGGTCAAAGATATTTTTGTTAAAAAAATTCAAAAAAATAGAGGAGTTTTGAGAGCACATATGCTGGAAAAAGCTTTAGCGAGAAACTATAACTTCTATCATGGTAATGTACACTAAATTGACCATTTAAATACTAATGTTTGGACGATTGCACGTATTCCACGCTGATGTGCTTGCTGTAATTGACGAAATTCCAAAGCTGCAGAATAAAATCGCTGAACCAATGAATTCGATCGTAATGCTTTTCAATGAAATTTTCCTTATTTTTTCAAATTTTCAATCTTATTTTAATTTTTCAGTTTTATTTACAATTTTTCAGCTCTTTCAGTTTTTCAAAATTTTGTTTTGTTTTGTAACCCCAAACAGAAGAGTATCGTACTTGTTCATTTGCCCTCCTCCAGAAAATGGCAACAAGGTAGACTGCGGCTACTGGTGGGGAGAGATCGGCTGCTATGCTCTGTATGTAGACGTATAACTGGCCCCCCTGCATGTTCTGAATCATAGGCACCCACGCAACACTCACAGCCACCATGACTAGCACAAATACTCTGCAAACAAACAAGCAAAATATAGCCAACAGAAAAAAAAAACAAAAAAATTCATCAACTCGAGGAAATCGAAAAAAAAAAATAAATAATAATTTTTTATGAGTATTTTCCGATGTCGAGTTTCAAAAAATGAACATATCATATTAAAGCTCTTTAATGATTCACTTTTTGATAAAACAGCCAATTTGGAACAAGATTAGCCGGCGGCTGTGTAAGTAGCACAAACTTTCCCATCAACCAAAATTGTTAAAACCAAAGAAATGCTAAAACAGCGTATCTTTTTCTTCTTACATTCCGGCTGATTATTTCAGTAACAAGCAATGAAATAAGTTTTAAAATGACAAAATGTGAGGTAAATATAGCAAAAATAACGTAAAAATAGCAGTAAATTTAAATTTGGGGCCATCAGTAATTTAAATTTGGAGTTCAGTATCATCAAATTTCGGTCTGAAAATCGGAGAAAAATTAAGACCAATTTTTTCTCAACACAGACTTATCTTTCAAAAATTGCAATTGAAATCACGGATAAAAGGGCTTTTATATGATACACATTTGCCCCCTCCGAGCTTTATTTATAAATTATATCTTTGTAACTGAGGGCGGATTTCAACATTGATATTAATTTACGCTTATTATGCATAAACTACTTGGGTACTGTTGTAACAGTTAAGAATCAGTAACGAACCTTCCGACAACCATCATCTCAATATTTGACATAACCGACTTCTCTTTCATCTGCAGACGTCTGTTAGATCCTCCCGATGCTTGTGTTCCATTATGCGTGTCAACATACACACTCTCTTGGCTCTTCCTTTTACATACTGCCATTTTGATCTTGCCGTATATGTCGATGGTGAAAAGAGACGAAGCACTGTTGAAGATAGAAGTCAAGTCAGACATGAGAGCGGCAAGCATGACGGCCAACATAGCACCCCGCAGGCCTAGAACATGTACACTTCAAAATTACAATTCAGACGAAGAATTATTGACCTATAAGGTTAGATTATTCAGAAAACATAGCCAACACACAGTTGAAAAGAGTCAAAGACTCAACTTTCGATTTTCGAAGAAAAAATAAATGGCTTTAAAGCTCTTTGAATTTCTACTAAATTTCTAAAACAATTTATGATTGACAATATTTTGATTAAGTTAACACAGTCTTAGAGAACTGGATCAATAGGTGAATTTTATTTCGCTGGGAATAAACATTTCTAGCTTCGAAAGTGGAATTTAATTATCAGATTTCCCAGTGAAATCTGATAATTAAATTCCACTTTCGAAACTAAAATTCGGACCACGTTTTTTGTAAAATTTACATTCTTGCTCTTCGATAGTGTAGTTTGCCTTCCTTTCAACAAAGGAAATGAACTGAACTTAAAAAGAAATCAAATTAAAACGGCGAAAAAGTAAATTTAAGCCTGAACAAATTTTAAGACTTTTCATGAAAAAAATCATCGCGACCTTGATAAGAATCTGAACTACGTTCATCGACTCTTAAACATGAAATAATTTTCACAAAACGTCATCAAAGGCGAAGGTTAGGCCTCTAAATTGGTCAGGCGCAATAAAATGATGATGTTCGCGAAATGTTGTGTTTGTATTTTTTGCAATATGTTTCTTTAGATTTACAAATACCTGACAATGTTTTCTTTTAATTGCTTATAATTACTTCCAATTATATATTCATTGCTTTTTTCTAGGCTCGGAATGAATTTTCTGTTTAAAATATTGTTCAACAATTACCAGATTATAAAGCTTGTGCTATTTATTTAACTCTCACGAAAGAATAAGTCAACAACTCATCAAATATGGAGATTACTTGCTCACCTGAGGGCATTAGTTCCATGACGAGTTTCGGATATGCAATATTGGTACATGACACAGGACTGCCACAAGCGGCCATGCACTCGTCTCGAGTAGCACAAGCCACTTCATTCGGGAACAGGACACGACTGATCATGCCCGGAATTACCAACAAGAAGAGAGGCGAGAATTTGATCACTCCCGCGAACAGGGTTGCACCTTGTGCATGGGAGAGATTTTTGCTCGCCAGGGCTCTTTGGACCATCATCTGATCCGCACACCAGTACCAAATTGAAGCCGGCGTCTGACCCAAAAGGAACCCTAACCAAGGCATGTCCGGGTCGTCCAGGGCTCTGAGCATAATGAAGCCTTTCTCCGAGGGCTGGTTACAAAGTAAGGTCTCATTGGCTGTTCCAGAGACAGCAGCAATTGAGGCTGCCGAGTACGAGTCGAACCATTTGTCATACAATCCTGACCATCCGCCGACTTCGTAAAACGCTTTGGCCATGACGACAATGCCTCCAATAACCATGAGGAAGCACTGCAAGGTATCTGTGTAGATGACAGCAGCCAGGCCCCCAGTGACTGTAATGAAGGCTGCAACTATCAGAAGAGGGGCAATTGATGTCCATATGTTCCATCCCACTGCGACCTGCAGTCAAGCAACACACTTCAAAAATATTTATGATTTTATTTTCAAGTCAGAATCTCATAACCAAACAAAGTATGAAATTGTGAGTTTAAAATTTAGTTCCGCTCATTACTAAAATCGCGGCACCTCGACATGTAGGGTTGGGAAAAACCTACAAAAACACTTCGCCGATCATTAATCAACCAGTATTAATGATTGAACAATATTTAATCTTTTAAACTTCAAAAGCAGAAAAATCCATCCGATTCAACACCTCACATTGTGCTTTCATATTTTGAATACATCAAATTGCAAGGTTATTAGCCATTAATTTATTGTCCCAACTACTTCACAAAAAAGGAACGAAGGTGATTTTCTTTTATCCAACTTTAAGTACCACAAAAGAGTCTGTAAGTGGCACAAAGTATATAAACCTAATTGTTGATCCAAAATAATAGTCATTGTGAATTCGATCAAGTGAAATAGATGTTTAAAAAGACAAAAAATGCCGTGTCTGTACAAAACAGTCCAATACAAATGCTTACTATCCAAATCGTTTATCCAAAATACTGGTCGATATCAATACGAACAAGTCAAACAAATGGCAAAAAATGCCTTACTTGAATGAAGAGTGCGCCCGAGTAGAGATTGACAGATATCTTGGTGAATATGTAGAGTATGAGGGAGAGAGAGGCCAGATAGATTTGAATTCGGGTGCCTCCGAACCGCTTGCTCATGTACTCGGGCAGAGTGCACACCCTGCTGGCGATGAACACGGGCAGAAACACCCATCCGAGAAGTTGCAGAAGCAGACAGGCCTAAATCACCATCACTACTCTAGATCTAAACTAGTAAAGGTATGCGAAATTAATATTTCGAACAAAAAAAATAATATACATGAAGATCTAAACTAGGTTTTCAAAACCACTGAAACGGCTGAGCACGTGAAAAACACATTGAACATAAGCATCTCTAGCACATTTTAGCAGAAAGCGTAAAAATTTTACCCACTATATTAGAAAAATATGCCGGTTTTAAATAAATCTACTTTGAAAGCAAAAAATTGCAGTCTGCAGTCAATTTTTAAAATTTTATGCCAAAATTAATATTCGAGACGATTTGATACTCGAATTTGTCACGATGCTATCGAAACTATCGAAAATTTGGCGGAGTCTCTTTAAAGCTCCCCCAAAGTTTGTAGGGGTCGATAACCTACGGACGGAGGTCTATGAAAAAGTAGAATTCTCTAGCGGGTGGGGGGTCCCGACTGTCAATCGGATCGATTGATAATCGTGATGTCTTGTCATGGCACCAGATATTGCATGGAAAAGCACTTCTGAATACCAAGTTCCTTCCCATTCTCTTTTAGGGCGACCGTTTGACTATAAGGCAATTTGACGGATAACATATAATCAGTTAACAAGAGAATGCAACATGACAGTGGTTGTAGTATGCTTCACTGGAGTCACAATACTTACGTTCAACTCAAAAGCTCCGACTCCTAATCCACTGGCAGCTCCGGAACCAGCAAGTCCGATGAAGTGTTCGCTGCCAATATTACTGGCGAACAGTGACGCACCCACCGGAAGCCACGTCATGAATCTTCCCGCCAGAAAGTATCCCTCCTTCGTGCCCCGATTGGATCGGAACATACTCTGCAAACAAATGTCTACAGGTGGTAAAAATTGAAACAGACGTCGCAAACACACCAAATGTCATCGCGTGACCAACTAAACAATCAAGCCGCCCGACAAAATGCAACCTCCACAAAAACAAAATTTGAATGAATTAACAAAAAACAATTCAAATAAAGATCTCTTCTATTCATAAGGCCAAACCCAGAATGTTAGAAAATCATCGTCATTGAAAATTGTGATAAAATTTTTCAAAATTAAAAAAAAAAGAAATGTGATAAGATATGTAACAAGGATAGCCGGTTGCTGTACAAGTAGCACAGAATGTTCCGAATACATTCGTAGAAAAACTACAGAAAAACTTGTTTTTGTCTTCAACTTAGCGCTGTTTCTTCTGCGTGGTGTGATTAATGAACTATACAAACGCGTAGAAAGTTAGTGAATTAGCCATAAAGTACTACAACTGTCTAAAAACATAACGAAAAAATGAAAAAAAGTTTTAAAAAAGACTAAAACACCCGAATACTAAGTTCCTCCACATTTTTCAAATGGTCGGAACAAAAATGTGAAAGACAACGCAAATTAAATACCCAATCATAAATTTTGCATCTATTAACGCAACGTTTGGATTAATTTACATTTCGCCTTCATTCGTTTGAATTTTTTCGCCTTCATTAATATACGCAATAAAAAAAACGGTTATTTCGCGTGGATGAGTTACGCCAAACAGTCTTAAATTCGAAACAATTAATTCACAACAATGAAAGCGTTTATTTAAACCGGAGATATTCAATACTAATAAAAATCGTCAAAAACAATTGCAACGCATAAAAAATTTGAACACAAGCACTGAAACAAAGGCGAAGCTGCGCTTCTTAAAACGCATCCAAAAAACGGCAAAATGGAGCTTCAAAAATGCAAGAAAATAGAACAATCTAAGAAACTTTGATACAGAAGCGAAGCAAAGTTTGCATCACTTGCGACATAACGCAAGCAAAGCATTTCAAGCCATCGGATAGAAAATGAGATAAAAAAGCAAGAAAACAATTGGACTGCTTTTTTTCGAAAATGAAAATTTCAAACTTAGGAAAACAATCGAAAAACACAACCACCAGCATTATATGGGCTTGTTTTTACTGGGCAACCACTACGCCGCAAAAATGTAGGTAAACGCCCATACGCTTAAAACAAAAATACCATACAAAATTGTTGTCAAAAATATTTTGAGCGATTATGTTTTAAGACTTTGAACTCTCACCAAAACCAACTTGAACAGTTATATAAAATGACTTACCATTTGCGCCCTTCAAAAAACACAAAAAACTGACGATGCCGATTAAAGATAAGCTGAAACAATTAACGCCGAATAAAGCTCCGGAGCAAAAAAAAACGAAAATACACCAAGTCAGAGTTTAATTTGACAACATTTAGTATATTTAGTATATTTAATTGACAACAATCCGACTACAAAAACCCAGAAAAACTGCAACTACAATAAAAATTGCTTGCAACACAAGAAAAATCCGTATGCGGCAAATAAGCTGACAAAACATAAGCAGACATCCGAAAGTCCGAGAATTCAATTTCATACATACTAAAAAAAAAGGTCAATCACCTTAGACCTTAGGATGCAAAGGCATCCAGGCTACCACTAGTCCAATGCAGGAAAATTACATCGAAATTAATTAATAGAATAAATAACACAAGTGTCGTTTGTGCAATTAGCGTTGGAAGTGTATCGATTTTTAGCTCAAAAAATGTTAAATTTGCAGTCTTCCAATATTTTTTTAAAACAAAAATTGAGGAACCCAATATACAAAACCATGCAAAATTATATAACTAACACACTTCGGTATTGCGGCTGCATTATACTAGCTACATACAAGCTCACAAAATTTTCATTCAAAAACTCCAAGACCAACATAAATGATCAATCTTTTCGTTCAGAGTTTAAAAAGTTTATCTGATATTTGACCGCCGAATAGACAGTCTTATTTAATCCACAGGGAAACGTGAAACTTTCAAGTTACAATTATTACAATATATGCATTAAAAACTGGTTAAATGCATTTAAAAGAATCATCGCTCTCTTTTAATTAATACAATTTTCCGACAAACTGTTTCTTCGTCGAAACTTCTAACAAATCAAGGTCAGATATAACCTAACTTACTGCATATTCTTATCATAGAAAAGATTAACACGGTATCATACGCGAATGCCTTAATACTTGGACGATGAAGATAAAAACATTTTATTTTGCTCTTCAACCGAGTATGGTTACAAAACAGTTCATCAAGTATGGAATTATTGAACTTGTGAGTACATACCGCAATTGAGACGATCAGAACGGCGGCGAAGTAGCCGAGAATTGCTGTGAGATCCCATACGTCGAGCGTCTTCGAATCGGCCATTGCAGATCTGAACAAATTTAGCAACTGCTGCTATCAAACTGAATTGAACTGACAAGATACCAAGTGTATCGCAAATGAACAAATTATGATTGGAGTAGTATTGAACTGGTCAATTCTGGGGTCATGGTGCGAGATTAGCCTATTTGTTTCACTTCTTAACACATTCTGGTACGATTTTGAGGGATGATGCCACCAAAGCCTCCCTCCCCACTCCACTTTGAAGAAGACATCACATGCTTCTCATATAAGATCAAAAGCTTTTATTTAATAGTTACATTTCTTATATTTGAACATTGCAAGCAATCATAACCACCTCATTCCCCCAAGATTTTCAAAAAACTGTTGAAAACTTAGTCGGCCTTTTTTTATGGTCGACCAAATCGATTTTCCGAGCTCTCCCAAATCATTAAAAAGACCCTGTTTTGGTCAAATTTTCTGCGTCGCACAAAATTTTGAAAAAACAGGCCAAAAAGGCATTTTTAGGTACTTTTTGAAAAATTTTGACCAAAAAACCGCGCTTTTTCGGAGCGCACTCCCCCTCAAAATTAATATATATTGGCACCGAAGGCGCCCTTAGAAAATTTTTAGGGTCGGCAGGGGGTCGAATCCCGGAGGGGGGGGGGGAGGCGTCCTCCCCCCCCCCTTAAATCAGCCCCAGCTCAGAGGCGAAAGATATACCAAGGATGAACAGATTTTTCTTCATCCTAAAAATTTTTTTGTTAACATACAGTGCTGGTTTAAATTATCCGGACAAAATGAATAAAACTTGAAATTTAAAACGAGTTTTTCTCAATTTGTGTTGAGTTTAGACAAAAAATGATGAAGATCAATCTTGCTTAAAATCTTAACAGAATTAATATGTGCAATTTGTTTTACAAAACAAATTGCGCCATATTAATTTTGTTATAATTTTAAGCAAGACTGGTCTTCATCACTTTTTATCTAAAATCAACCCAATTTGCGAAAAAACGGATTATTTAAATCAGCACTGTATTGGATCCACATCCAGCCATAGGAGAGTGAACAATTTAACCCAGGCTTTCATTAAGGTGGAAAATCAACAAAAAAATAACTGAACAGTATGGAACTATGGATTTCAAGCAACAGCCCGGTTTTAGAGAAAAAAATATGGTTTTAGAGAATACTTGTGAATGGATACCTTTCCATTTCAAATTGACTATGTTAACTGAAATATGTTTTGCTCGTGGTTCCATTAGTTAATTTTCAATTCAATTTTATAATACAGGATACTAAAAGATACCAAGGATAGCCGATTGCTGTGAAAATAGCACTAAATGAAAAAAATGGGACATAATTCAGCCAGCCGAAAAGAGATAATTTTTTAAGAAACAATTGCAGCCCTATATACAATGACAATGATAAGACCATAGTTAACACAATTAGATGTTAAACTAGAACTGAAAAAAAAATAATTTTGTGAGACAATTTGTTTACAATTGAAATTTTAAGTCACATTTTAGGAAAATTTTATTATAGACAATTTTTTCATACAAAACTAACCCAATTTGAGAAAAAAATTTCAAAACCCAGTTTAAAAATCCGTTATGTTTTCTATTAGTTGAATGAAACAAAGTTACAACACGAAAATTATCAGTTTGAAATGTAAAACATTCAACAAAATTGAAGAAAAAAACCGATTGAAAATTTTTGATGAATTTTCAACTACCGAAAAAAAATCAGATTAAATGTCTTTGAATTTCCAAAACAGTTTAAATTGGCACTGTTTAATTGAAAATATCCCAATATTAGAAAATTGGATCCATGGGTAATAATTTTACTCCGCTGCGTATTAAAATCTATTTTCGAAACTACAAATTGATGACGTTTCCGCTTTTTTCGTTGGAGAGCGCAATTCGCAAATAAAATTGAAATGAACTCAAATATGCATCAAAAACTCAAATACTACTGTAGAGAAATAATTTCTTCTCTCTTTCTTTTGACCAATGAAATGAACGGCATTCAAATCGCGAAAAATCAAAATTGAGCGTGAACAAACTACTTTTTCCTGAAAACACAAAAAAATAATTACGACCTATTCAGTACCTTTACTGACACTATAGCAATTTCGAAGAAAAAAACCACATCACCTTAAAGCTCTTTGAAAATTATCTTTGACACCCATTACCGAAAACCCGTAAGTAAGAATTTTTTGATTCCACAGACATTTTAAACTTTAAAACCATCTTCGATCCTCAATCATTCAATCTTTTTCGCTCCACTCTCATTTTCTTAATATAAGTGCATATTTCGGCTTCCTCTGAAGCAAACTTAAAAAGAAATCAGAAGTCTAACGAACAAATTGATTTAGTAAAAGAAATGAAACAAAAGTATTTTTAAATTTAAAAAAAATGGAAACCCAATTCTGCTAGAATTTTTAACAACTCATAAAAAACTGCATATTATGAAAATAAGATCTGCATCCTTTAAAACTACCTTGACAGCACCCAATTACAGGGTTGGTTATTTCAAATTTTGCAAAATTTTTTTATTCAAGTTTTTTAATTCAAATTTTGAAAAACCATAAAATATTGAAGTTTTATATATATAAAAGTTCTTCAAAAAAATAGAATGAAAGAGAAAATTCACATTTCGAAAACTTGAAACGGAGCAGTCGCATTTGAACGCAAGATTTGTAACTCATGAGAGTACTGTCATGAAACCCAAAAACAGGGCTAAGAATTTCAATTTGAGAAACTTTTCAAAATTAAGCTTTTTAACAACAAAACTTCAAAAAACCACAAAAACATTCAAAAACTGTAAAAACTTGAGCAATCATATATGGAAGCAAGATTCGCAACACCTGAGAGTACTTTGACAGCCCCCAAGTAAAAGGTTAGGAAGTTCAAATTTTGAAAAAATAGTTTTAAATCAAGTTTTCTGAATTTTTATTTGAAAAATAACAAAAAACGGCAAAGATTTGAGCAGCCTTAATTGAAGGCAAGATTCGCAGCCCCGGAGAGCACTCTGACAGCCCCCAACTACAGGGTTAGGAATTTCCAATTTTGAAAAAATAGTTTTAATTAAAGTTTTCTGAAAAATCCTTTAAAAAAGTCAAATCTCGAAAATTACAAGGATTTGAACACTCATATTCAGAGGCAATACTTGCAACTCCTGAGGGTACCCCCAGAGCTTCCAACTCCAGGATTGAGATTTTCAACGTTTTTGATTTTTTTTTTAAACTTTGAAGGATTGAGATCTTCAAAGTTTTCGAAAATTTTTGAAAAAATCAAAAAAAAAACGACATGGATTTGAGAAGTGAGATTTGAAGGCAAGATTTTTTGTGCTCGGCTATTATTAGCAATGAAGGAAACCAGGTCCGAAATTTTAAATGTTGCAGTTAACGGTGTTTCAAGATTTGGTTTCAATTGACAGAATGGGTTGTGGGGAACTGCCCTGCATAATGGAGCACGTCCAAAAAATTTTACACAATTCTTTTCTGGAAAAGTTTTTCTAGATAACTATGCTGACAAACTTGATATCAAGAATTTAACCAAAACAACAGATTCATGAAAAAGTGGCGGGTTTTTAGAAATTGGCGGAAGAAATTGAGTTATAAAATTTTTTGAGGAAATTTAGTTAATTATGCACACAATTTTTATGGATGCGATAAACATACTCGTAATTAGCAAACTTATTTAATTCGGAACATTTTTTGTGAACAACTTGTCCAAATGAATCACTGAAGCAATTTCCTGAATCTCCACTTTTGTCAACCAACAGACATAATTTTATCAAGACTGCATATCAGATAGCCGTTCTATTCAATAATTTACAAATGCTGATTTTAATTTTACAACCTCCGACTAGGAATAATTTCCGTTTTTCTTTCATTACTGCGCTAAATTTTCGTCGTATACCTGATCAACTTAGTGGCCTAATTTTGTGCCATTGGATGGGCGAAACAATTGTCTTATGCATGTGAGTCTTTCGAGGGGGTAACTCATTATTTCTTCGAGGGGTAACTCATTATTTCTTATTTCTCACAAAAATGGTCTGCTTTGTAGGTTTTGTTTTCGATGCAAGATGCAAATTTATCTATCAATTTTCTTATTCAAGACAAGTTGAGACAAAGATATGAAAACTTTGGTAGATCTAGCTTTTCTCGACATTTCAAAACTATTTGTTGACCTCGCAGCTTTTGTCGGAATTTACATCTGCTAGTTTGTTACGCTTTGTTTGTGTTGCATCGCAAGTGGCAAAATTGTCATAAAAACTTTGAGCTATAAAAGTTCTGCTATTCCGAAAACGTACACGTCCCTTCGGAAAGAACAAATTTTTAATGGCTATTTTTTTCCTTTCAAATGACGCAAAATCAGGTCACTAAGACGATATAACAGAGGCCGAACGATATAAGCCGAATAAAGCTTTTGAGCGAAAAAATAAGGAATTATGCAAAGTCAGGGTTAATGAATTTACAATTAACAGGAAAAAATCATTTGATTGCAATGATATTTCTTTTAGCCCAAACACACAAACAGACTTTTATCGAAGCAAGGACCCTAGCCGTCCCAGGCGTGCTCGGTACCCTCTAGTTAATGTCCCAAAGCCAAACGTCTCGAATTTGTAATAAATCAAGCTATCTGTAATGAGTGATTTTTATCACATAAGAGGTTAACCTGACAAAAAATCTTCAATCTAATTTGATGACGCTTGCTAGCCGCCAGCGTTAACACGATTACGTCTCAAATGGCATAATTCCCAAATGGCATAAAAATAAAAAAGTTCCCAAATGGCATAAATTTCATGCAACAGTTGCATTGAAAAAACCGAGAACAACTTTTTCGTGAACAATGTGAGAAAATTAGTCAAGTTGTCAATTCGAATGTTAATTGACATTTAATCTTGACATTTTATCAAAAGCGAAAAACATACGCTTGCGGTTATTAATAAGCTTCCTGTGGTCAACTTTTCCGACAAATTTGTCGCTTTACATTTGTTTGGAACCAATTAATTCCAAATCTTGTTAACATCTTTTCGTTCCTGAAAAAATGTTAGAATTAGAAACTGACAGAAAACGTTTGAATTACAGTGAAAACTTGAAATTTATGCCATTTGGGAAAAGTTTCATTAGTATGCCATTTGGGAAGTTACCGTTAACAGGAACGTGAGACAATAGTTGAAAAAAAAAATTGAATCATATGATGACTCAAGATCCTCTTTTCAACTAGCTTGCGTTTAAATTTCTTTGGTCTCTCTACTTCTCAAAACATGTCATTTGAAGCTAAAATGGTGACTCTATATTCAAAATAAAAACATTTAACTAGTTCAGCTACATCAGCATTGTATATTCATTCGGCTAGTTTTTTCGATACCGAGATTAATGTTTCACATTTTTGAAAACTGCTCGAATCACGACTGACAGGATTCCAATACGATATATCACTCGACCTCGTACGTGACTGTGTGGTACCAACTTTGTAAGGAAAAAAACCCAAATACCAAGTTCTTTGCCACTACGCTGTCTGAAAATAAACGTTTCTCCTTAAATTGAGGGTTTTAATCAACTTATTCTGGCGCTAATTTTTAAGTCTCACCTGGTTTGTAGAAAAATCGAAAAATTCTAAAGGAATTTAACTTGGTTTCTAGTAGGAATATAGTTTGGAATTTTCAAATAGTGACACAATAACATAAAAGCACCAAATTTAGCAGTTGCATTGCACATTCATTCTTGCTATAATTTGAATATAAAAAAAACTTCATTGACTCGGAAAAGTATGACCAAAAATGGACAAATTTTAACTTTAAGAATGACTAATTGCACGCTATGAACAAACACGTCGCATTCTTTAGCTTTTCATATACACCAGTTGCAAAGAACTGAACATAAGCACATGCTATAAGAACACAACAGGTGAGCGAACAGTAAAAAGTAGAGTAGACTACAAAACAACTCCAGTTGAAAACTACAGCAGTCAGGGGAAAGAATAGCATCATTACATTTAGAAACAGAGCCGCTCCTATCTCGAAATATACACTGAAAAATGCTAGGAGTAGGAAGAATAGTGTCAGGCTAAATATATACAAAAATATTGCACACAAAACTGCAGTCAGGAAAATTGATTGATTGCGAATATAAACACGATTGTTTTCTTTGGCATCATCAAAATTTGGCTTTTGGCGAACATCGAAAAACCGATCCGTTTTTGCGCTCGTACCATTGACGCTGGGTCTGAATATTTCATTCGGCGAATGTTCACGTTTTATAACCATTTGTTCATTCATATTTGCTTCGGGTTCAATATCACACATCTTAGCTACTTTGACCTCTAACTTCGGGTCACAGAAAGTAGCTTTAACTTTGAAATCCAGATGCTTTTTCAGGTCGTCGTCATAAGTCAAACTTTTTAAGCAGCGACTAAGTTCCGGATCAGAGCCGTTTAATGCAGACATGCGAACTACAGAGTCAAATGGATCCATTTTGACAAAATGAAAGGACGATCATTCAAATTGCCCGCAGTGTAATCGCCATAATAAACCTGAATTAGAGATATGTTAAACAGTCTTAACAGTGAATTAACTGATTTAAGAGAACATTATCCCTTCATCGAAATCTCCTGTCGAATTGAAATATGGCAACAGTTCACACCACAATGACCGCATTGTTTGAAAGAATGCAATGAAAATATGATGAATACATGATGGTCATTTGCTAACGATCAACAAAATTGGCAACTTAAATTTTTGATTTGAATAAATTATTTTTCATTTCACTAAAAACAAAAAATTTGAGGTTTCTTTTTTAGTCCAAAACACTTTCAAGCTTCAGTCTGGGCGCGACATTCATCGCCATCAGTTCTTGGAACAGCAATTTACACGCGTAGGGAATCTTAATCTTTGCCACATCCTTCGAACAGCGACAGAAATGACACCAATTAGAATATGCCAACAGACCACAATTACCACATACTTCTATCTCAGCCATGTCGCTTGAGATCATCAGGCGCTCTAGTAGGAGCAGACTAGCTCCGTAGCCAATCAAACAGTCTCGCTCCATCTCTCCTAATCTCAACCCTCCGTCACGTGACCGTCCCTCGGTAGGCTGTCTCGTCAAAACTGCTTTGGGTCCCCTCGCTCTCGAATGCATTTTATCAAGCACCATGTGTTTCAACTTTTGGTAGTAAAAAGGTCCGAAGTATATATACGCTTCCAACGGTTCGCCTGTTATTCCAGACGTTAAAAACTCCTTTCCCAGATAATTATATCCATTTTGGATGAGAACTTGACTAATGTCATCGACTTGATCGCCTCCAAAAGCAGTTCCGTATTTGAACTTGCCTTCAATTAACCCTGCTTTACCGGCTAGAAGTTCAATCAGTTTACCTACAGTCATTCGAGAGGGAAACCCATGCGGATTCATGATAATATCGGGACAGATTCCTTGCTCAGTGAAGGGCATGTCTTCCTGCTGAACAGTCAAACCACACACCCCCTTCTGTCCATGTCTGCTGCTGAATTTATCCCCCACTTCTGGTCTTCTAGTCTGACGGAGCAACAGTTTTATCAAAAACGAGTCCTCACTGTTCGACGTTATCATCACCTTCTCAATGTGAGACGGCTCGGATCCCTTGTAATCTGTAGGACAGTCTTTATACTCTACCTTCTGAGTTATGTCACTGGACGATTGAGCTCCGGCTACGCCTGAGAGAGACGTCTGGGTAACGATTGGCATGCTTTTATTCACAGTCACTTGTCTGTCCAGGCACCTCTGACCTGGAAAAGCGACCCCATCTTGGTCCAAAATCTGGTGTCTGAATATTGGTAGTTTCGAAACCGGGTCGATAAGCGGCCCATTGATTTTGTCGCCTGTCCCATTGGCGTACCTTCTAACAGCAACCTTTTGATTCCTGTAAACTATGCATCGTCCATAGCCTCGATCCAATGAAGCTTTGTTTATCACCAAGGCATCCTCGATATCATAACAACTATATGACATCACAGCCACCATAGTATTGTGACCAGCCGGAACCTTATCGAAATTAATCAGATCAATCGTTTTTGTGCGCACCATCGGAATCTGAGGATAGACTAAATTATACATCAGCGTATCGATTCTGTTTCTCTGGTTATAAGCTATGTTTCCCATGGCCTGTTTGCCCATAGCACACTGGTAAGTGTTTCTGGGCGACTGGTTGTGATGTGGATATGGAACCAATCCAGCACATACACCCAGTATTGTATAGGGCTCTATTTCCAGATGGGTACTCTCATTTATGATATCTTTAGGGTAGAGTGCAATTAAAGAATCGTTTTCCTCATTTACGTCTAAATACTCAATCAGTCCTTTCTTTACAAAGTCTTGGAACGTTCGCACGCCTCTCGCAAGATCTTTTAAATGACGTTCCCTCACCGCAGATTTCCCGTTTTTGACTACAATGTAAGGACGGCAAATCCTGCCTTGATCTGAGGCTATATTTATGGTATTAGTGTGAAAATTTGTGCTGACAGAAACGAAAGGGTTAATATATCCCGCACGTCTTAGTCTACGAAAATCATCCACGAACAGCTGAGGATCATTTGTTAGTCCCTTGACCAGACCGTTAAGATTAACAATAAAATTAGAGGGGTTGAATACTGATTCTCCGGACAAGAGTCTGATATTTTCAAGACCACAATTATCGAGAAACACGTCTAGACTACTTTCGTCGACGTCTGTAGTCACGTGAGCAAGCAGCGCCAAGTTCTTAACCAAGCCACATGCTTCTCCTTCAGGTGTGTCGGAAGGACATAGCATTCCCCATTGGGATGGCTGAAGAGCCCTTGGACCACTCACTTTTCGACTCTTCTCGTACTGCGAGTTAACCCTAGTCATCATTCCCAGAGCCGAAATGTACGACAGTCGAGACAACACTTGGGTGACACCCTGACGTTCCATTTTGAATCTCTTCAAGGTCCAGTTTCCGGATGACACTGACATTTCGAGACCGCTGGTTATAATATCAGGTCTCATGTATTTTACAACGTCGAACCCTTGCGCCCTAGTTTTTGGAATCACAGTATTGGCAACCCGCACTAACTCGCCGTTAAATCTCAAGAGCAAATCTTCAAAGAGTAAAGACACGAAGGAACCTGCCAACTCGAGTCTCTTATTTCCATAGTAATCCCTGTCATCCAAGAGAGTAGGATCATCCATGCAAAGTATAATTCGTCTAACCATCATGCCCAAAATCACAGCTCGATCGTAGAAATCGTATTCTGGCGCTGCAATATGGCAAAGAACATTCTGGAACAAATGTTCACGTGCCTCCTCTGATTTGGGAAACGCTTTTTGTCGCATCCCGGGCACTCCGAGAACACTCACTTTAGATTTGAGACGTTTTCCCAAATACACCAACGCTTGCGTCTCGGTGAAAACTTCATTTTTGTGACATTCTTCTAAAGAAGGTGCCAGAAGCGCCAAAGTTTTCGGCTCTACTCCAACGAGCTGCACCAAAAAGTTCTCACATTCTATTCCAAACGCTTTCATCATGATTGCAAACGGAACATCTTCTGCAAAAACATTCGACCTTACCACAAAGTTGGAATGAACCAGCGATACTGCAGTTCTCGTTTTCTTTTCATAGGTCATACTAGTTACACTGCATGTTGGATTTCCTTTGGGGTCCATGTCACAAATGATTCGGTTTCTTGAATGTTGTTCCTGCATCAAAATCACTTTCTCCGTTCCTCGAACTACAAAGTACCCACCCGGATCTAAAGGACATTCATTCAACTTTGCCATCTCAGCAGCCGTTTTGCCGTGCAGCACACAATTGTTGCTCTTTAACATAATCGGCAACCGACCTAACAGCAAATCCTGCCTGATAACTCGCTGGGTTCCTTTGACGTACTCAATATCGACATAAACTGGAGCAGAGTATGTCATGTCTCTAAGACGACACTCATGGGGCGTTATGCTCTTCTTGATTCCATATCCCTCTTCGCTGTTCGGGTGTCCCACTTTAACACTGAGGTATCTCAGATACCAGTTGACGTCTGCCTCGCACGTCACTTTCGAGTGGGCCTGAACGAGTTTGTGGATGTCAACACTGATGAAGTGGTTGAAGCTGTCCAGATGCAGATTCACCAGACCCCTTCCCTGGAGAAAGGCCGGAACCAGTCTCCACTTTTCATCCAGATGAGAGTTCGTTTTCGTGTCCATAGAACAAAAAACTGAAAGGCAAAAGATCGCTGAAAACTTCCTAGCAGTTGAAAAAACTTCTTTCATTTTAAGCTGCGCCGTATTACATAACAATTACAATTAACAACGCTGAACTGCACTGTATTTCAAACATAGCCAACAGACAGTTGGACAGTATTACATGAACGCAAGTACACAGAAAAAAAATACTGACTTATTTTTTTTTAATCAAGTCAATCAACTCAATTTAGAAGCACAGGGAGAATTTAAAAAATCGAATATCGTTATGTTATTGAAATACTCTTCTTAAATCCTGGTTCCTAGCGGCTTCGTGATCAAATCATTAAAAACAACCAATGGCCGTGCAAATTCTACAGAAACTTCACAACACACTTTTACGACAATTTTACGTAACAACATAGCCAACTGACAGTTGGAAAAAAGTACTGAATGCAAAGAAACTGAAAAAAAACTGACTTGTGTTTTCATAAACCTTCAACTTTTGAATTGCGATGAAAAAATATATGGTCTTAAAGCTCTTTAAATTTGTAGAACAATTTATGATGGACACTTTTTCGGTAAAATTTACCCAAATTGAGAAAACTGGATCAATAGGCAAAACTTTTATTTCGCTGGGAAATCTGATTATTTTCCCTTTTCGAAATTAGCAGTCAATCACATTTTTTGTGACCTTTACACTTTTGCTGTTCGATAAAGGAGCTTGCCTTCCTTTAACCAATGGAAACGCACCGAACTTGAATTGCACCCAACTTGAAATGCACCCAACTTGTATCAAACTTTTATTTCGCTGAGAAATCTGAAAATTGATTGCACTTTCGAAACTAGAAGTCGATCACGTTTTTCGTGACATTTACACTTTTACTGTTCGATAGTGGAGTTTGACTTCGTTTTAACAACTGGAACTAAAAAGAAATCAAAACTCAAACCGCGGAAAATAGAATGAGCCTGAACAAAAACTATGACTTTTCCTGAAAACACAAAAATCATCGCGACCTATTTAAGAGTCTGAACTACGTTCATCGACTCTAAAAAACATGGTCTTAAAACTCTTCGAATTTCCAGAGCAATTTATATTTGAAAGTTTTTTGATAGAATTAGCCCAATTTGAGAAGTGGATTTCTAGGAAAAGTTTTTTGATTCCTCTGGGAAATCTATTAACTAAATTCCACTTTCGGAAAGAGAAAACAATCAAGTTTTTCAGCTTTCAAAAAAGTAAATGAACTTGCATAGAACTCAAAAAGTGTGTATATACTTAAAGACAATCATATGTGCATTTATAAAGCACTTTATAAAAGCGTTTTAAAAATTTCACTGAGAAAAAAATCATTAAGATATCTATGAGAGTCTAAACTACGTTTATGGAACCTTAAAAACGCGGCCCAAATGAAAAACAGTTAAAAACAATTGGAAAATAGTCAATGAACGCACGTAAACAAAAAAAACGGACTTGTTTATAGAAAGAATCTCAAGTTTCGAAGTTCGGAGAAAACAAAAGACGGCGTTATAACTCTTTGAATTTCCGGAACAAAATATGGTTGACACTTTTTCGATATCCTTAACACCACAATTTGAAAAACTGGATCAATAGGTAAACTTTCTATTCCGATGGAGAATCCAGACTAGAAGTCAACCACTTCTGCTTTTTCGGGACCTTTACACTCTTGCTGTTCGATAGTGGAGCTTGCGTTCCTTTTAAAAAATGAACTGAAACAAATCGAAAGTCAAATCAATCGCGAAAAATAAAATTTGAGCTCGATCAAATTTTAACACTTTTAACGATTATTCAACAACTGACAAAAACTACAACGACAAAAACATCAATTTGTCTCAAGACACAATCACCGCTGTGAAATAAGATTTCAAAATCAGTTACCCAGCGAAAATACTTTGGCAGACGCCAAATGAATATAAAAATTGTCAAAGAAACCTTTGAACTATAAAATTTGGAAACGCCCTATTCCTCTTGTAACACACAAAAGCATAAAAATCTAGTTTTGCCCTTCATACGACGTAAAAAGAAGTACAAATCAATCGATTCAGCGTAAGCAGAATGCATTGTTGCAAAAAAGATAAACTCTAGGCCATGTGAGAAGGGAACCATGAAATATATCGAAGTTCCATTATACGTTGTACATAGATTTTTACAAGTTATTTACGGGAAAATCTCGAATAAAAGTACACCTGCTCTCGCAAGTAAAATTGTATTTCAAATTTTTTTTATTTTTTTAAATTTGTTTTTAAGAACTGGTAGAACCGCAAAATGTCCATATGTTGCAAAAAATTTGAAATCAGCAACAAAAAATCTTAAATAATTGTCTACAGTAAAATTAGACCAAGAGCCGTATTTTTCTGTCACGCTTTTTGCAGATAATTTGTGTTTATTGTCGACCAAAGCAAAGCGCCTTCAGCGATTTCTAAGAATTAGTGTATCGATGGTTGGATTTTAATCGGTTAAAAAAATTAAACCAGTGAACTTGTACAACAGAGGTCACTGCTAATAAACAGTCGGGTCTCTTCATGAAACATTTCTGAATTTTGCGATTGAAAGACTCTCTCAACATCTTTATCTTTCTCTTGAACATTTTTTATTAAAACATCAAAAACAAAAAAATCCATTGATCTTGATTTTCACAAGAATCCAAATATCGAAAAATCATAAGCCTGAAAAAACTTAGCTATTCGTTATTCTGCTTTTGAACAAATTGCCTCACTTGAGTGAATTCAAAATTAATTTATATGATTCCAATTGTTTTTCCAAAAAGTCGAGAATTTTACCGGTTAAACGGTTAAATCAACCCGGTTAACCGGATAGACTAAAATTAACCGCTCCATGCCCTACTTTGAATAAATGTTGTAAAATATAACCATAGAACTCTTCATGTTTCTTATTTCATCCAAAAAATAAAAGAACGGTCGCCGCTTTGCTGCACGACGATGAAACGAAATGATCAACTTCAGTTCAGATTTAAAAAACGAGGTCTCAAATAGATATGTATTTCAGTGAAAAGAAAACAAAACAAGTACAAATTTTGCTATGTACACCGATGGGCACTGCTATTTCTAGAATGAACATAGAGCCATGAGATGATCATAAAAGGTGCGCGGAAGACGTGGTTTGTCCAGTAGCTGTGGGTTCCTTTGCCAGATCACAATACTTTCAATTCGTTTCCATATTAGCGTCACCTTCGTCTGAAACACAGTTTAATGCTTGTTGGGACAGTTAGTTCATATTGATATTTGATATTAAGCTTGAGACCAAGGACTACTAAGCTATATGTCAGATATTTGAGGGTATAGCGCCAAAGTGAATGTCCCATGTTTCGCCCCACACACATGTCGCCCCTCTTAAATCTAGTGGCCCATTTCGCCCCTAATAATTACACACATTTGGTCCTCGCACGTTTCGCCCCTAACTTATTAAACAGTTAATTAACCGCCGCTTTCGTAAGGTATATTTTAGGGGCAAAATGTGTGGGGTCGAAATGTGCCAGTAATTTATGAGGGACGAAACGTGTGAGGGGGCGAAACAAGTGAATACCCGCCAAAGTACGAGCCAGTTTCGGTGAAGCTAACAATCATTTCTTTAGACTTTAAAATTCTTCGCGATTTTTAATTTAGTAATTTGGTATTCAAATCAGTTCTGATATTAGTTGAACAAATACACCGCTGCTATAATCAGAGAAACATCTAAATAGATTTAAAAAAAGTTTGTACCTTCGTTGAACATGAATTCCTTGTGGTATTCCTTGAGGAACTCGGTGGACCTGGCCTCGTCAATAAAGAGAGAGTAGACCCGCTTGATGTCTTCAATACTCACTTCTGTTCCCTAAAAACAACACACCAAAATATAGCTGCTGATGTCACCGCGTAAAAAATAACGTGTCGCAAAAATGGAATACGACGCAGACATTAAAAAACCACTGTCAAGCGAATCATGATGTCGGTCATCTTACATTGATCATGACATTTTTTGGCTTTAAAAAATTGCATCAGCGTTCAACGGAGGAAATCATAGCAGTAATTGTGGGCTGAAAAGCTAACTCATCGTAAACACTGAAAATTCTCACCTTTCTTTTTCTGCAGACTAAGTTGGCAGTAGTAATGAGTTGTATTGCATATCGGAGAGAAGCTTCTTGGGCAATCTTGGTCAGAATCTCAACCGCATCATCACTTATCTCAACGTCTTCCTCTTCACAGCTAGAACGAAATTCCAATACCATGCTCCACTTCATTTTAAATTTAAGAATTTGATAGGAAACTCAGTGACTGTTTTTTTTTCACGTGGTAGTGTAAAAAAAATTACCGAATGACCAGAATCTGCTTCAGTTCAGCTTCTGAATAAGGAGTGGTGGCCACAATCAACAGTCTGTCCAGTAAATCAATTGGGATCCCATGAGGACTTTTATAGCTAGTTCCTCGGATTCTGCAAAACAAACCCAAATCAAATTCATAGCATGTACTAACTCAAAAATATAACTAAAAGATTGATACAAACTTTGTGATTCCTCTGTTTGTGGCCATGATTAAAACAGGTGACATGTCACTTTCTAATGCACGATTTAGAAATGAGAAGCACTCAATGTCCAGCATGTGCACCTCGTCAATGAACAAAACACCAGGTACAATATCAGCTTTGCCTTCTTCTCTCCACTCAGCCACTTTGGCATTTATCTGATCACGCACTTCCGGTTTGATTTCTCCAGTGTCTCCGGAAAACAGTGCCAAAAAACCCTGACTTCTACTGTTTATCACATCTATCTCATGGAGTGAGACAGTGTGAACAACTTCCTTGCGTTTCTGCAGCTCACCTTCTGGACATTGCACGAACTTAGTCTGGCTTCCCATTGCATCGTAATCCCTGGCTCGCGTGAAAGAGCGACCTAGCCTGGATATTTTTCCCGTGGCTTTATCAATTGTTATAATATCTCCAGCTTGAACTTTTTCTTTCGTTATCGATTCAATCATTTTCACTCCCAAGTCGTAAATAGTTTCCATGTCTGTCGTTTTTAGAGTGAGCTTGCCACTTTTACTGCCTTGGCCTGTTGCCGGGCGATCAACTTGAATTTCCACAACTTCTCCCTCGATCATCTCGGTTTCTTCCCTAAAACCATTTAGTTAATTCGTATGACCTCTTATGTTTCTTCAGAACATTTAATGAAATCAGGTTCAATAATAATCAAAAGGATGTTTTCAATTTCTAGGCAAATTAAGGCTTAACAGGCTGATTTCTTTCGCAAGTGTAACAAGCTCGATAACTCTGATTCTTTCAAGAATTGAATTTTTTTTCCTAAAAAGAACTGGTCATACTTAATTCGGATTCCAATGGACTTTCGGAAAGCCTGTGTCAAAGCCTCTGTCTTGCTCATTTCAAGAGAAAAGATCTCACTTCCAGCCATTGCAGTAAAAGGCGTGTCCTGGCCAAGTGCTTGAGCCATACCTGGAAAATATATTCCTAATAAAACCTCTGCCCTGGAATACCAGTAAAAGATTCTAACTTTGCGCTAAAAGCTGTGGTACAACTTTTGATTCCAGGCCATTTTCAGCTTCAAGCTCTTTATTCTCGCTCGATTGTTTTCTATTCTGATTAGTAGCGGATTTTTTTTGGGGGGTGGGTCTACGGACGCCCCTCTCCACCCCCTCCTCAGGGATTCGACCCCGGACTACCCAAAGCTATTTTAAGACCTCCATTTTTTCTGACCCTAAAAATTTTCAATAGATACCATTTTTGAGGGCGGGGGGGAACACTTTTTGGCCTGTTTTGGCAAAAACTCGCCCACTGCGCAAAAACTAACTTTGGCCAAATCAGTTTTTGTTAGTGCTATGGGAGAGCACGGAAAATCAATTTGGTCGACCTAAAATGAAGGTCAAGATTTTGGAATGTTATTTAAAATCCTCAACCCAATCCCCCCTCGAGAAAATCCTAGATCGGCCCCTGATTCTGACCACTGAACCAAAAACAGTGGCATGTAGCCAATTAGGCTGCTATATGAAAGCCATGCGAGTAAAAATTCTGCATTAAAAATTGATAAATATAGCTAACAGACAGCTTCAAAGAAACCGAAAAACGATTGTTTTTTCAACTCGACTTTCATAGCACAAATTACTTCAACTTAAAGCTCTTCTAATTTAATTGAAATTTAAAACAATTCAAAAATTATGCTTTGAAGTCAAATTGAAATATAAAAACTCCATTAAAAGAACGAAAGAAGGAAATAAAAAACTCAAACAAGGATAGGCGGTTACTGCGCACGTAGCACAGAATGCTCCGACCACAAAGAATTTTTTCAAATTAGTGTCGTTTTTTCTGCGTGGTGTGATAGCAGGATCTGAACGAAAAACTAGAACTTAGGCATAGTTGACATCAATTGTAAAACAGGCAAAATGGACTACAATTTTTGCAGAAAAATGACAAGAAAAACAAAAACAATCATTAAAAAACGAAATTACAAAAACATCGTAATTTTGAAGTTTTCGATTGCCCAAATGGCGTTAAAAAAGTATAAGAACGAGTGACTTTACTCAAGTAAAGTAAGTTTTTACGGCTCAAATGAAGCATAATTAAGCTATTGTAAGCCTGCTCGCTCGCTCGCGTTTAGACCAAAAATCAAAAAGTTTAAACCTATTTTCTCAACACTGGGTCAATTTTTTAATGTCAACCGAATTAAGACTGAAAGAGCTTTAATATGGTATATCACTCGACCCATTCCGATGCTTATTTAAGGAACCTGATTTTGCGTGGAAAACTAAAAGAGAAAAACACCCGAATACAAAGTTCTTTCCTATTTTGAATGAAATGATAAATAAAACATTCGAAACTGCTGTTAAATATTTCATCAGGTAGATTGCGATGCGATTTTTCTCGTGAAACAATCGGACCCAAAAAAACGAACAAAAAGAATTCGGGAAAAACTGTTCATTTTCGAATAGAGTAGAAATTTCATTTAAAACGCTGAGCACGAATAAAAAAAAATTGCATAAAACAAATAGAAAAATTTCATCTTCATGTTTTTAAGGCAGTACTTGATTTAATCGAGTGTTTCACATAGTCTTCCAATCCAATCTAAGTATGAGTATTGGCTACTCACAATAAAACTCTCAAGTTTTAAGATCGTTATCCTTTTGTATTTTGAGGGGCAGGCGGTGTTAAAATAAAACTCCCTTTCAAACTACTAAAATTAGTTGACTCAGCCAATAAAAACAAGCCAAAACCATTTAGGTCAGAATGAGCTTTTAAAACGAAAATAATAATACTAGAAAAAAAAACGTAAAGCAAGGATTAGAAAATTTTTTAATTACAGGAGCATATCAGAAACACGTGCAACTACAATGAAAACTGCTTACAACACAAAAAGAATCCGTGATCTGAAAACAAAGCCGACAAAATTTAACCAGACCAACAATAGGTCGACAAGCAAGCAGGATACGAAATTTTTCCATTTTGTATCAAAATTCTTACGCTTGGTTGAGAAACGCGATTTCATACTATTTTATACACGCTATTAATTGTGGTTTAATTCGAGTCATTTATTCAATCTTAGTTGCACATTTTCCAGGCTATAAAATAGATAATTCTGAAAATTTTTTACCTATTCTAAAAAAATTTTGCCTCTGGAAGCAACATCTTTAGTATTCATTTTTTTGCAAGGGCACAAGTTTCACACACCATTTCAACTAATAAATTTGATCGCGTTTCAGATTTAAAAAAACACTTGCGAGACCACAAACATAACATTGCAAGCTAGCAGACAGGAAAAAAAGACATTTAGTCGAAAAAATGAAAACAATCACATATTTGTCTTTTCACATTTTTGTCTGCAATGAAGTTCAATTTGAGAAAAAAAAACATTCAAAAAAATTGCCGGCGTTAAAAAAAAGAAAACCTAATCGAGCGGTAATTAGGCCGACAGTTTACAGCAAAAACCGAAAACTTTTTCGTTTTCAAAGAGAATTGCTTACAGCGCAAGAAATTCAGTGATGTGGTAAATAGGCCAACGAAACAACTTCATGATTGAAAAAAAAGGACCGGCTTAGATTCGAACCCAAGACCTTTGACCGTCCCAGGGGTATTCGTTACCTCTAGACCAAGTGTTCGGCAGAAAATTACAAAAATGCGTTTATTACACAGAGGCGAAGCAGAGCTTCGCATCACTTGGGATTACACAAAAGCTAGCAGACAGGAAAGGAAAAGACAACTATTAATTCCAAAGAAAACTGAAAAATTTTCACAGAAACTACTACAAAACTTCAAAACGTTGTCTGGAATGATGTTATATTTACAGAAAACACGTTCAGACACACATTCTACGGCGTTTAATGAAAACTTGAAAGTAACTATCGAGTGAAAATAAAACTTGACATGAAAAATTTGTATTTTGAAATTTTGTGCGATCCGAAAGAAAGCATACAAATTATGGTTTTCTTGAAAGGCCCAAGATTAGAAAAATTAGCCCAAATCATTTAGGCTGAAACAATTTTTAGGCTAAAAAAAACAAAAAGGAAATTAAACCAAGTCAAGGTTAGTAAAATTACAAATTGCTTGAGTAAATGAAAATACTAAAATTACATGTCATGGGGAGGGTGCGGTGGATTAGGCAGTGCATGACATTCCGCATTCATGCAATAAACAGTTCTTCGTAAAATCTCACCCATGGCGATGGCCGTTTTCCCAGTGCCAGGTTGTCCTGCTAATAATACTGCTCTTCCGGCTATTTTCCCGTCTTTGATCATTTGTAAAATCACTCCGGCGGCTCTTCTGGCTGCAGCTTGTCCCACCATACCTTGCGACACTTTGCGCGCTTCAAGAGTATCATCTAGACCCAACCCTCGTATGTGCGAATGTGCACCTATACGTTCTATTCGAGTCACTTCTCTGACTTCTGCCACTTTATTTGAAGCTGGCTAAAAAATCGTAAAATAAAAGCATTAGCCAATAAACTAAATCAGTAAAGACAAAATAAAATATAACTCAAGCTTCTTACAGTTTGGATCATTGCTGAATCGAGGCAAGGCAAGAAAATCTGAAAAAAATCAGGGACTGTTTTCAAGGTTAAAACAGGCAACAAATCAACGCTTATAATGCGCACAATTCCATGAACGATAAATGGTTTTTCATAGCACTTGTAGAAAAAGGAAATCTTGATTTCAACCGTACTTTTCAGAACGCACTTAGATCAAACTTTTCGTCTTTTCATGTATTTCAGAGCGAAACAAGGTAGACTTTATGTTGAATTGAGCCCTTCGTTTCAGCCAAACTTCGGAAATTTGCCAAACTCAGCCAAATTGCGCCATTCGTTTTCAGCCAATTAAGAAAAATTCGGAAATTAAATCTATCGAAATGAATAAGGTTAGTATTGCAAAAAAAACGTGGCCAAAACAATCTAATGTAAAAAATCATCGATAGAAAATTTATCAAGCGGTAACAAAGCAGAAATTACCTTAGCAGAAACCCTTCAATGTGAAAAAACTCAAAAACAAAGACGACGCAGAGCATCTCATTAATTGCGATAACACACAGATACAGCATTGCAGGCTAGCAGATAGAAAATACAAAAGCCACTAAGTCCAAAAAATTAAAACATTTCCAAACAGCACCTACAAAAATTCAGAAATTTGTCCGGAATGATGTTCAGTGAGACAAAACACGTCTACAAACACAATAACAAGCGCTTAAAAGGAATTCGGACATAATAAATGAGCAGCAACTGAGCCAACAAAAGTTACTTAGACTCCCGTCGAGCAAAATTGTTTCCTTTTGAAAATCTTCGGAAAATTGTGAAAACCTAAATTTTTACGCTGCCCCCTCCGTTAACACACTAGAGCATAAAAAATATAATTTTCTTGAAAAAATGCAAATTAGCTCACTTACTCGATAAAACAAAAAACGAAAAATTTGAGGACTAACGAGCTAAAAAAAACAAAAAGAAACAAGGGTAGCCAGTTACTAATCAAGTAGCACAGAATCTTCGGACCATAGTTTGACAAAACACGTCTAAAAACACAATAAATTTTTAATCTTCAAATAAAGCAAGGGTAAGCCAAAAATAAAATAAATTTATACGTTTACGTATCTCCTCTCATCTTCGCTTTGTAGTACTGATGTACAAAACATTGTTACCACGAATAAATGTGTCCCCGTATTTGCTGCGCAGCTGTCCATTGACGTATTTTTCAGTCTTTTTCTATGTTCAAATTGAAAAAACAAGTAAGAAAAAAAAAGAGAACTAAAACACATCCGATGACGAAGTTCATTGCCACTTTCAGGGAAAAAGAACAAAAAAGTAAAACACACCTGAAGACGAAGTTTCTCCTTACTTTCAAAGAAAAAAACAAAACCTAAAACACACTCAAGACAAATTATAACCCCACTTTCAGTGGAACGAACAAAAGAAACTAAAATACACCCGAATACAAAGTTCCACTCCATTTTCAATTAAAATGGACCCTTCCGTCATGCGACGGTACGTGCACAAGTTCGATAGGGTCGTACCAACGCTATATAAATACATCGGCAAAATGTTATGAATAAATCAAGTCGATATTAATGCATCATGAGTATTAAAATCTACCCTCCTCGATGGGTCGTCAGACATGGAGGCGGGCGCTTTCTCCCACATTATTGGCGTCGCGGTCAGTGAAGACAAAAGTCCGATATGGGCGCATCCTGTAACAGCCGCTGGTGTTGATCATACGTGGGCACAACAGACGATAGTTGTCCTAAACTACATATTCGACGGCACATCCGGTTGGAAACAGGCAGCATCGATGCCACATCCAATTGTTAAGTTGCGTGTCTCTATTGACGCGTCAGATTACAGCCACTTAGGCCTAAAGCACCCCAACATGTCGCCTACAACTGTCGATTGTGGCCGATACAGGCGCCCAGTCATGTCTTATGGGTAAAAAGGTGTTAGATCGTCTCGGCTTAAGTACATCCGACCTCGTCTAGGTCAAGCAGTGAATGCACGCCATCAATGGGGAAAACATCGATTTTCTGGGTGCCCTATTCCTGCGTTTATCTGGCACGAAACCGTCCACAGGCCGGAAGGCTACAACTGCGGCCATGGTATATGTGACAGAGTCTACTGACCTGTTCTACCTAAGTCGCCAAGCCATGAAGGAACTGGGTTTTATCAACGACAGTTTTCCCGTTATCTGCTCCACTGCTTCCACTGGAATAGAAGCGCAACGCACATCTGGTATTGCCCCTTGTGGCTGCCAAGTTCACCGCCACCCACAGGGCCGCCCTGGGAAACTCCCGTTTGCTCCGGTCCCGGAAAATATCCCGAAGATGAAAGAATGGCTTCTCAAAACATTCGCAGCGTCTGCATTCAATAAATGCCCTCACCAGCCACTGCCACTCATGTCTGGTGACCCAAATAAAATCAGCGTGGATCCAAACGCTACCCCGTCGCTGTGTATATGGCAGCTACCGTGCCCATGCATTGGCGTGAGCAGGTTAAAGCCCAGCTCGAGGCTCTGGGCGTAATCCAGAAGGTTCCTCCGGGAGTGCCTACAAAATGGCAAGCACGAATGCACGTCGTGCCGAAACAGGACGGCACGCCACGTCGCACTGTGGACATGCGCCCACTAAACACCCACTGCGTCAGGGAGACACAGCACATTGTTCCTCCATACAAACAAGCACGCATCATACTGTGCCAGTTGGTCATATCTGGAAGTTTGACCTTGAGGGACACGAAAATACGTAATTTTGGAGTGAAGTTTTTATTTTCAAAATTTCGAATGGAGCCTGTCATGCTCAGTTTTCTCGCACCAACTGAAAACACAAAGTGAAAAATCAGAACGACCGAATTTACAATTGCGGGAAAATACTTAAGAAAACAGCAGGAAACTGCTATTCGCAATTTCCAGCTACAAAATAAGACACGAGTAGAGCTGTCTCATCCTGAAATAGGAGGAGAGATAATCAAAAGAAGAGAGAACAACTATTCGAAACGAACCAGAGTGAGCCTTCAATGGAAAGGTGGACAGCTTGAGTGTCCCAATGGTTCATACAAAAACTCAATTCTAGAGTCAGAATTTACTTCTGTTATCAAAACTGATTAGTATTGAACTTATCTAGTTATATTATCCAATTCTCGAGTTGCTTATCAATTTGATTACTCCTTGTACTCGAGTGCATCAACATGTGAGTCCCTAATTTAATTTTCTCGAGCGTGTTTTATGATTGTTATGTTGAGATAAGGCGATTTTTAGGTTGATCCATCTGAAATGGATCAAAGTTCCACTGTCCAATAAAAAGTAACTTAACGGATTGTTCCGACCCTGTTTTTAACGGCGTTCGTGTATTTTGTGTATTTTGAGACCTAAGTATGGGGACGTTCTTATTTTATAGAGTGGGGGGATATTTTGGTAGTAGCCTTTAAGCTGTAACGGGTTCTAGTCTCATGTCGCAAGCGAACCGAATTGGCTCCGACCATTTTGAGGTAGAAAAACACAAGAGATAGTGTCCCTGACTCTTGAGCCAATGGTTATAGGGCCTATTTTTCTTAAGCCTCATATGTGACCGAAGTAGGCGACTGTTACATACCGGCGGGCACATGGAGAACTGAGACTGATGCCTGGAATGGCTACCACTCAGTTCCACTCGCTGAGGAGGAGCGGCATCTTACTACCTTTATCACGGAATACGGCAGATACCGATACAAAGTGGCACCTCAAGGTTACCTGGCCTCGGGGGATGGCTATAACCAACGGTATGACAATATTATAGCCTCCATCCCCAGGAAGACTAAATGCGTGGACGACGCACTATTATGGGACGAGTTGCTGAAAGTACATTGTTGGAGAGTTATTGACTATCTGACGCTATTTGGTAACAGCGGAATCATCATAAATCCAAAGAAGTTCCAGTTTTGCGAGCGTGTCGTTGAATTTGCCGGCTTCCTTTTTACAGATGACGATGTGAAACCACTGCCAAAGTATCTGGACGCCATAAAGAATTTTCGGCGACCTACAAACATCTCTGACATACGTGCTTGGTTTGGACTCGTCAACCAAGTGTCACACTACGCGCAGTTGACAGCACTAATGACCCCATTTAAGCCATTATTATCTCCAAAGACCAGATTCAGGGGGGCTGGTTAGGTTAGAGGTTAGCGGTTGTAAATTGTAAAAAGGGGGGACACGTTAGAGTAACTAATTGTTCGGTATCGTCGATTTAGTTACACTAGATATTTACACGCGTTGGTTATAAGAAGCGGATATCCAAAATTAAAATCAGGTTAAGGTAGGTAACCCTGTTCGGATCGGTAGGGGGGAACGAACATAGACAGTTTTTGAGATACCCCATAAGATCGCTAGCAGGGGGGAGGAAAACGCGTGGCAATCGGGTACCAGCCTTTTTTTTTCGGACAAAGATTGACATCGGTCAACCTTGAATTTCAGGGGAATTCATCTATCTGTTTTTGAAATTTTTCCAGTTTTATTTATTGGTGAAAATTTTTTGTTGGTGTTTTAGCGAACAGGTGATCATAAGATACCTGCGGGGAATTTAGGGTTTCAAATAGCCTGAAACATAGAGATAGAGGCAAATACAGGGGGATTAGAATTTGGGTTTTGACCATTAAGATAGGGATTTTGGGAAATTTTTTACTAGAGCTCAAGTGGTGGTAAAAGGTACAGTGGTTCAATAGTCCCTACAACGAAGAAGAAGAGACCCGATATCCAGACACTCAGTGACGAGTCTTGGGACAGTACCGAAGAAGTCTTGGGACATTGCAGTCTGGGGACAGTCTTGGAGCAACACGGTCTTGGGACAGTCACGGGACAGAGCAGTCTTGGGATAGTCTTGGGACAGTGCAGCCTTGGGACAGTCTTGGACCAGAGCAGTCTTGGTACGAAACAGTCTTGGGACATTGGTCTTGGGACGTTGGTCTTGGGACAGTGGTCTTGGGACATTGGTCTTGGGACAGTAGTCTTGGGACAGTGGTCTTGGGACATTGGCCTTGGGACAGTGGTCTTGGGACATTGGTCTTGGGACATTGGTCTTGGGACAGTGGTCTTGGGACATTGGTCTTGGGACATTGGTCTTGGGACATTGGTCTTGGGACATTGGTCTTGGGCCATTGGTCTTGGGACAGTGGTCTTGGGACATTGGTCTTGGGCCATTGGTCTTGAGACAGTGGTCTTGAGACATTAGTCTTGGGACACTAGTCTTGGGACGTTGGTCTTGGGACATTAGTCTTGGGACACTAGTCTTGGGACGTTGGTCTTGGGACATTAGTCTTGGGACACTAGTCTTGGGACAGTAGTCTTGGGACAGCAGACTTAGGGCAAGGGTCTTGGGACAGTGGTCTTGGGCACTAACAAGAAGTACTGGAACAGCACTGAATAGTCTTGGGACAGTAGAGAGGAAGTCTTGGAACAGCAGTAGGAAGGGGGGTACTAAAAGAGTACTAAGTCAGGTTGAAGTAACCAATTGTAAAATCATATTCTCTTTCCGATCCTAACATATAGAATTTTCAAAAGCTTAGGAAAAGTTGTTTTTAGCAAATTGATATTTCTTCTTATAAAATTTTATCAGAGAGGTTTTAACCTTAGAGCAGAATTTTGTAGATAATAACACTGCATATAGTAACAATTGTAAATAATGAGGCGGAGCAGGGTAGCGGTAGCTGAAACAAGATCTACCGAGTCGAAGACAAAGTATAACTCGTCGCTACTTAAAACAACATCAATGGTTCCGAAGGTAACAAAGAAGAACTTTTCAGTTAGTATGGTCAGCACAAGGAGTACCACGGAGAACAGAGCAAAAGAGGGCACGGAAGGGGAACGAGTAGAACCCACCATCGAGATTGATCTAGAGACACCGGATCAAAGTGTGGATGAAGTAGGAAAGAAAACGACGGAGTCAACTCCAATGCCTAGTGCGGAAGAACCTAACCCGAAACCCATAGAGTTCTCACCGATAGACAACGTGGAAGACACAACAGGCAACACGCCAGAAACAGTGAAGGATGAGTCTCAAAAGAGAACGTCTTTTACTGAAAGATTAGCGGTGATGGTCGGAATGAGATCGAAGGACCCAGCAGTGGAGGAGACGAAAGTCGAGAAAAGCAAAACATTAGGAACAGTATCCACGAGAATGACAGAGACCGATCAGAACGAGGGTCAGAAAAAACCGGGACCAGCGACCGACTACAGGACAACAACGGACCATGGAACGACGACTCTTGAGCTAAGCGACTTGATGGCGAAGCTAGATCAGATAGATGAGAAACTGAAGCACAGCGAACAGGAAAGAAATGTGATAAGGAAGGAAATGAGAAACAACAAACATGAGTACTTGGACAACTATTTCCATCTAGTGAGAGCAACGGAGGAAAAACTTCAGCAGATGTCTGACAAAGTAGAAACCACTGATGAAGAGCGAGACAAGAACATCAGGAAAGACATGCGAGAAATGAAGCAGCGATATGACGCAGTGAATAGCCAGTTGGGGAGTTTGGAAACGAGAATGGATACGATGAGTAGGGAACAGGCTGAGAGCTCAAGTGCAATACAGACAAAGCTAGACGCTATCTTGAGGAATTCAACACCACAAGACAGGCCAGCGGCAGAGCGGACACAAGGTAATAGAGTTGACTTCGTGGAACCACAAAGGAACAAACGACAGTCAACCCCGTTACCAGCAACCCGATAGGCCGCGATTAAGGCACCGGTGGGGGCCAGGGCTATTATAAAAAATGGAACAACGAACACAACCAGTGGTCCAGGGGACTCCACGACCCACAACAACGTGGGACCGGATGCCATGACATGGGCAAGCACCTGGGAAATGATGAACAGGACGCTAGAAGCCTTCGCCACAAGGAACACCGACTCGAGTGACAGAGGAAGCAACAAATCCAGGAAAACTTTCAAGATTCCGAAAGAGTTCAAAGATGATTCAGATGGATGCATTGACACTTGGGTAGAAGTCATGAGGTTGCACTTAGAACAAGACAACTTGAACGATGAGAGACAGGCATGCACAGCGATACTAAGCAATCTGGAAGGCACGGCATTGAAATGCGTGGTTGCGAAGAAAGAAGAGGAACGCGACACAGCGGACAAAATCTTTGAAATATTGTTAAATAGATTCGGCTCAGGCATGAAGGGTCATCAAGCGATGATGCGATTTGAAAAGAGGAGACAAAGGGACGATGAATCGATAGACAGGTTCTTAGATGATCTTGAGAGCTTGAGAAGAAGGAGTGACCCGGAAGAATCTACCAATCGAAGGAACTTCAGCATCGCCTCAAAGTTCATTGATGGGGTAAAGAGTGATGACTTGAGAACGATGTTAGCAACGTACTACACATTGTCGAAAGACAGTGCACCAACTCCAGAAGAGATGAGGCAGAAGTCAAGAGCGTACATGCTGATGAAACCCAAGAAATACTCGTACTCAGACAACAGGAACACACAGGGGGGGAGTCAGCCACAAAGGTCGTCATGGTACAAGCCCAGAGACGACATGGACAAGCGCAGATCATGCGCTAACTGCGGGTCAGCTGATCATCATGTGGCGGATTGCACGACATATAAACAGGGCATGAAGAGTTTGGGATATGCACCCGATGAGAAGATATGAGCCAGATGGAAGAACACGAGTTCTATAGTGGCTTGATCATCAAAATAGGTGCAAGATGCTTCTTCTGCAACCAAGAGGGGCACTTCAGGATGGACTGTCCGTTGGTTTGGGAAGCGGTTAAGAATCAGAGTCATCCAAAACACAAGTTGGCGCTAGCAGCGGTACAGAACCAGAGAAACAGACAAGGTGTATTTGAGACGAAAAACCTAGAAAGACCAAGTACGGAGCTACCGACGAAAACAGTGAAAGCTGTAACACAAGGTAATAGTGCAATAGAGGCCACGGCAAAGAATGCCCTAGAAATAAATTATGAGAAGGCGGCAGCGGAGGCTATCAACAAAGTGAAACAGGACCTGGAAGCGAAAGAAATAGAACAACGGCTGAAGCAAGAAATCGAAAGACAGAAAATGAACGAAGCATTAAGTTGCTCACAAACAATACCAGAAGCTGCTGAGGGGTCGACAAAAAATGGAAACTGCAACACTGTAAAAATGGTTACAGGAAAGCCATCTGGCATAACAAAGATTGGGGCAAGAATAATGTCAATAATCACTGTGGGCGGCCACGAAGTAACGAGGAACTTGAGCGAACCAAGTGACCAGACAATAATGCACATTGATGTGTACGCAGATTACTTGAGTTGTATAAGCCCACAAACGACTTCTAGAGCATTGAGGGCACTACTCACGAGAGGGGGTAGCAAGTCGGTACGTGTTGATAACAGGTATACAGAAGCTTATGGTCCACATGAGGTGATGCTAAATATAGATGGAATCAACATCTATACGAAAACAATGATAACATGTGATGAAGATCTAATTGGGCAAATCTACGTGGGAAAAGAAGAGTTGAAAGTGAGATCGATTGGACACTGCGCCATGCTTGAAGAAGATGCAATGCACATCGGTACAGACGCAGATGTGACAGCAGATGTGCTAGACATAAGTGGTAAAAAGACTCAGTTACGTGGGTTACTTGATACGGGAGTAGTCTTGAGTGTCAAACCAATCGAAACTTGGGAACAAATGGGCTTCAACAAAGATGATTTGATAGATTCGAGAATACGGTTGTCAGCTGCAAACAAAGGGGCCCTGCGGGTGTTGGGCAGAACGCCGATAATAGCCCTCAATCTGGGGGAACGTAACCTGTGGATGAGCTTTCTTGCGGTAGAAAACCTAGATGAGTCTGACCAATTTATTTTAGGCAGAGACTTCATCAGGAACTTTGATGTAGCGATTGAACTAAACAATGCGATGTTCAGGATACGGAACCCGGATAGGAGGTACGCAATCAAACCGGTAAATTTAATAATGGCAAATGAAACCAAAGCACCGGTATTCTTGAGTAGGAGGGTGAGGCTAAAGGCGAACAAGGCGGCGATCGTAAGCTTACAAATGAAAAATTACAATGAACTAAGTGACAACAAGCAGGTATGCATAGTCCCAAATCCAAATAGTCAAAGTGCTGCTGTTTTAGGGAGATCCTTCTCGATCACGAAGAGCGGTCTCTGCGTGAGTGTCTTGTTGAATACCCTTGACATGCCAATCACGATACAGAGGGGGAGGAAACTGGAATATGCTTTACCTGTAAAAACTCGATATGAAATGGCTGAAAACCATAAACAAAATGAAGTTGTTGATTGTCCCAATCATAGGGACAAAATTTGTATCTTGAGACGATTGAATAAAAAAAAGATTCATCAGTTCTTGTGCAGTCACTTAAGTCAGAGACAGACGATGGACTATCGAGCTGTTCGAATTTCCCGGAACGGCCCACACTAGATGAAATACAGAGTGATAAACCGGTCTTACCGGAAATTGAACATTTAAGAGGCAAGTTAACGGACGAACAGCTCGAAGCCATCAAGGACGTACTAGAACGGAACGAGGAGGTTTTTTCAAGGTATAATTTTCGAGGAGGTTTTTTCAAGGTGTTGTAATTTTGTTGAGCATGAAATAGAACTCGAGGAAAACGCAATACCGCACAGGGAGGCGGCGAGGCGCATGACCCCACACAAATCGGATGCGTGTAGAAAGGAGATTGAGACGCTACTAGAGTATGACATGATAGAACCATCCAAATCACCGTGGGCGTGTGGAGTAGTGATGGCCAAAAAGAAAGGCGACCAGTTGAGGTTTTGTTGTGACTTTCGATACCTGAACTCCGTCACGGTGAAGGATGCCTATCCCATACCTAGGATTGATGAGAGTCTCTCGAAGTTAGGTGATGCAAAATTTTTTACGACTCTTGATTTAGGCTCGGCCTTTTGGCAGCTACCAATCAGGAAACAGGACAGGGACAAGACAGGGTTTGCCTGCGAGTTGGGTCTGTTTCAATGGAAACGGATGCCGTTTGGACTATGCAATGCCACTGCCACGTTTCAGCGGCTGATGGCACACGCGCTGATACGCGTGACAAAAAATTACGGCAATCTGGTAATGTGCTACGTGGATGACGTGGTAATAGCGGCACCCACACTGGAGGACCACATTGATAGACTTGACGAAGTATTTGCGTGCATGAAGAGGTCGGGGCTGAAGAGCAAACCATCAAAGTGTGAGATACTCAAGGACTCGATAAAATACTTGGGCAGGATGGTGGACAAACACGGCATCAGACCAGATCCAGACGCAGTAGAAGCAGTTCTAACTTGGAAATCGCCGAAAACGGAACACCAATTGATGAGTTTTCTGGGTTTTGCAAATTACTACAGAGAATTCGTCAAAGGCTATGCAGACAAGGTTTATCCGATGAAACAGTTAATGAGGCACAAGGGCAAGAAGTTCACGTGGAACAACGCAGCGGAAGAGTCATTCCAGGGAATAAAGAAAGAGTTGTGCGAGGCACCAGTACTAGGGATGCCAACAGAGAAAGGGATGTACGTGCTGGATACGGACGCGTCGGTAGTAGCGATATCTGGAATACTCCACCAGGAACAAGAGTGGAACGGGAAGACAGTCTTGAGACCAATAGCGTACGGGAGCAAAGTCCTAAGTGTCACGGAAATGAAGTACGGAGCACCGAAGGCAGAGATGTTCGCGGTGGTTACCTTTGTCGAGAAATATAGGGCATACCTAGGCAGCGAGCCATCCAAGCTGCGAGTAGACAACAGGGCACTAAGCTGGCTGAAGACATACTCAATGGACCAAAGTTACATTGGGAGGTGGATAGTTCGCCTGGACGGATACGATATGATAATTGAGCATAGAACACGAGACAAACATCAAAATGCTGACAGCTTGAGCAAGAAGACGGAGTTCTACGAGAGACAAGAACAGAGGGAGGCAGATAGACCTGAGATCAAGGATGGCTTCTCCTTCATGGACAAGGAAACGTATGACAGTCTTCCTCTAACGAGATGGTTGGACAAATCAGGCAAACCAATAGAAGATCAACCCTAGTTACCAAAAGATACTACGAAAGAAACAATCTTGAAAAAGAACCTAGGGATGCCGACAGGAATAATGCTCAAGACGAAGATCGTGAGGGAGACGCTCAAAGCAAAAGGCTACGATCTCAACCAGGTAGAGACGGGGGAAGCACAAATAGACGAAGACTTAAGGGGGTTACTCGAGAAACAAGCAGATGATAAGCCCGTGGTTCAATAAAACTGTAAGGAGGAACCTGAGGTCACAATACTGCGAAAGAGCGGGACAGCTAGTGATAGAAATACCTCGAAGGTGACTAACATTGATGGGAAGGAAGTGGTGCAGTCACTGGTTGAAAAGATCCCAGCCGAATTACTTGAACAGACTAGAGTTAGGAGAAAGATAGTGGAGTTCAAGGAAGAAGCTGAATGCCTGGGACTAGGTCAAGAGTCCGGGGAGCGGTCCACGTCCACGGAAGAAGAAAACACTGAAGGAGAAAATTTGTCCGGGGAGTGTGAAATGTGGGATGAGGACTCGGAAGCGAGCAATGACAATCAAGATAGTCTCTGCATGATATTGGCAGAAGAAAAGATTAGACACCACGACAGGGAATTACAAACAGATCCGTCCTCAGGAACCTTCAACTTGGACGTGCAGGAAATACGAGGTGGTGAAGAACTGGAAATGATTGCATTTTCGAGGAAGCCATTCAGGGAACTATCATGCAATTCAAATGTGAGAACAAACCTGGTGCCAGAAGATAACATGAAGGTAGTAAAGAGGATAGTATGCGTGAAGCTGAATGACGACGTCCACAACCCTGGGGAGATGAATGGGCAGATCACGGCGCTGAAGGAACATTTCAAGGCGAGATATAGGCTGTCGGACCTGATAAGAGCCCAGAAGAATGACAAGATGACAAGCAATCTCTCCAAATGGATCCGAACGGGGTCCAAGGAGAAAGGGGAACTTGAGGAAGACAGCTACAAGATCCTGAGCTAGTTCTACAAAGAGAGGAAAGAGTTACTCTATCACACGGCTGACGGGGTGATAGCATGCAAGAGAAAAGACGAAGACAAGATACTACACAAGCACAACCTCATCATATTACCACAATTGTATCAGACAGAGGTGCTGTTCAGATCACATGATCAAATGGGGCACCAGGGGATAGACAAAGTGCAACAAAGAATACTTCACAGGTTCGATTGGCCAGGATTGAGGAAAGCCTGTGAGAGGTGGGTGAATGCATGCCTGGCATGCTTGCAAGTGAAAGACCCAAGGAAGATGAAATTCCCACTCAAGTCGGTGGAAAGCTCGGAATTTAATGAAGTGGTGCAAATAGACCATCAGAAGATCTGTATGACGGAGTCGGGGTATAACCAGATACTGGTTATAATTGATCACTTCACAAAACCGGCAGAAGCGGTGCCGTGTCAAACAGCTTCGGCAGAGGAGACTTGTGACCACTTGATAACCCATTGGATATCGAGGTATGGTTGTCCAATGACTTTTCAGTCAGACAACGGCAAGGCCTTTGTGGGGGACTTGACTAAGGAATTAATGAAGAGGTCACACATTGCTCAAGCACACTCAACGAGTTACCATCCTCAGACCAACGGGCTGGTAGAGAGACAGAATAGAACGTTGGTGAACATGCTGAGGGTATACTGCTCTAGATACATGACGGACTGGGATAAGTATATGCCGCAAGTCGTAGGGGCATACAACAGTACTCAACACTCAACGACGGGAATCAGTCCATTCATGATGTTGACAGGCAAAGAGAGAGCGATGCCCCTGACGTTCTTTTACCCGGAATATGAAGGGAAGAGGACGTCGCCTCAAGCTTACGTGAAAGAAGCGATCAGGAGACAGCAGGAAATAAACGAGCTATGCAGGAGGAACACTGCGCAGGCACAAATGAGACAGCGCAAGAAATATGATGAAAAGATATTACAGGCGAAGCCATATGAAGTGGGCCAGTATGTGTGGGTTTTCCAGAATGTGATACCGCCCAAAGGGACGAATAAACTACTCAAGGAATGGAGAGGACCATTCATGATAACTGAAGTACATCAACAAGGACGGTTCTACCGCTTGAGTACTGGGCGAGCAGCACATTATGAGAAACTGAAGCCTCATGTCCCATCCCCAGAGGACTGGTGTATACCAAAGGACATGGAGGGACTAGAGTACCTACTGGTGGAACCAGCCTGTAAAGTGAATGAAAAAGGCACCAGAGATAAGAATGATGGCAATGAGAACTTGAGTTTGGATGACATCGAAAAAATAGACGCGGACTCTGAAGCGGAATCTTATTTGGAAGAAGATTGGAACGATCCGGAGCAAGGTGAGGTGCCGAGGTGGAATGAACCAGACTTGTCAATACCAGCGGGGACAAGGAGTGGCAATCGCAAACGCACAGGCATGAGGTACAACAGGTATGGGGACGACTTCCTGATCGACAAGATACAACCCGATGACCTAGGCAAAGAACTAATAAGTGTGGGCGAGCTGACGGCAGATGGTGAATGGCAGATCATCGATGATAATGAACACTACCCACAGGAAGACTACTCGACACCGGAGCGGGAGACGGATTTAGAACACAGTGAGATAGAGAGGAGGGAGAATACGAACCTGAGGATATTAGAATGGATGCGCGATGTCAAGAACGGAAGCGAGGAAGGACAGAGCATAGAGCAAATTGACATATCAGCGGGGAAGCACATGAAAACGGAGGACGGCTGGAAAACGGCATGAAAACATTTTCGGCTGGACGGCAACAGACAGCCCGCTCGACATTCCGCCAGATAATTTAGACCCAGCATCATCGACGGGGACGTCGATAAATATTTTTGTCCGGGAGTGGGGGTAGGACTTACCCACACCGAAAATTTGATGATAAAGAAACTCAGAGAAGTGAGAGAAAAGTGCGCGCTGGAACTGGAAGGGGAGGAGGCCGAGCCTACCATAGGACGGAATTTCAAAACGAAGTTTGAAATACCAAACGAATACTCAGAAAATATCCTGATAACAGATAGTGACTTCATTCTGTCAGACATGACTAGCGCAATCTGTATCACGGCGGACATGAGTTTCAAATCAAGACTGGAAGCTGACTTCAAGAGAGAGTACCAGAACGTGGAGTTTCTGTTTAGACAGAGACCAGGACTGGGAGGAATGGCAGCGCTTCCACCATCATTAGCACAAGTCCCGGGCAAATACCTGTGCTTCCTAGTGACGAGGGTCAATGATAGGAACACGATCGATCCCGAACACGCGATGTTGGCACTAACAATGCTACGAGACTTCATGATTGAAAGAGGGATAACGGAGGTCTCAATGCCGTTGTATGGCCCAAACAGGGGCAAATTGAGCCCAAGGGAATTGTACGCTATCCTACACGTGGTCTTCACAGAAACTGAGATAATGGTGCATCTTCACAAGAAATACTACTTGAGCATCACCTGAGTCGGGTACGCGGGGGTCTCGAGTTGGGCATGAGGGAAGAATCTCGAGTTAGGTGTGGGGGTACAAAACAGGTAAAGAATCTTAGAGGTGATTGGCAGGACAATTAATATTTTAAATGATTGATGGTGCTAAAACATAAAATGAATCTGCATGTTTTTAAAAAATTTCCAATTGAACTATTTTAGTAGGACGAAAAGGAAAGGGTTTTAACTATAGTAGTGAAGGGGGTTTTAGGTCTAAAAGTCGGGTGTTATTTTCAGATTGATTTGGTAAAGTCAAATTAACTACCCAACTGTATTCAATTGAAGAAAGAGAACACAAATTGAACGACACCTCAAGAAGTAAACTCAAGTTGCTAAAGTAAACTCAAGTTGCTCAGGTAAAACTCAAGTTGCTCAGTTAAAACTCAAGTTGCTAGTACTCAAGATCACTTGGAAATTACGGAAATGGCAGATCGATTCTGGAAGTCCATGCCATCGGCTTTGAAAAATTCCACACTTGACGAGTTGTACAGACGTCTGAGGGACCTGGATTATACTCAAGTGGATGAGAGAATGGCAGTGATGTTGAATGCCATCCTCCAGTTGGAGGAACAGGGCGAGTGCCGGGAGTCTGCGACAGAAGCGGTTTTGATGGTAGGCTACACCACTGATGGAATATCCAATCAAGAGCAAACCAGGTGGCTGTCCTGTAACGTGGATGGAGCAATAAGGGGGTTCGACTTGGCAAGGAACCCTGGCTTGAGTAACAACACTGATCATGGTGCAGGGGAGTTCCCACTGCCAGTCAGACCATCAGTCAGATCCACGGGCCAGAGCACGAGCAAGACACCATTGATGTCACGGGCGCAGCAAACGGGGGAAGCGTATCCAGACGTCAGTATCATGAAGAGAGAGCTTGAGAGGACTCAGCGGGAGAGGAACAAGGCGAACCTCGACCGGGACCAAGCGAAGCTCGAGAGAGATCAGGCGAAACTTGAGAGGGATCAAGCGCGGAGGGAACTGGACATGTTGAGAGCTGAACAGCTACAGGCAGAAAGGGTGCGGGAGAATGCCGCGAATTGCGATCAGCTGAAGTCGGAACTTGAAAGGATCCAGCAACGACAACGCGAGCTCGACATGCAGAAAGGGGCTAGGCCCAAAGAGCGGGTGGTGACCGGCTCAAGACCAGAGTCACGTATGGAGGTGGATGAAGCTCCTAGGTCGAAGGGCGATTTAACCTCGATCGCGCGGCTCAAGAACATATGAACGAAGGGTTGGAAGTGTGGATACCGACTGAATCAGCGTCCTCCCTGCGTGGTCTAGAGACACAAGTAATACGCCCGTTGATGGACGTCGCGCTGCCTGGATATACACCAAGTTCGACCCCGGGTAGTAGTCAGGTGAGTGGTAGCTCGTCACGACTGAAAGAGTTGCATGAGCGGCTACAGATAAGGAGTCGCGAGAGTCCAGCAAGAGTGGAGCTACCCTCGACGTGGGCGGAGCAACCTGTCAGGAGTGTGGTGATCTCAAGTTACAAGAAGAATACGGAAGGTAGATACCACAGGCACAATCGGATGGACTGGAGCACGGCGCAGAGAGACAGAAGAGATTGCTTCCATGACGCGGCTTGGGTAGAATACCTCACGCAGCCACGTGTGCCCGAGGGGGCTGTCCACCTGATTATAGGGGACAGCTTGTTGCGGGTGCTGACCCGGATCCAGTCCCATTGGCAAACGGGGATCTTGAGCTTCGCTGGAGCTGCGACGCCGCAGATGTTAGCAACACTTGAGATGCTAGGGATGGCAAGAGTATATACGGTGACTCTGATGGTCTGGACGAATGACGTGTCCAGGGGGGAAGCAAGGAAGGTGACGAGGCTGCACGACAAGATGAGCTGCATTCTTGAGGAATTGCGGATTCAGATGGATCCGGCCATTCTGACGGTGTGCACCATCCCTTACAACATGAAAGCGGACCAACATGCAATGGAGATGAACACAAAAGTGCGAAACCTGAACGAAATAATCAGGCAGATACACCAAAGAAGCGTCCTCCCCGTTGGGCTGTTGGACGTGGCCGAGCAAATGGAGCTATCTGCTTTCCCTGACGATGCATCCTCGGATGGGATTCACTTTGATAGGCCCAGAGGGGTGGAGTGGTTAAATGACGTCTTCCAAAGGCACATAAGCGCATTGGAGGCAGAGTTGCTAGAGAGGGCACAGGTCACATTCGGACCACCCCAAATCCACCCTTCTTCAACCCGAGGGCTTTTCCAGTCGCTTGGGTGCGATGGCCGATTCTAGAGACAGTTCGAGGAACAGCCGGACCAAGTTGCCGGGCGCCGCGCCCATGGAGGCTGAGAAGGCAACGTCATCAACTCCTCAGGGATCAGTAATATCCTCGGTGGTGGTGGCGGAGAAGAAGAAACCGGAGAGGCCAGCGGAGACCAGCAGGTCGAGATATGTGGAGAAGGTGAAGGAGCTGGACTTGGAAGACCTGGAATGCAGGCTGGAGTTAGCGAAAGCTTTAGGTCTTGAGCGGGTGTCGCACGAAGACTTGGGTAGACACCAGTGCGTGGACTGGCTGAAGGCTCACGAGACACATTTCTCGAGAGCGAAAATGATGGAGACGGCGGATCTGACTGGGATACCCACAAAATCGGTGATGGGACCTATCAACTACAGACCTCTCAAGTCATTGGGGAGTCCGGGACTCGTGGTGGAGCCTCCCAAGCACCGAACCAGCATTGCCAGGATTAGGGTGGGCACTCCAGCACAGTTGAGGGTGGTGGACAAACTGATAGATCCGAGAGAAATGGAATTACCAGACGCCGCGTATGAAGGTACGAGATTAGCCAACGACCCCAGATACGGGAAACCCTGCGGGAAGACGCAGCTGGCTAAAACCTTGGCAGTTTATGACAGGGCGGACCCAGCCGCTGCGAGGCTGGTCATCGTGGCGGGATCGGACTTTGAGGGAACGTCTCCCGAGTTATTTTGGCCGGAAACTCTGACATATTCACTGCCGGGAGCGGAGCTAAACCAGATGTTAACCCTGGTGGTGGCAATAAAATCGGAGATGCCTTGCGAGCCTGAGCTACTGCTGTTTGCAGGGATGAACGATCACTTGCATGCGACGGGGTTTCTTGAGCAGCTCAAGGGTGATGAACCGGCACCGAAGAAGATCTGGGAAGCCATCCAGACAATATTTGCAGCCATGAATGAAGTACAAGAGAACGTTGCCTCACGATTTGGCTCCAAGACAAAAGTAGCGTTCACGACGTCCCCCGGGTACGCGAGCATGCCTCCCGCTCTGCAATTTGTGTATGCGATCTTGATCTTGATAGCAGAAGGCAATGGGTGGCGTATTCTGATGGCAGCTCCCAATCGGGAGCTGGAACCTACGAACTTGAGACTTCGCAGATCAGAACTGGCGGCGGCGTGGGCGGATGTGTCCCACGCGTTGAGGGGCTTCTACGAGTTGGCTGACATCCTCATCGTATTGGACGAGGTCCTCTTGCTAGAGATATCCAACTTCACTAGGCAACTCAAGCTCAGTCCGATTATAGGGGATGATCATCCAGTGGTGACTCACCTGACGAACAGTTTGTGGTTTCGAAGCATGGAGTTGACCATCACGAGCTCCACCAGTAAATCTAGAGGGCAGAGCAACGAGAGGAAGAACGTGGCCGCAGCGGAGAAGCAGCTGGAGTCGATGGTGTATCGACTGACACAAGAGAGAGGCAGGTGGCCCTTCCTGACACCAAGGCTGGAGAACGCCACGGAGAAGACAAGAGAAAGTGCACCACTTGTGGCGAAGCAGATCTGGGATTTTCTTGAGAAGCAGCTGGAAGTGGCCGAAAAGAGGGAAATGACGGTTGGCAGGTTCGTCACAGCAGCCAACGAAGTCACGATTGGAGTATTCTGGAGGGAGCACGCAAGGGGTGAGCTGAGGACGAGGAGGGATCACGAGATTCTTGAGTTCTTGAGTCCTTGTTGGGGAAAGGAGTTCCTGACTGGAGTGTACAGCGGGAAAGAGACCATCTTTGGAGCCTTCATTGAAGAACTATTGAATATGCCCATCAGTCTGTTGCTGGCACTGTACCTGGTTTACCCAAGGTACCTGTTCAATCTGAGCCCAGCATACATGTTCAGTCGGGGCGTGGACACACTCCGGATTGACGGGTACTTGACATTGGTGCTTCTAACCCACGGGGAACTGGTGTTATTTCACCGACTGATGAAATACGGAGAGCCTCTGTCGATGGGAAGAACACACTCGAGCATTGACACCTATTCGTATAAGTGTGCTGCCGGACTAAAGACGCTGCTGGTGCAGTACCTACTGATGCAAAACCGGCAGCTGACTGGTGAAGAAAAGAGCCCGAAGACAAGAGATGAGTGGATGAAAGTGAATGGAGGCATGCCTCTGTTGACGGACCTATGCCTGGCCATGAGATCGGACCCCATGGGGATGATCCGGGGGCTAGAGGAGGTCGTAACCTGTATCTATGGATCCTCTGGTGACAGCTTATCGATACTCAGTGACCCACGTGAGCCTCATAAGCATATTAGATGGGACGACACTCAATTGGTGTCAGCAGGAGGTGCTAAGGGCACAGATGAGCAACACGGTGCTCTTCGGAAAGGTGAAGGATCCGGAGTTGGTGATATACAGTTTCCGAGGACAACTGCAGTGCAGGATGGGAGGCAAGCGCGAAGGCCCCATCGAAACCTATCCCCAGTTCTGGAACCTAAATCTCCTGACAGTAAATGGACAAGAGATCTTGAGAATTCCCGCATGGAAGAAAAGCTTCGAGCTGGTGAAAAGGGAGCTAGAGGCGATATTGGAGAAGGAAGTCCTGCCAGCAAGCATTCCAGAATTTCCAACAGTGAGGAGAATGACCCTGGGGATGAACAGCTCCCTGGTGGTCCCGTCCCTTTTCGCGAGAGCAGCAACCGAAGAACAGCAGAAGGAGTTCATCGACGGCTGGGATCCTCTCTTCATCGGCTACTCTGCAGCGATTTATTTTCATACCAGCGATGCGAAAATAAATTCATGGACAACTCAAGCCAAGAAAATGAGAGGGTCGATGCCCCCGAAATTCGAGATACGAGATGCCTTGAGAACACTTGAGCGGGCAGGTCTAGAGAACAAGTTGCCGGTGTGGGACGATGGCAGGATGATCGTGAATGAAGGACATATCGCACTGAAAGGAGACGAGATGGTGTTTGCCACAAGGAGATACCGGGCACCTTACGGACTAGAGCAGGTGGAAATGAGACAGGAGGGAAAGGAGCTGGATGCAGCAGGCCCATTGTATGTGGCTCTGACAGAGTATAAGAAAACGGGTCCAGCGACACCATCACCCCTATCAGTGGACACCCCTGGGGATAAAAGGAGTGGTCCCGTAGAAGATCGATTCAGGAGGATTCTTGAGAGAAGAGAAGCCGAATCGGGAGAGGAGAGCATGGATGAGACTCTCAGTGAGGCAGGAGAGGATATGGAGGTGGGAAACACACCGGAGCAGAAGCCATCGGAGGAAGAGTTCACCACGCAAGAACTGTTGAAAGATCTGAGTGGAGAAAATTGGGCAGACACCCCCACGCCACCTCTGACCTCATCTCCCCGCAAGAATCTAGAATTGCCACTGACGAGCGAGAATCCCAACATGGGAATGATCTTCCTGAGTGCGGAGAGAAGGGAGAAGAACACCTTCGAGGGAAACAGGGATGCCTTCCTAGGCACTCTGGATGAGGATGCTTGGCGAAAATGCTTGAGCGATTTTAATCGAGAAGTGGACGACGACACCATATTGGACGACTTTAAGGAGGAGCTGTGGGACACAGTGGTGAAATTCGGAGAGCCTGTCCTGATGGGGACAGGCCTGGAGGAGAAAGCTAGAGGAGAGCTGCTGAGCAAGATGGTCGAGTTGAGGAAGGCATCACGGAAAACCAAGGAAGACAAATGTAAATACAGCTCTACTCTGAAACAAAAAACTGACAATAAAATAATTGAACATGTAAGGGGGGATAAGGTCGGAACTAGTAAAATAATTAAAAGTACTAATATCCTTAAGGCTCGAGCAGGGGGGAGGCAGGAGTTGGAAGGGTTGGATGGAGACAAGGAAGTCAAATCAGTGATGATAACGACAACGCCCCCGAGTAAAGACGTGAGGTCTCGCAAGAGGAAGAGAGACGTGGAGGGATTGGGCAGTCCTTCAGCGGATGCGGTTTCGGAGAGGAACTTGAGAGAGACATCCCCCATGGTTCTGGCACGTTGGAAGACAGCAGCCTACAAGAGTAGCTACGAGCCAAGGAAACTGCTCGACGTAGAAAGAGAGATGGAGATCCCCACCAGCTCAACAACGGAAGAAGACTTCAAGCCTCAGAGGATAAAAATGAAGCGAGGTTCGACGAGCGGGCAGACCTGGGAAGTGGACGTCGGCAAAGAATGGGTCTCAAATGAACACCAGGCTACCGGGAAGCAAGTGACTAGCGATCCTCTTGAGAAAAATAAAACGAATAACACCGCCCGACCGTCGTGGGTGGCCCTGGAAACATTGCAGGAATTGGAAGACTGCCTGAAGAAGCTCGACAGTGGAGTGTCACGCAAACGATGCAACTGGGCTACCCAGCAGAAGGCTGGTATCAATAAATTGGAATCGGGGAGCCAACTGAAAAGAACTTGGCAGAACTTGTTAAAAGATCATTTTGAAGAAGCGATGAGAACATCCTCATCGGCATCACCGTTGATGGCGAATCCCTTTGTTAGGACCGCAGGACAACTGATGTTCGCGTGGAGCCTGTTGGGGATAGAGTTAGAGACACTGACTTCGTACGACAAGTTGAAGTTGGGAGGCAAGAATCTAGAGGTATATCGAATGCTGATGCAGCACGTTGCTAGGGACAACTCAGGCTTGAGTCTGGCAAGGAGGAAAGATGCTACCTATTTCTTGAGATGGACAATGTCGATGATGACTGACTGTACCATCCTAGCATGTCACCAGAGAGCAATTGGAAGCAAGACGCTGGAAAGGAGAGTCTCCACAGTCATCTTGAATGTGTACCAGAGTACTGGGATAGAAAAGGAGGATGGTTCTAGGCAATCTCTAGAGAGCCACCGGAAGTTAGATGAGATACGGAGATTCTACAACAAGAAGTTTGAGGAGAAACACGACGTTCACCGTAACTTGGCTTCGTCAGGAGAGTACTTGAAACCCAACAAGAAGGGAGAGTACCAGTATGTGTCTGGAGTGATTGGGATGGCATACAACCCTTTCTTGGACTTAGAAGCTGGAGGTGCCCACAGAAACTATGAGGTGGCGGAGCTGCTGAAGTTCTGGACAGAGAAGATAATGGAGATAGACACTGTGGAGAGAGAGAGACCTAGCCTAGGTTTGATTCTCGAGAGAACACCGGAAGTAATAAGTGTGCCACGCTCAAGTAAAAGAGTAGAACTAAAAATGGGTAACGGGAACGGCATGTTGACCACGAATCTGGGAGTGGTGTGGAAATAGCTCAGGCCCTCCTGGTGTCCACATCCCCATGCGAGCCTGATCGAGGAAGTCACTGAGCGAGTGAGATTAGCGCCGACAGAGGTTGAAGATTTGGCGACTTTGAGTATAGTACATAGACTGATCCTGCCTCATATGAAGGAGTCAAGTGAGATGACGAGTGGAACAGGGTCGGTAAAGAAGATGGAGCCGGGCAGTTTTCTTGACTCGACGCGTGGGAATAGCGAGCACACCTGCGATGGACGGTCATGCGTCAGGATACAGTCTTTCCAGAAAGAAGACCTAGTCACCTGGTTTGAAGACATTACCGAAAGGGAGAAAAGTGAGATACAGATAGTGGCTGCGTGTTACGCGAGTACCACGGTGAACCTAGCAACAGCTCTGGGATTCTTCTCAAGAATGTGCAGTCTCCAGTCACTGGAGAGGCTAGAGTCAGAACACCACTTGGTGACCGCGTTGAGCGTGGAGTCATGGCCCGGAGTGTTGCAAGTGACCCAGAAACACATCAAGAGTTGGAAGGTTGGACTCGAAGCGGAGATGGGATTTCCCATGAGCGAAGCCTATGGTCTGCCTCTAAATGCGAAGTCCCTAGTGGGGTCAGTGATGGCCAACCTATGTGGCAGCCACTACCCATTACACATGGCGATGGTAGAAGTGTCCAGCCAAAGGGTATTGATAGACAAAGCCTTCTCAGTGCCTAAATGTGTAAGACTGGCTCGGATGTCACATCATTCACACAAGCTGTTGAGGAAGATCCGAGGAACAGTGCCGAAAGCACAAAGGGACTACTTGAGTGAAATCTGGGGTGAAGAACTTCTAGGCTTGGAGAGCGAAAATACAAGTGACCACGAGAGACAAAACGTGATTGGGAAACCCATGGTAGGTGCTCCAAACTTGGAAGAAGTCGACGTGATGCACGAGAAGATGATGGAACTTGAGCTTCTCCTAGAAGCCTCGGGAGAACGCAATCTTAGGAGCATCGACCTCACACACGGGGATTGTCCATGCCACTGTCTAGCGCAGACAGTGTGGTACCCAGACCACGCCAATCTCTGCCTGATCTGGGATGTAGAAGAAATCAGGTCGTTGGGACTACCTGAGCATCAACAAAAAGTGACCATCTCGGTGGTGAGCACAATGCTGGCTCTACGATGGATGGAAGAAAACATAGCAAAGTATCGGGAATCGAAGACGCCAACAGCAGAGTCGATTCACGCGATAGATTACAGCAGGAGACTTGAGTTGTTCGAGACCGCATGCAAGGTATTCGCCATACCAATGGAAGTCAGACACATGTGGAGCCGCTTGAGATTCTTTCCTTGGTTTCGCGCGACGTTAACATCCTGGTTATATGTGGTGACGAAGGATCACATGAGGAAACATCAAAAGGAATATCGATAATTCCAGGCCGAGATAGGACCAGATGCCTTCAAGAGACCTCTGCTGACCCATCGAAATGCGATCACGACGGGGTGGAAAAGAGTGGGTAGAGTATCCAGAGACAACACTAGAGCGAGGGAGTCGATACTGGAGGAGGACCTGGCGAAGAATGTAAGCCTGAGTCTTCACAATTCCTTCTGTTTGAACCGGGAGTCGAAGGTGAAGAGCTTACCGAATCAAGGGAAGAGAATGCAAGAGCAAAGGGAGTGGATGCGATCCTATGAACAGCTGAAGGCCTGGGAGGAGATTGTGATCAGCTCCGATGACGAAGAGGCACTATTGAAACAGATCACAGTGTCAAATATATCTGGGTCGGGTACCTCGAGGGCGAAGAACACGAGGTGACCCGGTGGCTCAAAAGGAAAATTCTAGAGTCTTGAGTCTTGAGAGGGAGGGGGCTCGAGGGTGAACTCGGATGAAATCTGGGTTCACGAAAAAGAAATTTTAAAAAATGAGATTTTGTTATTAATATGCTAGATCTATTATATGAATCAAAGTGCTGCATGACAATTTCCTGATTGAAATAGGACAAAAGAAATTTTAAATTACCAGCTTAAAAAGCGAGAATTCATAGGCGCAGGTGTGTGCAGATTTTGATCGCTGTTTAGCGATAGTGTGAAAATTTTATATGGTTGTGAATTTTGGAAGGTAGATAAACTTAAGTCTGCTGCAAACTTCTGTAAATGACCACTGGCACTGTAGCTTGAGTGACATTCGGGCTTCTGGGGACTCACTGACAGAGACAGCACGCGATGAGGACATCGATCTTGAGTCCGGGGAGTATGTGCCAGTCGGTCATATCTGGAAGTTTGACCTTGAGGGACACGAAAATACGTAATTTTGGAGTGAAGTTTTTATTTTCAAAATTTCGAATGGAGCCTGTCATGCTCAGTTTTCTCGCACCAACTGAAAACACAAAGTGAAAAATCAGAACGACCGAATTTACAATTGCGGGAAAATACTTAAGAAAACAGCAGGAAATTGCTATTCGCAATTTCCAGATACAAAATAAGACACGAGTAGAGCTGTCTCATCCTGAAAGAGGAGGAGAGATAATCAAAAGAAGAGAGAACAACTATTCGAAACGAACCAGAGTCAGCCTTCAATGGAAAGGTGGACAGCTTGAGTGTCCCAATGGTTCATACAAAAACTCCAATTCTAGAGTCAGAATTTACTTCTGTTATCAAAACTGATTAGTATTGAACTTATCTAGTTATTTTATCCAATTCTCGAGTTGCTTTTCAATTTGATTACTCCTTGTACTCGAGTGCATCAACATGTGAGTCCCTAATTTAATTTTCTCGAGCGTGTTTTATGATTGTTATGTTGAGATAAGGCGAGTTTTAGGTTGATCCATCTGAAATGGATCAAAATTCCACTGTCCAATAAAAAGTAACTTAACGGATTGTTCCGACCCTGTTTTTAACGGCGTTCGTGTATTTTGTGTATTTTGAGACCTAAGTATGGGGACGTTCTTATTTTCTAGAGTGGGGGGATATTTTGGTAGTAGCCTTTAAGCTGTAACGGGTTCTAGTCTCATGTCGCAAGCGAACCGAATTGGCTCCGACCGTTTTGAGGTAGAAAAACACAAGAGATAGTGTCCCTGACTCTTGAGCCAATGGTTATACGGCCTATTTTTCTTAAGCCTCATATGTGAACGAAGTAGGCGACTGTTACATACCGGCGGGCACATGGAGAACTGAGACTGATGCCTGGAATGGCTACCACTCAGTTCCACTCGCTGAGGAGGATCGGCATCTTACTACCTTTATCACGGAATACGGCAGATACCGATACAAAGTGGCACCTCAAGGTTACCTGGCCTCGGGGGATGGCTATAACCAATGCTATGACAATATTATAGCCTCCATCCCCAGGAAGACTAAATGCGTGGACGACGCACTATTATGGGACGAGTTGCTCGAAGTATATTGGTGGAGAGTTATTGACTATCTGACGCTAATTGGTAACAGCGGAATCATCATAAATCCAAAGAAGTTCCAGTTTTGCGAGCGTGTCGTTGAATTTGCCGGCTTCCTTATTACAGATGACGATGTGAAACCACTGCCAAAGTATCTGGACGCCATAAAGAATTTTCCGCGACCTACAAACATCTCTGACATACGTGCTTGGTTTGGACTCGTCAACCAAGTGTCACACTACGCGCAGTTGACAGCACTCAGGACCCCATTTAAGCCATTATTCTCTCCAAAGACCAGATTCAGGTGGTACGACGCACTGGAGAACGCATTCCAGCAGTCCAAGGATGAAATCATTAAGGCCATCGAAACCGGAGTGAAAATATTTGACCCAAACCGCATCACCCTGCTCAGTCCGGACTGGTCTAAGGCGGGAATCGGATATTTCCTCTACCAAAAGTACTGTGCATGTCCCTCGACTACGACGGGATGCTACAGCAATGGCTGGAGGATAACCCTGGCTGGATCCCGCTTCCTCAAGAAAGCGGAACAAAACTACTGGCCAGTGGAAGGCGAGGCCCTTGCTGTCAAATGGGCTCTAGAAGACACACGATTTTTCACTCGGGGATGCAAGGACCTCCACATTCAGACGGACCACCGGCCGCTTGTCAAGCTTCTGGGCAACCGCGCACTAGATGAGATTGATAACAACCGACTTCTCTCATTTAAGGAGAAGACGATGCCGTGGAGATTCAAGATAGCATATGTGCCCGGCTGCAAGATCCCTGCGCCAGATGCCACTTCGCGACGCCCAGATGACAGAGCCGAGGACGATGAAAACGAATCTCACTTTATTGCCGATTTAAACGCCATGAGGGTTGTCGATGACATCGATCACTTCGAAGAAGAGCTTATAGCCGCCACCAGGTCCGGCTTGGCCCAGTTACACGCTGTCACGTGGGAGCGCGTGCGAGATGAAACCTCTCGGGATATTCACATGCTCCAACTAATGAACATGGCCGAAAATGGCTTCCCAGACACGCCCCAGCGAATGTCTCCTCAGCTCCTCGGTTTTTGGCGTTTTCGAGACAGTCTGTCGGCAATAGATGGAGTCATCACATCACGGAAACCGCACTGTCATTCCGCCAAGCCTCAGAAGTGAAGTTTGCCAGCATCTTCATAGCGCTCACCAAGGGGTCACTCAGATGATGAGCCGAGCTAACGCGTCGGTATTTTGGCCTGGAATCACCACGGACATCCAGGAGGTTCGTAAACAGTGTCGCACATGTGACTTCATATCACCCAGCCAACCGCATCTACCAGCCGCCGAGCCATTTGTTGCGGTGCTACCCTTCCAGGCAGTTGCAACCGATTATTTCAATGTGCGGGGAAAGAATTATCTCCTAACTGTTGACAGGTTTACCAATTGGCCCGATTTGAGACAGGCAAGCGCAGCCACCGCAGAGGCCGGAGCCGCTGGTCTGATAAAAGCGTTGCGGCAATTGTTCGTCCAATTTGGTGTACCAGAGCACTTGTCCAGTGACGGCGGACCGGAATACAAATCGCACATCATGAGGGATTTCATGTCGCGGTGGGGTATCACCCATCGACTATCTTCAGCTTACCATCCCCAGTCCAACGGCCGTGCAGAGGTTGCGGTAAAGGCCATGAAACGTCTTCTTGTGGACAATGTGGACGAAAGCGGAAACATAAATACAGATGCCGTTATGCGTGGCATGCTTTAGCTCCGAAACACACCAGAACGTGACAGCGGCCTGTCGCCTGCCCAGGTGCTTCTCGGTCGCTCTCTTCGTGACTCTTTTCCTGCACCACCTCCTTTTGCAACCAGAGTGTCAGTTTTTGATGAAACCAGCCCGGTCGATCATCATTGGAAGGACACATGGCGAGCGAAGGAAAATGCTCTTTGTGCTAGGCTGGCAAAGCAGGTTGATAGACTAGACAGGAATACACGCAAGCTTGCTCCTCTGTTTATAGGAGACTCAGTTAGGATTCAGAACCAAAGTGGCAATCACCCCAATAAGTGGGACAAGACTGGCATTGTTATTCAGATAGGTGACAATGACCAACACACCGTCCGGGTTGACGGTTCCCGCCGTCTCAGTCTACGCAACCGTAGCTTCCTGAAGAAATTCCAGAGTTTTGCCGTCCGCGCAGAAGGAGAATTCCGTTCCATACCTCCACATCGGGAGCCACTCGACACTGATCTTCGCCCTCTCTGGAAACACGTACCTTACCCGATGATTATATGGCGCCCCAAAGAAACCAACACAATATCATCAGCAAACACGGTGTGCGGGAGATCGAGGAGTCCGCCACTCCAGCTCCAGTGGACAAACTCCACGAAATCGGTCGAACCGCCCGCACCGCATCTGACTTCGTCAACCCTCCCGCTAGATCGGACATCACATCGCCGGAACCGAAAGCCAGCGATCCACCCACATCACACCCAGACGCAACGCCAGTACCAGCCCAAGTCGCTAACCCTGCGCTCGATACGATTTTATGCAGACCGAAGAGGATCCGCCGCCCGCCTCCCAAGTTTGGTGGTGACGATGCATGGACGTCAGGCGCATTCATCACGAATCCTAAATCAGGGTCCTCGTATGCGTCTGTCGTTAAAGGCGCACCGTGCCAGCAAGGCGTTTATTGCGCCTCCAACGACTTGGGGGGGATGTCCGAGTAGAAGGACCCTTGTTATGTACTCTGTTTTTACGTATTGTATTTGTAACTTGTGTTAACTAATTGTCACGTCTTTCGTCGTTTCAGAATTAACATTGTGTGAAACGGATTGATGTTTTGACACATTGCATGCTTTTGCAAGCACAGATATAATTGTATATGTTGGATGTATTTTTAAGATTTTTGCACCCACTAAGGCAGAGGATGCATTCCTCAAACAGTGCAAAACTTGTTTTTGTTCTTATAAAGTTTATTGTGTCCGAGTATGATTCGTTCAGTTTCTCGCTTAGTTTCTCTGCTAGTTTCTTGATGGTTTTTGTAGAGCCTGGTACTGCTCCTCCGGTACACGCAAAAGTTAGTGCAACAAAGCTGCTGTGTTCCACATCCAGAGTTCTTTGTTGGTATTTTCATGTTTTGACACTCTCATGATATTTGTAGGCGTCAGATAGTTTTGGGGCAGGATTTAGCATGGGGGTTGAAAAGTTTTACATCAAAAAATTTTCGGCTGATTCGGCCTCCCCAGCGTCCATTTGCCCTGATGACAAGTCGAGCGGTATCTTCAGTAGTGGTTTTTTCTTGTGAAAGCTTTCGCCTTCCAACGATTGAATCTTCGGCTCTATTTCAACATCAAGGCGTACTTCGTCTAGGAGTGTTGCAAAGGTATCGCGAATTTCGTTGTCTTAGGCGAGTGTATCCACCTTTGGGACAGTGTAGAGAGTGGGTCAGTAAGAACGGTTGTCCACATGGGCATGTATGTGGGGTGTTTGGTGGTTCCCATCCATATCTCAGATGTAATATCTTTAAAATCTGATTTGTTGAGGGGAAAAATTGTATCTTTTCAAGGGTAGCACGCTTAGCCAATTCGACGCTCCTTTCTGTGACGCTAGACTTTTTTCCATAATTTTAGCCTTTTTTGAGAGTGTGATGTTCTGTCTCTCAGTTTTGATGTTTCTATTTATCAGAGTTTGTTCCGTTTCAGCTATTTCTGGATCACTGTTCTCTAACGGAACACAATGGGCTTGTGACCACTCATAATTTCTGGATAAGTCCGTGTTACTGAGGATGTCTAGTCCTCTCATTCTTAGTGGTAGTGCAAAAAGGTTGGGATCTTCATCGGTTATATGGTTTTCACCAGTAATACTAGGAAGTAGCTGATGTCTTACATTTTTCTGAATTTCATCCATTTTCTTAAACTCTTCCGGAGTTGTTCTGGTGAGAAAGCTTAATTTATTTTGAACTCCCTTTGTGTAGCAGGAGTACGCATTTTGTGGTGATGTTTTAGCTTTTTAGAAAGCTTTTCAGTTAGGTTAGCTGTCTTTTCAATTTGGCTTTCCATGTATTTATGGCATGCTGATGGTATTCCTATAACCAGTCCAAGGACTCTAAAACCGTCTACCATTGTAATATTTGTGCCTTCGAATACTTTTATGGCGCTGTCACCACGGTTTTCTTTTACTATGAGTTAACACTTGGAACGCTTCAGATTGTATCCGAAAGCCTTTCCGTGCACATCCAGGTTGTCCAGTATTGCGCGGAGACTCCTAAGATCACCTGCAGCGCTTCCATCATCTGCGTACAATTTTTGAGTGACATTTGATTTTTGCAGGAGCTCAATCAGTGGGATTATCCCAATTACGTACAAAGCCATTGCTAGAGGTTCAGCTTGAGTTGTGCCTTCGGTAGATGTCAAGACCGTGCTATTGACATATACATTTGAGGGATGATTATATGAGTTGGCCAGTGCAAGATGTAGCGCCGGACAAAGGATTTCTACATTTTTTAGAGCAAGGTCTCTTTTGAGCGAGTTGAAGTCATTTTCTGCATCAATAAGTAGTATGGCGTCCGTTTCCAATTTTTTCAAACTCGTTCCTCAAGCTGTGGATAGCATATTCGATTCCACACTTCTGGCCTAAGCAGAGTTGGATTTTTTTTCCGAGATTTTTAAGGTCTGATTTAATACATTGGGTGATTGTTTTGCCAATTATTCTTCTCAGAACTTCGCTTATACCAATGGGCCGTACCCCTGGAGTTTTTTCCAGAGATATCAGGCGACACGAGTTGTACGCCGTTAGGTTTTCATGGGGGAGAACTTTAGTTGCTATTGTATAGGATAGTTTGTATAGCAATGATCGGAACAAGTAACATGAATAATTTACAAAATACACTAACTCTTTCAATTCTAAGAAAAATACTTACAGCACAGCAATCATCCGGTACAAGGCAAATACACCAAAAAAAACAGACATAACGACAGTTTTTGAAATGGAAAAATCCCCTTTCGAATAAAAAAAACAGGTGCTGGACGGATTCGAACATAGGACATTTACCATCTAGTACTTTTCTCAAAAACCAAGTGTAACGAAAAAACTAAAATTAAATCAAGAGTTTAAAACAGTCGACTTAGCAGTCTTTGTTAACTCGAACATTTTTGGTATAAATTGATTGATTTTTTGTTTTGCTACTATAGAAAACAAAAATGTAATCTTTTCTAGTTTACACGGTGTACTTGAGCTTTTTCTTGCTTTAAACATTGATTTGATTATAAATTAGTTCGTTGAATGTGTTTAGTAATTCAGTTTTGCGTTTTTGCCAATTTTGTTTTTGCTGAGTTCTGGTTTTCAATTTCTTTCCCGGAGTTTTCCTGATTTCATGTGAAAATTTGAAGTCATCTAAGATGGTTGTCAATTGTCAAACTGGCATATAACACTCGACCTCATTTTGCAGTTGCGAAATAAGTTAAGAAAAAAGGGGTGGGGTAGTTGCTATTTATAAAACTCAAAACGCTGGCTTAACGGTCGTGTAAGTGTCAGTTGAAATTATTGGCTATGATTGTCGTCGCAAGGCTGCTTTAGGATGAGGCTCTCGTTGTCGTGAATCTTCGTTTGCTGGTTGATTGCAATAAACCGGACTAACAGGTGCTAGTCTAATGGCTGGTATTGACACAAATTTTGTCTCTTATTTTGACGGTTTAAACGCGGGTCTGGCCATCATCGGTTGGTTTGTTTTCTGTGATCCGTCCAATTGGCCAGATTCCTCGTGGCGTCATATCCTGAAGAATTCAGACATTTTCTCCTATTTTGATAGGCGGCGTATTCTTTGTCCATCGTTGTCTTGGCAGTAGCGTTAGTATAAACTCCTTCATCAAGCGTTTCCAAGTATGGGTTGCAATTTGTGTGCGAAATTACATTGTTGACTGAGTGTTGAGGGCTGTTGGGTTTGTAGAGGTGGCATGCTGGCATATGCTCTGCCGAGAAGAAAATGATTTGGGGTGAGGGCTTCAACACTATCGGGCAATGATGAATCCAAGTGATGGGTCTTGCATTCATGAAGTGTTCAACTTCGCAAAGAATGGTGTTGATTATGTCGTCTGTTAGAATCTGGCTTCCTATGATGGCATAAAACGAGTCTTCGACTAATCTTATGAGTCGTTCCCATACACCTCCGAAATGAGGAGCACATGCAGGGTTGAAAGTCCAGTCAATCTGATGGTTGGCGTAGAATTATCGTGTAACATCGGCGTCGAAGTGTCTGTTGAGTTCTTTTTCGGCTGCGGTGAACTTTGTACCGGTGTCAGAAACAATTTTGGCTGGTTGTCCTCTGCGTGCGAAGAATCGCCTTGCGGTTTTGATGAAGGCGTCGGCTGATTGTATAGCAATGGTCGGAACAAGTAACATGAATAGTTTACAATTACACTAACTCTTTCAGTTACAAGAAAAATACTTACAGCACAGCAATCATCCGGTACAAGGCAACTAAACCAAAAAAAAAACATTTGAAAAAAAACAGACATAACGACAGTTTTTGAAACGGAAAAATCCCCTTTCGAATAAAAAAAACAAGTGCTGGACTGATTCGAACATAGGACATTTACCATCTAGTACTTTTCTCAAAAACCACGTGTACCGAAAAAACTAAAAATAAATCAAGAGCTTACAACAGTCGACTTAGCAGTCTTTGGTCACTCAAACATTTTTGGTACAAATCGATTGAGTTTTTCTTTTGCTACTATAGAAAACGAAAATGTAATCTTTTCTAGTTTACACGGTGTACTTGAGCTTTTTCTTGCTTTAAATGTTCATTTGATTATAAGTTAGTTGGTTGCACATATTTAGTAATTCAGTTTTGCGCTTTTTCCAATTTTTTATTTGCTGAGTTCTGGTTTTCAATTTCTTTCCCGGAGTTTTCCTGATTACATGTGAAAAGTTGAAGTCATCTAAGATGGTTGTCAATTGTCAAACTGGCATATAACACTCGGCCTCATTTTGCAGTTGCAAAATAAGTTAAGAAAAAAGGGGTGGGGTAGTTGCTATTCATAAAACTTAAAACGCTGACTTAACGGTCCTGTAAGTGTCAGTTGAAGTTATTGGCTATGGTTGTCGTAGCAAGGCTGCTTTAGGGTGAGGATCTCGTTGTCGTGAATCTTCGTTTGCTGGTTGATTGCGATAAACCGGACTAACAGGTGCTAGTCTAATGGCTGGTATTGACACATTTTTGTCTCTTATTTTGACGGTGTAATTGCGGGTCTGGCCATCATCGGTTGGTTTGTTTTCTGTGATCCGTCCAATTGGTCAGATTCCTCGTGGCGTAATATCCTGAAGAATTCAGACATTTTCTCCTATTTTGATAGGCGGCGTATTCTTTGTCCATCGTTGTCTTGGCAGTAGCGTTAGGATAAACTCCTTCATCAAGCGTTTCCAAGTATGGGTTGCAATTTGTGTGCGAAATTACATTGTCGACTGAGTGTTGAGGGCTGCTGGGTTTGTAGAGGTGGCATGCTGGCGTATGCTCTGCCGAGAAGAAAGTGATTTGGGGTGAGGGCTTCAACATTATCGGGCGATGATGAAACTGTAGTGATGGTTCTTGCATTCATGAAGTGTTCAACTTCGCAAAGAATGGTGTTGATTATGTCGTCTGTTAGAATCTGGCTTCCTATGATGGCATAAAACGAGTCTTCGACTGATCTTATGAGTCGTTCCCATACACCTCCGAAATGAGGAGCACATGCAGGGTTGAAAGTCCAGCCAATCTGATGATTGGCGTAGAATTATCGTATAACATCGGCGTCGAAGTGTCTGTTGAGCTCTTTTTCGGCTGCGGTGAACTTTGTACCGGTGTCAGAAACAATTTTGGCTGGTTGTCCTCTGCGTGCGAAGAATCGCCTTGAGGTTTTGATGAAGGCGTCGGCTGATTGTATAGCAATGGTCGGAACAAGTAACATGAATAGTTTACAAATACACTAACTCGTTCAGTTACAAGAAAAATACTTACAGCACAGCAATCATCCGGTACAAGGCAACCAAACCAAAAAAAAAGCATTCGAAAAAAAAACAGACATAACGACAGTTTTTGAAACGGAAAAATCCCCTTTCGAATAAAAAAGACAAGTGCTGGACGGATTCGAACATAGGACATTTACCATCTAGTACTTTTCTCAAAAACCACGTGTACCGAAAAAACTAAAAATAAATCAAGAGTTTACAACAGTCGACTTAGCAGTCTTTGGTCACTCGAACATTTTTGGTACAAATCGATTGAGTTTTTCTTTTGCTACTATAGAAAACGAAAATGTAATCTTTTCTAGTTTACACGGTGTACTTGAGCTTTTTCTTGCTTTAAATGTTCATTTGATTATAAGTTAGTTGGTTGCACATATTTAGTAATTCAGTTTTGCGCTTTTTCCAATTTTTTATTTGCTGAGTTCTGGTTTTCAATTTCTTTCCCGGAGTTTTCCTGATTACATGTGAAAAGTTGAAGTCATCTAAGATGGTTGTCAATTGTCAAACTGGCATATAACACTCGGCCTCATTTTGCAGTTGCAAAATAAGTTAAGAAAAAAGGGGTGGGGTAGTTGCTATTCATAAAACTTAAAACTCTGACTTAACGGTCCTGTAAGTGTCAGTTGAAGTTATTGGCTATGGTTGTCGTAGCAAGGCTGCTTTAGGGTGAGGATCTCGTTGTCGTGAATCTTCGTTTGCTGGTTGATTGCGATAAACCGGACTAACAGGTGCTAGTCTAATGGCTGGTATTGACACATTTTTGTCTCTTATTTTGACGGTGTAATTGCGGGTCTGGCCATCATCGGTTGGTTTGTTTTCTGTGATCCGTCCAATTGGTCAGATTCCTCGTGGCGTAATATCCTGAAGAATTCAGACATTTTCTCCTATTTTGATAGGCGGCGTATTCTTTGTCCATCGTTGTCTTGGCAGTAGCGTTAGGATAAACTCTTTCATCAAGCGTTTCCAAGTATGGGTTGCAATTTGTGTGCGAAATTACATTGTCGACTGAGTGTTGAGGGCTGCTGGGTTTGTAGAGGTGGCATGCTGGCGTATGCTCTGCCGAGAAGAAAGTGATTTGGGGTGAGGGCTTCAACATTATCGGGCGATGATGAAACTGTAGTGATGGTTCTTGCATTCATGAAGTGTTCAACTTCGCAAAGAATGGTGTTGATTATGTCGTCTGTTAGAATCTGGCTTCCTATGATGGCATAAAACGAGTCTTCGACTGATCTTATGAGTCGTTCCCATACACCTCCGAAATGAGGAGCACATGCAGGGTTGAAAGTCCAGCCAATCTGATGATTGGCGTAGAATTATCGTATAACATCGGCGTCGAAGTGTCTGTTGAGCTATTTTTCGGCTGCGGTGAACTTTGTACCGGTGTCAGAAACAATTTTGGCTGGTTGTCCTCTGCGTGCGAAGAATCGCCTTGAGGTTTTGATGAAGGCGTCGGCTGATTGTATAGCAATGGTCGGAACAAGTAACATGAATAGTTTACAAATACACTAACTCGTTCAGTTACAAGAAAAATACTTACAGCACAGCAATCATCCGGTACAAGGCAACCAAACCAGAAAAAAAAGCATTCGAAAAAAAAAACAGACATAACGACAGTTTTTGAAACGGAAAAATCCCCTTTGGAATAAAAAAGACAAGTGCTGGACGGATTCGAACATAGGACATTTACCATCTAGTACTTTTCTCAAAAACCACGTGTACCGAAAAAACTAAAAATAAATCAAGAGTTTACAACAGTCGACTTAGCAGTCTTTGGTCACTCGAACATTTTCGGTACAAATCGATTGAGTTTTTCTTTTGCTACTATAGAAAACGAAAATGTAATCTTTTCTAGTTTACACGGTGTACTTGAGCTTTTTCTTGCTTTAAACGTTCATTTGATTATAAGTTAGTTGGTTGCACGTGTTTAGTAATTCAGTTTTGCGTTTTTTCCAATTTTTTATTTGCTGAGTTCTGGTTTTCAATTTCTTTCCCGGAGTTTTCCTGATTACATGTGAAAAGTTGAAGTCATCTAAGATGGTTGTCAATTGTCAAATTGGCATATAACACTCGACTTCATTTTGCAAAGCAAAATACGTTAAGAAAAAAGTGGTGGGGTAGTTGCTATTTATAAAACTAAAAACGCTGGCTTAACGGTTGTGTAAGTGTCAGTTGAAGTTATTGGCTATGGTTGTCGTCGCAAGGCTGCTTTAGGGTGAGGATCTCGTTGTCTTGAATCTTCGTTTGCTGGTTGATTGCGATAAACCGGACTAACAGGTGCTAGTCTAATGGCTGGTATTAACACAATTTTGTCTCTTATTTTGACGGTGTAATTGCGGGTCTGGCCATCATCGGTTGGTTTGTTTTCTGTGATCCTTCCAATTGGCCAGATTCCTCGTGGCGTCATATCCTGAAGAATTCAGACATTTTCTCCTATTTTGATAGGCGGGGTCTTCTTTCTCCATCGTTGTCTAGGCAGTAGCGTTAGGATAAACTCCTTCATCAAGCGTTTACCAATATGGGTTGCGATTTGTGTGCGAAATTACATTGTCGACTGAGTGTTGAGGGCTGCTGGGTTTGTAGAGGTGGCATGCTGGCGTATGCTCTGCCGAGAAGAAAGTGATTTGGGGTGAGGGCTTCAACATTATCGGGCGATGATGAAACTGTAGTGATGGTTCTTGCATTCATGAAATGTTCAACTTCGCAAAGAATGGTGTTGAATATGCCGTCTCTCAGAATCTGGCTTCCTATGATGGCATAAAACGAGTCTTCGACTGATTGATCTTATGAGTCGTTCCCATACACCTCCGAAATCAGGAGCACATGCAAACTGGAGGTCTATTCAATCTGATGGTTGGCGTAGAATTATCGTGTAACATCGTCGTCGAAGTGTCTGTTGAGTTCTTTTTCGGCTGCGGTGAACTTTGTTCCGGTGTCAGAAACGTTTTTGGCTGGCTGTCCTCTGCGTGCGAAGAATCGCCTTGAGGTTTTGATGAAGGCGTCGGCTGATTGGACCTGGGACATCTCAAGATGTACGGCTCGTATTGTTATGCAAGGCATTATAACGCCGTAGCGTTTTTTGTAGGTTACTGCGGTTTTCGAAGCAAACAGTCCAAAGAGATGTAATCCTGTTTTTTGAAACGGGAAGGGTTTATCTTCCGGAAATCTGAAGGTGGGTAGGGACGCAAGTTCCGGCTGTAGTCCAGTTGCGTGTTGCCGTCGGCGGTCGTAACAATTTTTTATGATCTTGTCAATGTGTGCGCAAACACAGAGAATCCAATACCGGTTTTGAAGAATATTTTTCAGTGCTTGCGTGGCAAATGCTGGTTGTCTTTGTGGGTTTGTCGTATAAAGAGGCGAGCTGCTGGGTGGTTTACATCAAGGATAATTGGGTGCTTTAAGCAATAGTCCAATTGAGATTTCTCGAGGCGTCCACTTGCTCGCAAGAGTCCGTCTTCGTCTAGAAATGGTGACAGATGTCGAAGTCTGCTAGTTGTGTTGATTGGTTTGTTTTGCGTCAATGCGTTGACCTCTGGGTTGAAGCTGTCTCGTTGCGTCTGCTTGAAGATAAAATTCTTTGCGGCAATCATGTTGTTGCTTGTCAGGTCGGTGATCGGGTTTTCGTTGCGGGAGTGTAGTCCTTTATCTTAAGAAATCCTGGCGGCACGCATCACGTATGCGATTGTTCGGAGAATTCTTGTCAATTAGGAGAATCTGCTGTAGTCGATGGGACTTTGTACTGTCTTTTCGGTGGAAGCTTGAAAAGCTAGCACTGGAGTTGTTGCCATTTCATCCATGTGTCCAGTTCGATCGTTGAGTTGCAAGGTATCCGTATTGGCGTCATTTAATTGTAGTTTCGGCCATTTGCATTCTGGTTCACATATAAACTTTGGTCCGGTGAACCATCTTGACTTGTTACTGAATTCTTTCAATTGGAGTATTCCACGGGTTCCGTCGTCTGCTGGGTTTAGGGGTCCTGGGCAATGTTTCCATTGACTCGCTTGAGTGCTTTCCAAACTTTCTGCAATTCTGTGAGCCACAAAAGTTTGTTGCCGTTTAGCAGATCCCTGTATTCATTGAAGCGCTGTTGTGCTGTCGGTCCACATATGCGTAGAGCTGATGTTAATCCTTTGTTCTCTGCGAATGAACTTTGCGAGGCGAGCACCAAAAACTGCGGCTTGTAGTTCCAATTTAGTTTTGGTGTGTTGTTTTAGAGGAGCCACTCGAGCCGTTCCTAGAACAAAGGCGCTGCTGATTTGCCGAGTGACACTGTTGCTGTATACAAAATAAGCGACTGCTGCTAGAGCGCTGTAGGAGTCATCTGAAAAAACATGAAAAGCGATGTTGTCGTAGCTGTATCCAAAATAGTGTCGAGGTATTTCCACTATCTGTAGATAGTTTCTCTCGTCGAGAAGCTCAGAAAGTTCTGGTATCAATTCTCGTGTAATTTGGTCGTCCCACTTCACTCCTTTCCTCCAAATTGCTTGCTGATTATTCGTAGTCGAATAGTAATAGGTGCTGCTATTCCAATTGGGTCAAAGATTGAAGAAGCTGCGCGATTTATGTTCCGTTGTGTAGGTTTCTTCTGGGCGAGTTCGTGTAATTTGTCAGTTGTGAAACTGAGTGTATCATTACTTACTCTCCATCTTATTCCGAGAACTCGCTTGAAGATTTTGTGGTCCTTGATTTCGTCTACGGTGATGGATCCATGTTCTTCTTGTATCTTTTGCAGAATTCTATAATCCGTGGTGATCCACTTCGTCAGGTTGAAGCTTTCTTGTTGTAGCACGTGTCGAAGGTCTTCTATGATTTTCACTGCGGTGTCAATTTCGTCGATGGCTTTGAAGACGTCGTCCATGTAGAAGTTCTCGTAGACAAGTTTTTGATGTGGGGATGGCTTTCAGCATTGTCGTCTGCGCAAGTTCTCAAAGCATAAATTGCAGAAGTTGGAGAATATTTGGCTCCAAAATTGAATCGAGTGTACAAAAAAATTAAGGTTCTTCCGCTCCCCAGAGGAAACAAAGAAATTTTCTGTTTTCGGGGTTAACAGAAACATGCATATACATGCCTTCAATGTCGGCAGTGATGGGATGCTTTCGTTCGCGAAATCTGGTCATTACTCCTAGTAGATTGCAGAGCAAGTCAGGTCCAGTGAGAAGCATATCAGTCAGACAAATTCCTTTAGATTTGGATTCGGCATTGGAAACACGGCGAAGTTTTCCTGGCTTGTTTGGGTTGATTACGTCATGTTCAGGTAAAATCCATCCTGTCGAAGGTATTTTGTCTGGCTATAATTTCCTTTTGTAGTGCTTGCTGAGATCCTGGTCAATTTAATTTTGGTAGAGAGCCAACTTTTCTGAATTCTTTTTAAGTTGTATTTTTATCCGGTTGTTTTGGGCAATTGATGCTTTATAGTTGTTGGGAATATTTGCATTTGGTTTCCACAGAAGTGAAAGTTGATATCGGTTAACGTATAATGATATGGTTTTCCGAAGTGTTTGCATGGCGTGTCTTTCTTCCGATGAAATCGTTTTTTCAGGTGATGTGGCGTAGGTTTCAATTCACCAGAATGAAGCGAGAAGATCCGAGACTTGTGTGTCGTCAGTTGATATCTGTATTGGGGTGGCTGTTGCTTGGTGGCGTGAGAAGTATCCAATGTCGTTGTTCGGTCCTGCTATTGTCCATCCTAGGGCTGTAAGGACTGCTCGATGAACATTTTGATTTCCTTTGATGATGGTCATCGGGCTGATGATGTCAACATTGTCCTCCGTTCCAATCACGAGGGCTACGTCGTTGTTGTTGAAGCCTGGAAAACAAATATCTTTAAGGTGGTCGTATTGGCTGCAGATGTCGTTCAAATTTTCGAGCTCTGCTGCATTCAAGTTGAGGTTCTCTTTGATTAAAACATTAGTTAGTTCAAACGCTAAAGTGTTATTTCCAAATGAATGAACTGTAATATCCTCTATCGTTTGCGAGTTGATGAAACCTCCAACGAGAAGTTGTTCCTGATGGTTCGTTTCCTCCAGTTGAAGATATGCTGCTGTCGGTTGCGATATCTAGCTGTTTATACTTCCTGTATCAAAAAAGGCGTATACATTAGGGTATATGTTGCGGTGTCGTAATGTTACTGGTAACAGTAGCAGCAGTGAGCTGTTGATTCTTGATATCTTCTTTTGGCTGCCAAGATGGTTGACTTGATTCGGTCGCTGGTTTGGATTAAACTTTCGTGTTCTTTGTTTTCGTTGTTTGTCGTGTAGAGTTGCTGATTACTTTTGCTGCATGTGTGCTTTGATTGGGCAGTCTTTCACTTGATGTTGGCCAAGGCAATTGTAACAAACTTTCTTTTCCGAAACGAGTCTCTTCTTCTCTTCCAAAGTTGAATTCTGATACTTGCTCCAGTATGCTGGGTGGTGAGTTTGTCCGTCGAAGGGACATGGGGACCGGGCATTGGTACTCCGGTTTTGAGAAGTCTTCTGTGAAGGCTGGTTGGTTGATGGTCGAGATCAATTGGCGTGTCGAAGTCTTGGCGCTATTTGTTGTCGATCGCTCAAAACTAGGGTCATTTGCTGCGGTTGCATTGGTGGTAAATGATCGCATGCTAATGCAAACTGTTTTATCCAGTTGTTGAAGGCGATGAGGTTAGGCTGGTCGATGTTCTGGGCGGTGATGTACTGTGTCCCATGAAGCTGCTGATGGTGTTGCAGTTTGCTGACGGCAAATTGTATGTATATTGTAGAGTTCAAATCGTCTTTGAACCCAAGCGTCTGCAACGTCTCAACCATGTTACTGATGAATGTGGAAAATTCCATGTACGAATCCCTGCGATGAGTTGACTGTTGCTTGAAGCTCGGTATTCTGTTGATGAAGTCATTGATGATGATGTCGGGTCGTCCATATCGTCGTCGTAGTTCATGGAGGGCAGCGCTGTACATAGTGCTATTGCAGGAGTAACCAGAAATAGCATGATTTGATTTTCCAGTCGTTAAAGTCTGCAGATGAGTCATCTTTTCGGCGTCCGAGATGGGTTGATTGTGGATTGTTGCTTCGAAGAGTCCGAACCACATGCTCCATTTCATAGGATTTCCGTCGAAAGGCTCAATTTTTACTTTTGGGGGTCTAGTCATGAGACTGTAGTTTGTTTGCGACTGTCCGTTACTTGATGTCTGAGAATCTGCTGCTGAGATGAACTGCTGTTCTTTAACTATGTTGAGGCTGAGGCTCGCGTTGGTGGTGTCATGTTTTGTTTGTTGAAGAGGTGGTCTGTTTATTTCGAAACCTGTCTGGAGGACTTGCTGCTGGGTATCTTGGCTATCTGAGGAGTTTTGGTCCTCTACTGTTTGCTGAGCTGATGATCCGAGCTGATGGCTGCTGCTGGATTTTGTTGACGTCTGGCTAGAGTCCCTATATAGTATTGGCTGTTGTTGCACTGAATCAGCTGTGTGTGGGGCTTGAACTGTCGTGGCATTAGTGTTCTGCTGTGTGTAGTTGTCTCTGCTGTATTTTCTTGTAGCATCTGTCTAAATTCATCCATGATGTCGTCGTGTTTGTCTTGTATATAAGTGAAGCGGTTGATGAGATCATCCGCAGTGGCATGCTCAGTCGGGTGGTCTACAAGGTACGTAGTGGCGTCTTCGAAATTGCTGAGAATTTTCTTCATCTCGGTTTCTGAGTCAGCTATGTTGTATTTCGTATTAATGTCATTGCTGGCTTTTTGTACTCGTCTGAAGAGGCGCTCTAGTGGGGCGATGAGAAGATTTCTCTGGGAGAGAGGAGAGAGTGGTTTTATTTTTCATGGCTAGTTTGTCGTAGCTGATCGTTGTTGTCGTTGCAGTTGCTGTAGTTGTCGTATCCAGTCAAAGTTTTGACCAACTTTGTTAGTTGTTGTCCTAAGTAGCTAGACCCAAACTTAAAAGGAACGAAACAAAAGAACAATGGTGCAAAAAATAAATTTTCAACTAAGTTAACGAAAAAAAGAATAAGCAATTGAAAGTTACAAATGCTTGATAGTAGTTCGTTCCGATACTTAAACAGGCGGAAAATAATATAAACCAAACGTAAAGTTAACGTTCCTTTACCAAAGTTAAGCTATGGGGATTCTGAATTGTTAAACCGATTTTTTTTCCTTAAGCAACTGCAAAACGAGCGTGTTCCTTGGTTGGCACTAAAGACAAACTGTGCTTCCAGCCTGGTCAAGGGGTAGAGCAAGGATGTGGTTTCTGGCAATTTATCTGAGTGCCATATAGAAAACTAAAATGTAAATTTTTCTAGTTTAAACGGTGTACTTGAGCATTTTCTTGCTTTAAACAATGATTTGATTATAAATTAGTTGGTCGCACATGTGTGGTAATTCTGTTTTGCATTTTTCCCAATTTTGTTTTTGCTGAGTTCTGGTTTTCATATTCTTTCCCGGAGTTTTCCTGATTACATGTGAAAAGTTGAAGCCATCTGAGAAGGTTGTCAATTGTCAAATTGGCATATAACAGCTACAAATGGGACTGATTTATCATTTTGGTACTTGTGAATACAATCATTTTATAATTGACTAGAGGTCATTTACGCGCACTACAAACCTCTTACGTGCTTTTACTCTGAAAAACTTCCAAATTTAAATAATGACCTCTATCCTATTATAAAAAAGGGTAAAACCTATTAGAACAATAGAAACAGAAAAATAAAACAAACGAAAGCCACAAAAAATGGGAAATGTTGAAAATGACTAAAAAAAAACTTTGATAAAACCCTCTTACGGTCAAATTTCAAACATTGACAGAAAAAATTTCTGTTTGACAAACAGAGCAAGAAGAGTCCACTAAGCCGATAAAAAAAAGTTTGAAAGTCAAAAAATAATTCAAATTAATTGAGACCAAAAATTATTTTAAACCCACCTCATCGTCGAAACAACACCCTCAAACCAAAATTCCGCTCGTCGTGCGATATAACGCAAAATCGATAAAACGAAATCCGAAAAGCCGAAACTGAGGAAGAAGAAAAACGCTAAAAATTTTTTTTTAAACAAATCGATCGTAAAATTACAAACAAGATAAGAAGAAAATTTTGATCAAAAGAGATAATATGCAAAACAAAGCGGTTTTTTGTAGATAATAGGCTTCCAGGAAATGAATCCAGAAGAAAAGGTTTTTGTGAGCGTACTTATTTCAGGAAAAATGTCTAGCACCCGATCGCAAAACTTTTTTTTATCGCAAATTTAAATAGTAGTAAACTAATAAAAAATTAAGAAAAACCAAGCCAAACTGTATAACACATTTTGAATATCGCTAAAAGATGCCAAAACAATTTAATGTAGTAAAAAAACAGCATTGAATAAAAAAATTTGATCAAGCGGAACAAAGCAGAAACCCTCTAAGGCAAAAAACTCAAACACAGAGGCGAAGCGGACCTTTTAAGGCGATACCGAACATATACAGCAAGGCAAGCTAACAGACAGAAAATGATAAGGCCACTAAGTCGAAAAAAAAACACAATTGAAACATTTCAGAAATTTGTCTGGAATAATGTTCAGTGCGACAAATTGAACTGCATTAAAACTTTTATAAGAAATTTAAAATTATAATTCAAACGTTGTCGCACATTTTGTGCATCATCAGGATTAAAATTTTTACAATATTTACAAATCAATCATAGATCTGAAACATGATAAACATGTCTAAAAATGCTTTAAAACTTTTTGACCAATCAAATTTAAACAACTGTAATTACATAGTAAATTACGTAATCAATAATAACATTTTTCTGTAGATTTGTGATATTTTTGTTACAAAATTTCGATTTGTAAATATTTTTGATTTTGACATGTCAGTTTTTCGACATTGTTAACTTTTAGCCATGTTATACATAGACTATAAGCTTAGTGTTAACTCCCGGCTCCTGAATTTATCGCGTGTGTTGATCCTCGGCCTCTCCCTCCAAATATGCAAAGCCTCTAGTGTGAGTAGCTTATGAGTGTTGGCTGTTTGGTCTATAATCTCTACCGCCTACCTCCTTATTACACTCTAACAAGTGTTGCCCTACTGAAGAGTCCTCTTTGCGGTGTTCATCGACCCTCGTGGCTAAGTGTCTGACTGTTTGGCCGACATAGGTGGAGTTACATCACTACATGTAAGCTTATACACCACTTTGGATCTCAGTTCACGAGCAAAGGAATTTTTGAGAGATGGCAAGCATGTTTTCAATTTTCTTGTTGTAAAAATTACTTGTGCCCCGGATATTTGCCGAACGTTTGCCGCTTGAGATGGATTGCCTCGATTTTGCATTGTCAAAAGGGGGGATCTATCGAAATGAATAAGGTTAGTATTGCAAAGAACGTGGCCAAAACAATCGAATGTAAAAAATCATCGATAGAAAATTTATCAAGCGGTAACAAAGCAGAAATTACCTTAGCAGAAACCCTTCAAGGTGAAAAAACTCAAAAACAAAGACGACGCAGAGCATCTCATTAATTGCGATAACACACAGATACAGCATTGCAGGCTAGCAGATAGAAAATACAAAAGCCACTAAGTCCAAAAAATTAAAACATTTCCAAACAGCACCTACAAAAATTCAGAAATTTGTCCGGAATGATGTTCAGTGAGACAAAACACGTCTACAAACACAATAACAAGCGCTTAAAAGGAATTCGGACATAATAAATGAGCAGCAACTGAGCCAACAAAAGTTACTTAGACTCCCGTCGAGCAAAATTGTTTCCCTTTGAAAATCTTCGGAAAATTGTGAAAACCTAAATTTTTACGCTGCCCCCTCCGTTAACACACTAGAGCATAAAAAATATGATTTTCTTGAAAAAATGCAAATTAGGTCACTTACTCGATGAAACAAAAAACGAAAAATTTGAGGAGCAACGAGCTAAAAAATTAAAAAGAAACAAGGATAGCCGGTTACTAATCAAGTAGAACAGAATCTTCGGACCATATTCTCTAAAAAATCTACAAGATAAAACTTTTTTCACGTTAGTTTTTCAGCGTGAGGTGATAACAAAATCTGATGTAAAACTATCACAGTGATACAGGCAAATAGATACAAAATTTTTTCAGAAAAATGCCTAGAAAAACAAAAAAAGAAAAATTCAAAAGATTTCAATTTTATTTAAAATTTTCTCAACACAGCGTATACTTTTTCGAAAGTTTTTTTAATGCCATTTGAACCACGACTGAAATGGCTTTAATATGATGTATAATCAATAGCAAAAAGTTCGGAGAGACAAAATTAAATAAAAAGAGCAATTGACCTATTTTGGAAAAATTTGCACCCAAAATGTAATTTTTCAGTCCAATTTTGTGTTCCAAGGTTGTCTGAAACAAAAATTGCATGCAAGATCTGTCGAAATGGTTTGATGCTCTTTTTAAATAATTCTGTCTGTCCGAATTTTTTGCAATTCTCTATACCACTCAACCCAGTCCGATGACTACTTGTGCTAGCTGATTTTGGCGTTGAAAACAAAAAAAAAATTAAAACCCAACCGGATCCAAAATTCCTCCCTATTTTCAATATTCGGAACCATAAAGATCTTTTCAATTCATAAAAAGGCCAATCCATGAATGTTAGAAAATAATCATCCTTGAAAAACATGACAAGGAAAAATATAATAAATGTTTCAAAATTTAAAAAAAAATGATTTGATATGTAACAAGGATAGCCGGCTTCTGTGCAAGTAGCGCAGAATGTTCCAAAAACATTCGTAGAAAAACTACAAACACAAAAAATTTTTAATCTTCAAATAAAGCAAGGGTAAGCAAAAAACAAAATAAATTTATAATTTTTGTATCTGCTCTCATCTTCGCTTTGTAGTACTGATGTACAAAACATTTTTACCAGGAATAAATGTGTCCCCGTTGTTCCAAAATGGGAAATAATGAAAATGACTAAAAAAAAACTTTGATAAAACCCTCTTACGGTCAAATTTCAAACATTGACAGAAAAAATTTCTGTTTGACAAACAGAGCAAGAAGAGTCCACTAAGCCGATAAAAAAAAGTTTGAAAGTCAAAAAATAATTCAAATTAATTGAGACCAAAAATTATTTTAAACCCACCTCATCGTCGAAACAACACCCTCAGACCAAAATTCCGCTCGTCGTGCGATATAACGCAAAATCGATAAAACGAAATCCGAAAAGCCGAAACTGAGGAAGAAGAAAAACGCTAAAAAAATTTTTTTTAACAAATCGATCGTAAAATTACAAACAAGATAAGAAGAAAATTTTGATCAAAAGAGATAATATGCAAAACAAAGCGGTTTTTTGTAGATAATAGGCTTCCAGGAAATGAATCCAGAAGAAAAGGTTTTTGTGAGCGTACTTATTTCAGGAAAAAAGTCTAGTACCCGATCGCAAAACTTTTTTTTATCGCAAATTTAAATAGTAGTAAACTAATAAAAAATTAAGAAAAACCAAGCCAAACTGTATAACACATTTTGAATATCGCTAAAAGATGCCAAAACAATTTAATGTAGTAAAAAAAACAGCATTGAATAAAAAAATTTGATCAAGCGGAACAAAGCAGAAACCCTCTAAGGCAAAAAACTCAAACACAGAGGCGAAGCGGACCTTTTAAGGCGATACCGAACATATACAGCAAGGCAAGCTAACAGACAGAAAATGATAAGGCCACTAAGTCGAAAAAAAACACAATTGAAACATTTCAGAAATTTGTCTGGAATAATGTTCAGTGCGACAAATTGAACTGCATTAAAACTTTTATAAGAAATTTAAAATTATAATTCAAACGTTGTCGCACATTTTGTGCATCATCAGGATTAAAATTTTTACAATATTTACAAATCAATCATAGATCTGAAACATGATAAACATGTCTAAAAATGCTTTAAAACTTTTTGACCAATCAAATTTAAACAACTGTAATTACATAGTAAATTACGTAATCAATAATAACATTTTTCTGTAGATTTGTGATATTTTTGTTACAAAATTTCGATTTGTAAATATTTTTGATTTTGACATGTCAGTTTTTCGACATTGTTAACTTTTAGCCATGTTATACATAGACTATAAGCTTAGTGTTAACTCCCGGCTCCTGAATTTATCGCGTGTGTTGATCCTCGGCCTCTCCCTCCAAATATGCAAAGCCTCTAGTGTGAGTAGCTTATGAGTGTTGGCTGTTTGGTCTATAATCTCTACCGCCTACCTCCTTATTACACTCTAACAAGTGTTGCCCTACTGAAGAGTCCTCTTTGCGGTGTTCATCGACCCTCGTGGCTAAGTGTCTGACTGTTTGGCCGACATAGGTGGAGTTACATCACTACATGTAAGCTTATACACCACTTTGGATCTCAGTTCACGAGCAAAGGAATTTTTGAGAGATGGCAAGCATGTTTTCAATTTTCTTGTTGTAAAAATTACTTGTGCCCCGGATATTTGTCGAACCTTTGCCGCTTGAGATGGATTGCCTCGATTTTGCATTGTCAAAAGGGGGGATCTATCGAAATGAATAAGGTTAGTATTGCAAAGAACGTGGCCAAAACAATCGAATGTAAAAAATCATCGATAGAAAATTTATCAAGCGGTAACAAAGCAGAAATTACCTTAGCAAAAACCCTTCAAGGTGAAAAAACTCAAAAACAAAGACGACGCAGAGCATCTCATTAATTGCGATAACACACAGATACAGCACTGCAAGCTATCAGATAGAAAATGCAAAAGCCACTAAGTCCAAAAAATTAAAACATTTCCAAACAGCACCTGCAAAAAATTCAGAAATTTGTCCGGAATGATGTTCAGTTTGACAAAACACGTCTACAAACACAATAACAAGCGTTTAAAAGGAATTCGGACATAATAAATGAGCAACAACTGAGCCAACAAAAGTTACTTAGACTCCCGTCGAGCAAAATTGTTTCCCTCTGAAAATCTTCGGAAAATTGTAAAAATCTAAATTTTTACGCTGCCCCCTCCGTTAACACACTAGAGCATCCAGAATTCTTTGTTGGTATTTTCATGTTTTGACACTCTCGTGATATTTGTAGGCGTCAGATATAGTTTTGGGGCAGGATTTAGCACGGGGGTTGAAAAATTTTACATCAAAAATTTTTCGGCTGATTCGGCCTCCCCAGCGTCGCGTCTATTTGCCCTGATGACAAGTCGAGCGGCATCTTCAGTAGTGGTTTTTTTTGTTGTGAAAGCTTTCGCCTTCCAACGATTGAATCTTCGGCTCTATTTCAACATCAAGGCGTACTTCGTCCAGGAGTGTCGCAATGGTATCGCGAATTTCATTGTCTTAGGCGAGTGTATCCACCTTTGGGACAGTGTAGAGAGTGGGTCAGTGTAAACGGTTGTCCACATGGGCATGTATGTGGGGTGTTTGGTGGTTCCCATCCATATCTCAGATGTAATATCTTTAAAATCTGATTTGTTCAGGGAAAAATTGTATCTTTTCAAGGGTAGCACGCTTAGACAATTCGACGCTCCATTCTGTGAGCGTCGAATTGGCGTCCATTTCCAGTTTTTCGACCTCGTTACTCATAATTTCTGGAAAAGTCCGTGTTACTGAGGATGTCTAATCATCTCGTTCTTAGTGGTAGTGCAAAAAGGTTGGGATCTTCATCGGTTATATGGTTTTCACCAGTAATACTAGGAAGTAGCTGATGTCTTACATTTTTCTCAATTTCATCCATTTTCTTAAACTCTTCCGGAGTTGTTCTGGTTAGAAAGCTTAATTTCTTTTGAACTCCCTTTGTGTAGCAGGAGTATGCATTTTGTGGTGATGTTTTAGCTATTTTGGAAAGCTTTTCAATTAGGGTAGCTGTCTGTTCAATTTCGCTTTCCATATATTTATGGCATGCTGATGGTATTCCTATAACCGGTTCAAGGACCCTAAAACCGTCTACCATTGTAATATTTGTGCCTTCGAATACTTTTATGGCGCTGTCACGACGGTTTTCTTTTACTATGAGTTAACGCTTGGAAGGCTTCACATTGTATCCAAAAGCCTTTCCGTGCACATCCAGGTTGTCCAGTATTGCTCGGAGACTCCTAAGATCACCTGCAGCGCTTCCATCATCCGCTCATCCGCGTACCTTTTTTTAATGACATTTGGTTTTTGCAGGAGCTCAATCAGTGGGATTATCCCAATTACGTACAAAGCCAAAGCTAGAGGATCACCTTGCGTTGTGCCTTCGGTAGATGTCAAGACCGTGCTATTGAGATATACATTTGAGGGATGATTATATGAGTTGGCCAGTGCAAGATGTAGCGCTGGACAAAGGATTTCTACGTTTTTTAGAGCAAGTTCTCTTTTGAGCGAGGTGAAGTCATTTTCTGCATGAATAAGTAATATGGCGTCCGTTTTCAGTTTTTCAAACTCGTTCCTCAAGCTGTGTATAGCATATTCGATTCCAAACTTCTGGCCTAAGCAGAGTTGGAAATTTTTTTCCGAGATTTTTAAGGTCTGATTTAATACTTTGGGTGATTGTTTTGCCAATTATTCTTCTCAGAACTTCGCTTATACCAATAGGCCGTACCCCTGAATTTTTGTCCAAAGGTATCAGGCGACACGAGTTGTGCGCCGTTAGGTTGTCATGGGGGAGAACTTTAGTTGCTATTGTATAGGATAGTTTGTATAGCAATGGTCGGAACAAGTAACATGAATAGTTTACAAAATACACTAACTCTTTCAATTACAAGAAAAATACTTACAGCAGAGCAATCATCCGGTACAAGGCAACTAAACCAAAAAAAAACAGACATAACGACAGTTTTTGAAACCGAAAAATCCCCTTTCGAATAAAAAAAACAGGTGCTGGACGGATTCGAACATAGGTCATTTACCATCTAGTACTTTTCTCAAAAACCACGTGTACCAAAAAAACTAAAAATAAATCAAGAGTTTACAACTGTCGACTTAGCAGTCTTTGTTCACTTTCCATTTTTGGTACACGAGAAATCCTTTGTCCAGCGCTACATCTTGCACTGGCCAACTCATCTTGCACATCTTGCAACTCATCTTGCACATCTTGCACTATATGAGTTGGCCAGTGCAAGATGTAGCGCTGGACAAAGGATTTCTACGTTTTTTAGAGCAAGTTCTCTTTTGAGCGAGGTGAAGTCATTTTCTGCATGAATAAGTAATATGGCGTCCGTTTTCAGTTTTTCAAACTCGTTCCTCAAGCTGTGTATAGCATATTCGATTCCACACTTCTGGCCTAAGCAGAGTTGGAAATTTTTTTCCGAGATTTTTAAGGTCTGATTTAATACTTTGGGTGATTGTTTTGCCAATTATTCTTCTCAGAACTTCGCTTATACCAATAGGCCGTACCCCTGAATTTTTGTCCAAAGGTATCAGGCGACACGAGTTGTGCGCCGTTAGGTTGTCATGGGGGAGAACTTTAGTTGCTATTGTATAGGATAGTTTGTATAGCAATGGTCGGAACAAGTAACATGAATAGTTTACAAAATACACTAACTCTTTCAATTACAAGAAAAATACTTACAGCAGAGCAATCATCCGGTACAAGGCAACTAAACCAAAAAAACAGACATAACGACAGTTTTTGAAACCGAAAAATCCCCTTTCGAATAAAAAAAACAGGTGCTGGACGGATTCGAACATAGGTCATTTACCATCTAGTACTTTTCTCAAAAACCACGTGTACCAAAAAAACTAAAAATAAATCAAGAGTTTACAACTGTCGACTTAGCAGTCTTTGTTCACTCGAACATTTTTGGTATAAATCGATTGATTTTTTGTTTTGCTACTATAGAAAACGAAAATGTAATCTTTTCTAGTTTACACGGTGTACTTGAGCTTTTTCTTGCTTTAAACGTTGATTTGATTATAAGTTAGTTGGTTGCACGTGTTTATTATTTCAGTTTTGCGTTTTTCCCAATTTTGTATTTGCTGAGTTCTGGTTTTCAATTTCTTTCCCGGAGTTTTCCTGATTACATGTGAAAAGTTGAAGTCATCTAAGATGGTTGTCAGTTGTCAAATTGGCATATAACACTAGGCCTCATTTTGCAGTTGCAAAATAAGTTAAGAAAAAAGGGGTGGGTTAGTTCCTATTTATAAAACTTAAAACGCTGGCTTAACGGTCGTGTAAGTGTCAGTTGAAGTTATTGGCTATGGTTGTCGTCGCAAGGCTGTTTTAGGGTGAGGCTCTCGTTGTCGTGAATCTTCGTTTGCTGGTTGGTTGCAATAAACCGGACTAACAGGTGCTAGTCTAATGGCTGGTATTGACGCAATTTTGTCTCTTATTTTGACGGTGTAATCGCGGGTCTGGCCATCATCGGTTGGTTTGTTTTCTGTGATCCGTCTAATTGGCCAGACTCCTCGTGGCGTCATATCCTGAAGAATTCAGACATTGTCTCCTATTTTGATTAGCGGCGTCTTCTTTGATCATCGTTGTCTTGGCAGTAGTGTTAGGATAAACTCCTTCAACAAGCGTTTCCAAATATGGGTTGCGATTTGTGTGCGAAATTACATTGTCGACTGAGTCTTGAGGGCTGTTGGGTTTGTAGAGGTGGCATGCTGGCGTATGCTCTGCCAAGAACAAAATGATTTGCGGTGAGGGCTTCAACATTATCGGGCGATGATGAAACTGTAGTGATGGGTCTTGCATTCATGAAGTGTTCAACTTCGCAAAGAATGGTGTTGAATATGTCGTCTGTTAGAATCTGGCTTCCTATGATGGCATAAAACGAGTCTTCGACTGATCTTATGAGTCGTTCCCATACACCTCCGAGATGAGGAGCACATGCAGGGTTGAAGGTCCATTCAATCTGATGGTTGGCGTAGAATTATCGTATAACATCGGCGTCGAAGTGTCTGTTGAGTTCTTTTTTGGCTGCGGTGAACTTTGTAACGGTGTCAGAAACAATTTTGGCTGGTTGTCCTCTGCGTGCAAAGAGTCGTCTTGAGGTTTTGATGATGGCGTCGGCTGATTGGTCCTTGCACATCTCAAGATGTACGGCTCGTGTTGTTATGCAAGTCATTACAACGGCGTAGCGTTTTTTGTAGGTTCCTGTGGTTTTCGAAGCAAACGGTCCAAAGAGATGTAACCCTGTTTGTTGAAACAGGAAGGGTTTATCTTCCGGAATTCTGAAGGCGGGTAGAGGCGCAAGTTCCGGCTGTAGTCCAGGTGCGTGTTGCCGTCGGCAGTCGTAACAGTTTTTTATGATCTTGTCAATGTGTGCGCGAACACAAAGAATCCAATACTTGTTTTGAAGAAAATTTTTTAGTGCTGGCGTGGCAAATGCTGGTTGCCTTTGTGGGTTTGTCGTATAAAGAGGTGAGCTGCTGGGTGGTTTACATCAAGGATAATTGGGCGTTTTAAGCAATAGTCCATATGAGATTTCTCGAGGCGTCCACGTGCTCGCAAGAGTCCGTCTTCGTCTAGAAATGGTGACAGATGTCGAAGTCTGCTAGTTGTGTTGATTGGTTTGTTTTGCATCAATGCGTTGACCTGTGGGTTGAAGCTGTCTCGTTGCGTCTGCTTGAAGATAAAATTCTTTGCGGCAATCATGTTGTTGCTTGTCAGGTCGGTGATCGGATTTTTGTTGCGGGAGTGTAGTCCTTTATCTTTAGAAATCCTGGCGGCACGCATCACGTATGCTGTTGTTCGGAGAATTCTTGTCAATTTGGAGAATCTGCTGTAGTCGATGGAACTTTGTACTGTCTTTTCGGTGGAAGCTTGAAAAGCTAGCACTGGGGTTGTTGCCATTTCATCCATGTGTCCAGTTCGATCGTTGAGTTGCAAGGTATCCGTATTGGCGTCATTTAATTGTAGTTTTGGCCAGTTGCATTCTGGTTCACATATAAACTTTGGTCCGGTGAACCATCTTGACTTGTTACTGAATTCCCAATTGGGGTATTCCACGGGTTCCGTTGTCTGCTGGGTTTAGGGGTCCTGGGCAATGTTTCCATTGACTCGCTTGAGTGCTTTCCAAACTTTCAGCAATTCTGTGAGCCACAAAATTTGTTGTCGCTTAGCAGATCCCTGTATTCATTGGCCGTGCAGAGGTTGCGGTAAAGGCCATGAAACGTCTTCTTGTGGACAATGTGGACGAAAGCGGAAACATAAATACAGATGCCGTTATGCGTGGCATGCTTCAGCTCCGAAACACACCAGAATGTGACAGCGGCCTGTCCCCTGCCCAGGTGCTTCTCGGTCGCTCTCTTCGTGACTCTTTTCCTGCACCACCTCCTTTTGCAAACAGAGTGTCAGTTTTTGATGAAACCAGCCCGGACGATCATCATTGGAAGGACACATGGCGAGCGAAGGAAAATGCTCTTTGTGCTAGGCTGGCAAAGCAGGTTGATAGACTAGACAAGAATACACGCAAGCTTGCTCCTCTGTTTATAGGAGACTCAGTTAGGATTCAGAACCAAAGTGGCAATCACCCCAATAAGTGGGACAAGACTAGCATTGTTATTCAGATAGGTGACAATGACCAATACACCGCCCGGGTTGACGGTTTACGCCGTCTCAATCTACGCAACCGCCGCTTCCTGAAGAAATTCCAGCGTTTTGCCGTCCGCGCAGAAGGAGAAGTCCGTTCCATAACTCCACATCGGGAGCCACTCGACACTGATTCTTCGCCCTCTCTGGAAACACGTACCTTACCCGATGATTATATGGCGCCCCAAAGAAACCAACACAATATCATCAGCAAACACGGTGTGCGGGAGATCGAGGAGTCCGCCACTCCAGCTCCAGTGGACAAACTGCACGAAATCGGTCGAACCGCCCGCACCGCATCTGACTTCGTCAACCCTCCCGCTAGATCAGACATCACATCACCGGAACCGAAAGCCAGCGATCCATCCACATCACACCCAGACGCATCGCCAGTACCAGCCCAAGTCGCTAACCCTGCGCTCGATACGGTTTTAGGCAGACCAAAGAGGATCCGCCGCCCGCCTCCCAAGTTTGGGGGTGACGATGCATGGACGACAGGCGCCTTCATCACAAATCCTAAATCAGGGTCCTCGTATGCGTCAGTCGTTAAAGGCGCACCGTGCCAGCAAGGCGTTTATTGCGCCTCCAACGACTTGGGGGGGGGGGATGTCCGATTAGAAGGACCCTTGTTATGTACTCTGTTTTTACGTATTGTATTTGTAACTTGTGTTAACTAATTGTCACGTCTTTCGTCGTTTCAGAATTAACATCGTGTGAAACGGATTGATGTTTTGACACATTGCAGGCTTTTGCAAGAACAGATAAAATTGTACATGTTGGATGTATTTTTAAGATTTTTGCACCCACTAAGGCAGAGGATGCATTCCTCAAACAGTGCAAAACTTGTTTTTGTTCTTATAAAGTTTATTGTGTCCGAGTATGATTCGTTCAGTTTCTCGCTAGTTTCTTGATGATTTTTGTAGAGCCTGGTGCTGCTCCTCTGGTACACGCAAAAGTTAGTGCAACAAAGCTGCTGTGTTCCACATCCAGAATTCTTTGTTGGTATTTTCATGTTTTGACACTCTCATGATATTTGTAGGCGTCATATAGCTTTGGGGCAGGATTTAGCATGGGGGTTGAAAAATTTTACATCAAAAAATTTTCGGCTGATTCGGCCTCCCCAGCTTCCATTTGCCCTGATGACAAGTCGAGCGGCATCTTCAGTAGTGGTTTTTTGTTGTGAAAGCTTTCGCCTTCCAACGATTGAATCTTCGGCTCTATTTCAACATCAAGGCGTACTTCGTCCAGGAGTGTCGCAAAGGTATCGCGAATTTCATTGTCTTAGGCGAGTGTATCCACCTTTGGGACAGTGTAGAGAGTGGGTCAGTAAGAACGGTTGTCCACATGGGCATGTATGTGGGGTGTTTGGTGGTTCTTTTCCATATCTCAGATGTAATATCTTTAAAATCTGATTTGTTGAGGGAAAAATTGTATCTTTTCAAGGGTAGCACGCTTAGCCAATTCGACGCTCCTTTCTGTGACGCTAGACTTTTTTCCATAATTTTAGCCTTTTTTGACAGTGTGATGTTCTGTCTCTCAGTTTTGATGTTTCTATTTATCAGAGTTTGTTCCGTTTCAGCTATTTCTGGATCACTGTTTTTTAACGGAACACAATGGGCTTGTGACCACTCATAATTTCTGGATAAGTCCGTGTTACTGAGGATGTCTAGTCCTCTCATTCTTAGTGGTAGTGCAAAAAGGTTGGGATCTTCATCGGTTATATGGTTTTCACCAGTAATACTAGGGAGTAGCTGATGTCTTACATTTTTCTCTATTTCATCCATTTTCTTAAATTCTTCCGGAGTTGTTCTGGTTAGAAAGCTTAATTTATTTTGAACTCCCTTTGTGTAGCAGGAGTACGCATTTTGTGGTGATGTTTTAGCTTTTTAGAAAGCTTTTCAGTTAGGTTAGCTGTCTTTTCAATTTGGCTTTCCATGTAATTATGGCATGCTGATGGTATTCCTATAACCAGTCCAAGGACTCTAAAACCGTCTACCATTGTAATATTTGTGCCTTCGAATAATTTTATGGCGCTGTCACGACGGTTTTCTTTTACTATGAGTTAACACTTGGAACGCTTCAGATTGTATCCGAAAGCCTTTCCGTGCACAACCAGGTTGTCCAGTTTTGCGCGGAGACTCCTAAGATCACCTGCAGCGCTTCCATCATCCGCTCATCCGCGTACCTTTTTTTAATGACATTTGGTTTTTGCAGGAGCTCAATCAGTGGGATTATCCCAATTACGTACAAAGCCAAAGCTAGAGGATCACCTTGCGTTGTGCCTTCGGTAGATGTCAAGACCGTGCTATTGAGATATACATTTGAGGGATGATTATATGAGTTGGCCAGTGCAAGATGTAGCGCTGGACAAAGGATTTCTACGTTTTTTAGAGCAAGTTCTCTTTTGAGCGAGGTGAAGTCATTTTCTGCATGAATAAGTAATATGGCGTCCGTTTTCAGTTTTTCAAACTCGTTCCTCAAGCTGTGTATAGCATATTCGATTCCACACTTCTGGCCTAAGCAGAGTTGGAAATTTTTTTCCGAGATTTTTAAGGTCTGATTTAATACTTTGGGTGATTGTTTTGCCAATTATTCTTCTCAGAACTTCGCTTATACCAATGGGCCGTACCCCTGGAGTTTTTTCCAGAGGTATCAGGCGACACGAGTTGTACGCCGTTAGGTTTTCATGGGGGAGAACTTAAGTTGCTATTGTATAGGATAGTTTGTATAGCAATGATCGGAACAAGTAACATGAATAGTTTACAAAATACCCTAACTCTTTCAATTCTAAGAAAAATACTTACAGCACAGCAATCATCCGGTACAAGGCAAATAAACCAAAAAAAAACATTAAAAAAAACAGACATAACGACAGTTTTTGAAACGGAAAAATCCCCTTTCGAATAAAAAAAAACAGGCGCTGGACGGATTCGAACATAGGACATTTACCATCTAGTACTTTTCTCAAAAACCACGTGTACCGAAAAAACTAAAATTAAATCAAGAGTTTACAACTGTCGACTTAGCAGTCTTTGTTCACTCGAACATTTTTGGTATAAATTGATTGATTTTTTGTTTTGCTACTATAGAAAACGAAAATTTAATCTTTTCTAGTTTACACGGTGTACTTGAGCTTTTTCTTGCTTTAAACGTTGATTTGATTATAAATTAGTTGGCTGAACGTGTTTAGTAATTCAGTTTTGCGTTTTTGCCAATTTTGTTTTTGCTGAGTTCTGGTTTTCAATTTCTTTCCCGGAGTTTTCCTGATTACATGTGAAAATTTGAAGTCATCTAAGATGGTTGTCAATTGTCAAACTGGCATATAACACTCGACCTCATTTTGCAGTTGCAAAATAAGTTAAGAAAAAAGGGGTTGGGTAGTTGCTATTTATAAAACTTAAAACGCTGGCTTAACGGTCGTGTAAGTGTCAGTTGAAATTATTGCCTATGGTTGTCGTCGCAAGGCTGCTTTAGGGTGAGGCTCTCGTTGTCGTGAATCTTCGTTTGCTGGTTGATTGCAATAAACCAGACTAACAGGTGCTAGTCTAATGGCTGGTATTGACACAATTTTGTCTCTTATTTTGACGGTGTAAACGCGGGTCTGGCCATCATCGGTTGGTTTGTTTTCTGTGATCCGTCCAATTGGCCAGATTCCTCGTGGCGTCATATCCTGAAGAATTCAGACATTTTCTCCTATTTTGATAGGCTATTTGAAAAAAAAAACAGAAATAACGACAGTTTTTGAAACGGAAAAATCCCCTTTCGATTAAAAAAAACAAGTGCTGGACGGATTCGAACATAGAACATTTTTACCATCTAGTACTTTTCTCAAAAAAAACGTGTACCGAAAAAACTAAAAATAAATCAAGAGCTTACAACAGTCGACTTAGCAGTCTTTGGTCACTCAAACATTTTTGGTATAAATCGATTGAGTTTTTGTTTTGCTAGTATAGAAAACGAAAATGTAATCTTTTCTAGTTTTCATGGTGTAATTGAGCTTTTTCTTGCTTTAAACGTTCATTTGATTATAAGTTAGTTGGTTGCACGTGTTTAGTAATTCAGTTTTGCGTTTTTCCCAATTTTTTATTTGCTGAGTTCTGGTTTTCAATTTCTTTCCCGGAGTTTTCCTGATTACATGTGAAGAGTTGAAGTCATCTAAGATGGTTGTCAATTGTCAAATTGGCATATAACACTCGACTTCATTTTGCAGTTGCAAAATAAGTTAAGAAAAAAGTGGTGGGGTAGTTGCTATTTATAAAACTTAAAACGCTGGCTTAACGGTCGTGTAAGTGTCAGTTGAAGTTATTGGCTATGGTTGCCGTCGCAAGGCTGCTTTAGGGTGAGGCTCTCGTTGTCGTGAATCTTCGTTTGCTGGTTGATTGCAATAAACCGGACTAACAGGTGCTAGTCTAATGGCTGGTATTGACACAATTTTGTCTCTTATTTTGACCTTGTAAACGCGGGTCTGGCCATCATCGGTTGGTTTGTTTTCTGTGATCCGTCCAATTGGCCAGATTCCTCGTGGCGTCATATCCTGAAGAATTCAGACATTTTCTCCTATTTTGATAGGCGGGGTCTTCTTTGACCATCGTTGTCTTGGCAGTAGTGTTAGGATATACTCCTTCAACAAGCGTTTCCAAATATGGGTTGCGATTTGTGTGCGAAATTACATTGTCGACTGAGTCTTGAGGGTTGTTGAATTTGTAGAGGTGGCATGCTGGCGTATGCTCTGCCAAGAAGAAAATGATTTGCGGTGAGGGCTTCAACATTATCGGGAGATGATGAAACTGTAGTGATGGGTCTTGCATTCATGAAGTGTTGAACTTCGCAAAGAATGGTGTTGAATATGTCGTCTGTTAGAATCTGGCTTCCTATGATGACATAAAACGAGTCTTCGACTGATCTTATGAGTCGTTCCCATACACCTCCGAAATGAGGAGCACATGCAAAGTTGGAGGTCCATTCAATGTGATGGTTGGCGTAGAATTATCGTGTAACATCGGCGTCGAAGTGTCTGCTGAGTTCTTTTTCGGCTGCGGTGAACTTTGTTCCGGTGTCAGAAACAATTTTGGCTGGCTGTCCTCTGCGTGCGAAGAGTCGTCTTGAGGTTTTGATGATGGCGTCGGCTGATTGGTCCTTGCACATCTCAAGATGTACGGACGGCTCGTGTTGTTATGCAAGTCATTACAACGCCGTAGCGTTTTTTGTAGGTTCCTGCGGTTTTCGAAGCAAACAGTCCAAAGAGATGTAATCCTGTTTTGAAGGGTTTATCTTCCGGAAATCTGCAGGTGGGTAGGGGCGCAAGTTCCGGTTGTAGTACAGTTGCGTGTTGCCGTCGGCGGTCGTAACAATTTTTTATGATCTTGTCAATGTGTGCGCAAACACAGAGAATCCAATACTCGTTTTGAAGAATATTTTTCAGTGCTGGCGTGGCAAATGCTGGTTGTCTTTGTGGGTTTGTCGTATAAAGAGGTGAGCTGCTGGGTGGTTTCCATCAAGGATAATTGGGTGTTTTAAGCAATAGTCCAATTGAGACTTCTCGAGGCGTCCACTTGCTCGCAAGAGTCCGTCTTCGTCTAGAAATGGTGACAGATGTCGAAGTCTGCTAGTTGTGTTGATTGGTTTGTTTTGCGTCAATGCGTTGACCTCTGGGTTGAAGCTGTCTCGTTGCGTCTGCTTGAAGATAAAATTCTTTGCGGCAATCATGTTGTTGCTTGTCAGGTCGGTGATCGGATTTTCGTTGCGGGAGTGTAGTCCTTTATCTTTAGAAATCCTGGCGGCACGCATCACGTATGCGATTGTTCGGAGAATTCTTGTCAATTAGGAGAATCTGCTGTAGTCGATGGAACTTTGTACTGTCTTTTCGGCGGAAGCTTGAAAAGCTAGCACTGGGGTTGTTGCCATTTCATCCATGTGTCCAGTTCGATCGTTGGGTTGCAAGGTATCCGTATTGGCGTCATTTAATTGTAGTTTTGGCCAGTTGCATTCTGGTTCACATTTAAACTTTGGCCCGGTGAACCATCTTGACTTGTTACTGAATTCCCAATTGGGGTATTCCACGGGTTCCGTCGTCTGCTGGGTTTAGGGGTCCTGGGCAATGTTTCCATTGACTCGCTTGAGTGCTTTCCAAACTTTGTGCAATTCTGTGAGCCACAAAAGTTTGTTGTCGTTTAGCAGATCCCTGTATTCATTGAAGCGCTGTTATTCATCGTTATTTCAGGTGATGTGGCGTAGGTTTCAATTCACCAGAATGAAGCGAGAAGATCCGAGACTTGTGTGTCGTCAGTTGATATCTGTATTGGGGTGGATGTTGCTTGGTGGCGTGAGAAGTATCCAATGTCGTTGTTCGGTCCTGCTATTGTCCATCCTAGGGCTGTAAGGACTGCTCGAGGAACATTTTGATTTCCTTTGATGATGGTCATCGGGCTGATGATGTCAACATTGTCCGTTCCAATCACGACGGCTACGTCGTTGTTGTTGAAGTCTGGAAAACATATATCTTTAAGGTGGTCGTATTGGCTGCAGATCTCGTTCAAATTTTCGAGCTCTGCTGCATTCAAGTTGAGGTTCTCTTTGATTAAAACATTAGTTAGTTCAAACGCTAAAGTGTTATTTCCAAATGAATGAATTGTAATATCCACTGAACTGAAACCTCCAACGAGAAGTTGTTCCTGATGGTTCGTTTCCTCCAGTTGAAGATATGCTGCTGTCGGTTGCGATATCTAGCTGTTTATACTTCCTGTATCAAAAAAGGCGTATACATTAGGGTATATGTTGCGGTGTCGTAATGTTACTGGTAACAGTAGCAGCAGTGAGCTGTTGATTCTTGATATCTTCTTTTGGCTGCCAAGATGGTTGACTTGATTCGGTCGCTGGTTTGGATTAAACTTTGGTGTTCTTTGTTTTCGTTGTTCGTCGTGTAGAGTTGCTGATTACTTTTGCTGCATGTGTGCTTTGATTGGGCAGTCTTTCACTTGATGTTGGCCAAGGCAATTGTAACAAACTTTCTTTTCCGAAACGAGTCTCTTCTTCTCTTCCAAAGTTGAATTCTGATACTTGCTCCAGTATGCTGGGTGGTGAGTTTGTCCGTCGAAGGGACATGGGGACCGGGCATTGGTACTCCGGTTTTGAGAAGTCTTCTGTGAAGGCTGGTTGGTTGATGGTCGAGATCAATTGGCGTGTCGAAGTCTTGGCGCTATTTGTTGTCGATCGCTCAAAAGTAGGGTCATTTGCTGCGGTTGCATTGGTGGTAAATGATCGCATGCTAATGCAAACTGTTTTATCCAGTTGTTGAAGGCGATGAGGTTAGGCTGGTCGATGTTCTGGGCGGTGATTTACTGTGTCCACTGAAGCTGCTGATGGTGTTGCAGTTTGCTGACGGCAAATTGTATGTATATTGTAGAGATCAAATCGTCTTTGAACCCAAGCGTCTGCAACGTCTCAACCATGTTACTGATGAATGTGGAAAATTCCATGTACGAATCCCTGCGATGAGTTGACTGTTGCTTGAAGCTCGGTATTCTGTTGATGAAGTCATTGATGATGATGTCGGGTCGTCCATATCGTCGTCGTAGTTCATGGAGGGCAGCGCTGTACATAGTGCTATTGCAGGAGTAACCAGAAATAGCATAATTTGATTTTCCAGTCGTTAAAGTCTGCAGATGAGTCATCTTTTCGGCGTCCGAGATGGGTTGATTGTGGATTGTTGCTTCGAAGAGTCCGAACCACATGCTCCATTTCATAGGATTTCCGTCGAAAGGCTCAATTTTTACTTTTGGGGGTCTAGTCATGAGACTGTAGTTTGTTTGCGACTGTCCGTTACTTGATGTCTGAGAATCTGCTGCTGAGATGAACTGCTGTTCTTTAACTATGTTGAGGCTGAGGCTCGCGTTGGTGGTGTCATGTTCTGTTTGTTGAAGAGGTGGTCTGTTTATTTCGAAACCTGTCTGGAGGACTTGCTGCTGGGTATCTTGGCTATCTGAGGAGTTTTGGTCCTCTACTGTTTGCTGAGCTGATGATCCGAGCTGATGGCTGCTGCTGGATTTTGTTGACGTCTGGCTAGAGTCCCTATATAGTATTGGCTGTTGTTGCACTGAATCAGCTGTGTGTGGGGCTTGAACTGTCGTGGCATTAGTGTTCTGCTGTGTGTAGTTGTCTCTGCTGTATTTTCTTGTAGCATCTGTCTAAATTCATCCATGATGTCGTCGTGTTTGTCTTGTATATAAGTGAAGCGGTTGATGAGATCCTCCGCAGTGGCATGCTCAGTCGGGTGGTCTACAAGGTACGTAGTGGCGTCTTCGAAATTGCTGAGAATTTTCTTCATCTCGGTTTCTGATTCAGCTATGTTGTAGTTCGTATTAATGTCATTGATGGCTTTTTGTACTCGTCTGAAGAGGCGCTCTAGTGGGGCGATGAGAAGATTTCTCTGGGAGAGAGGAGAGAGTGGTTTTATTTTTCATGGCTAGTTTGTCGTAGCTGATCGTTGTTGTCGTTGCAGTTGCTGTAGTTGTCGTATCCAGTCAAAGTTTTGACCTACTTTGTTAGTTGTTGTCCTAAATAGCTAGACCCAAACTTAAAAGGAACGAAACAAAAGAACAATGGTGCAAAAAATAAATTTTCAACTAAGTTAACGAAAAAAAGAATAAGCAATTGAAAGTTACAAATGCTTGATAGTAGTTCGTTCCGATACTTAAACAGGCGGAAAATAATATAAACCAAACGTAAAGTTAACGTTCCTTTACCAAAGTTAAGCTATGGGGATTCTGAATTGTTAAACCGATTTTTTTTCCTTAAGCAACTGCAAAACGAGCGTGTTCCTTGGTTGGCACTAAAGACAAACTGTGCTTCCAGCCTGGTCAAGGGGTAGAGCAAGGATGTGGTTTCTGGCAATTTATCTGAGTGCCATATAGAAAACTAAAATATAAATTTTTCTAGTTTAAACGGTGTACTTGGGCATTTTCTTGCTTTAAACAATGATTTGATTATAAATTAGTTGGTCGCACATGTGTGGTAATTCTGTTTTGCATTTTCCCCAATTTTGTTTTTGCTGAGTTCTGGTTTTCATATTCTTTCCCGGAGTTTTCCTGATTACATGTGAAAAGTTGAAGCCATCTGAGAAGGTTGTCAATTGTCAAATTGGCATATAACAGCTACAAATGGGACTGATTTATCATTTTGGTACTTGTGAATACAATCATTTTATAATAGACTAGAGGTCGTTTACGCGCACTACAAACCTCTTACGTGCTTTAACCCTGAAAAACTTCCAAATTTAAATAATGACCTCTATCCTATTATAAAAAAATATTACACTCTAACTCCTTATTACACTATCACAAGTGTTGCCCTACTGAAGAGTCCTCTTTGAGGTGTTCATCGACCCTCGTGGCTAAGTTTCTGACTGTTTGGCCGACATAGGTGGAGTTACATCACTACATGTAAGCTTATACGCCACTTTGGATCTCAGTTCACGATCAAAGGAATTTTTGAGAGATGGAAAGCATGTTTTCAATTTTCTTGTTGTAAAAATTATTTGTGCCCCGGATATTTGCCGAACCTTTGCCGCTTGAGATGGATTGCCTCGATATTGCATTGTCAAAAGGGGGGATCTATCGAAATGAATAAGGTTAGTATTGCAAAGAACGTGGCCAAAACAATCGAATGTAAAAAATCATCGATAGAAAATTTATCAAGCGGTAACAAAGCAGAAAATACCTTAGCAGAAACCCTTCAAGGTGAAAAAACTCAAAAACAAAGACGACGCAGAGCATCTCATTAATTGCGATAACACACAGATACAGCATTGCAAGCTATCAGATAGAAAATGCAAAAGCCACTAAGTCCAAAAAATTAAAACCTTTCCAAAAAGCACCTAAATGGCCAGATTCCTCGTGGCGTCATATCCTGAAGAATTCAGACATTTTCTCCTATTTTGATAACCGGCGTCTTCTTTGACCATCGTTGTCTTGGCAGTAGTGTTAGGATAAACTCCTTCAACAAGCGTTTCCAAATATGGGTTGCGATTTGTGTGCGAAATTACATTGTCGACTGAGTCTTGAGGGCTGTTGAATTTGTAGAGGTGGCATGCTGGCGTATGCTCTGCCAAGAAGAAAATGATTTGCAGTGAGGGCTTCAACATCATCGGGAGATGATGAAACTGTAGTGATGGGTCTGGCATTCATGAAGTGTTGAACTTCGCAAAGAATGGTGTTGAATATGTCGTCTGTTAGAATCTGGCTTCCTATGATGGCATAAAACGAGTCTTCGACTGATCTTATGAGTCGTTCCCATACGCCTCCGAAATGAGGAGCACATGCAAAGTTGGAGGTCCATTCAATCTGATGGTTGGCGTAGAATTATCGTGTAACATCGGCGTCGAAGTGTCTGTTGAGTTCTTTTTCGGCTGTGGTGAACTTTGTTCGTTGTCAGAAACAATTTTGGCTGGCTGTCCTCTGCGTGCGAAGAATCGCCTTGAGGTTTTGGTGAAGGCGTCGGCTGATTGGACCTGGCACATCTCAAGATGTACGGCTCGTATTGTTCTGCAAGGCATTATAACAAGTTTTTTGTAGGTTCCTGCAGTTTTCGAAGCAAACGGTCCAAAGAGATGTAATTCTGTTTTTTGAAACGGGAAGGGTTTATCTTCCGGAAATCTGAAGGTGGGTAGGGGCGCAAGTTCCGGCTGTAGTCCAGTTGCGTGTTGCCGTCGGCAGTCGTAACAATTTTTTATGATCTTGTCAATGTGTGCGCAAACACAGAGAATCCAATACTCGTTTTGAAGAATATTCTTCAGTGCTGGCGTGGCAAATGCTGGTTGTCTTTGTGGGTTTGTCGTATAAAGAGGTGAGCTGCTGGGTGGTTTACATCAAGGATAATTGGGTGTTTTAAGCAATAGTCCAATTGAGATTTCTCGAGGCGTCCACTTGCTCGCAAGAGTCCGTCTTCGTCTAGAAATGGTGACAGATGTCGAAGTCTGCTAGTTGTGTTGATTGGTTTGTTTTGCGTCAATGCGTTGACCTCTGGGTTGAAGCTGTCTCGTTGCGTCTGCTTGAAGATAAAATTCTTTGCGGCAATCATGTTGTTGCTTGTCAGGTCGGTGATCGGATTTTCGTTGCGGGAGTGTAGTCCTTTATCTTTAGAAATCCTGGCGGCACGCATCACGTATGCGATTGTTCGGAGAATTCTTGTCAATTAGGAGAATCTGCTGTAGTCGATGGAACTTTGTACTGTCTTTTCGGCGGAAGCTTGAAAAGCTAGCACTGGGGTTGTTGCCATTTCATCCATGTGTCCAGTTCGATCGTTGGGTTGCAAGGTATCCGTATTGGCGTCATTTAATTGTAGTTTTGGCCAGTTGCATTCTGGTTCACATTTAAACTTTGGTCCGGTGAACCATCTTGACTTGTTACTGAATTCCAATTGGGGTATTCCACGGGTTCCGTCGTCTGCTGGGTTTAGGGGTCCTGGGCAATGTTTCCATTGACTCGCTTGAGTGCTTTCCAAACTTTGTGCAATTCTGTGAGCCACAAAAGTTTGTTGTCGTTTAGCAGATCCCTGTATTCATTGAAGCGCTGTTGTGCTGTCGGTCCACATATACGTAGAGCTGGTGTCAATCCTTTGTTCTCTGCGAATGAATTTTGCGAGGCGAGCACCAAAAACTGCGGCTTGTAGTTCCAATTTAGTTTTGGTGTGTTGTTTTAGAGGAGCCACTCGAGCCTTTCCTAGAATAAAGGTGCTGCTGATTTGCCGAGTGACACTGTTGCTGTATACAAAATAAGCGACTGCTGCTAGAGCGCTGTAGGAGTCATCTGAAAAAACATGAAAAGCGATGTTGTCGTAGCTGTATCCAAAATAGTGTCGAGGTATTTCCTCTGTCTGTAGATAGTTTCTCTCGTCGAGAAGCTCAGAAAGTTCTGGTATCAATTCTCGTGTAATTTGGTCGTCCCACTTCACTCCTCTCCTCCAAATTGCTTGCTGATTATTCGTAGTCGCATAGTAATAGGTGCTGCTATTCCAATTGGGTCAAAGATTGAAGAAGCTGCGCGAATTTTGTTCCGTTGTTTAGGTTTCTTCTAGGCGAGTTCGTGTAATTTGTCAGTAGTGAAACTGAGTGTATCATTACTTACTCTCCATCTTATTCCGAGAACTCGCTTGAAGATTTTGTGGTCCATGATTTCGTCTACGGTGATGGATCTATGTTCTTCTTGTATCTTTTGCAGAATTCTATAATCCGTAGTGATCCACTTCGTCAGGTTGAAGCTTTCTTGTTGTAGCACTTGTCGAAGGTCTTCTATGATTTTCACTGCGGTGTCAATTTCATCGATGGCTTTGAAGACGTCGTCCATGTAGAAGTTCTCGTAGACAAGTTTTTGATGTGGGGATGGCTTTCAGCATTGTAAATGGCTTTCAGCATTGTAAAGTTCTCAAAGCGTAAATTGCAGAAGTAGGAGAATATTTGGCTCCAAAATTGAATCGAGTGTACGAAAAAATTAGGGTTATTCCGCTCCCCAGAGGAAACAAAGAAATTTTCTGTTTTCGGGGTTAACAGAAACATGCATATACATGCCTTCAATGTCGGCAGTGATGGGATGCTTTCGTTCGCGAAATCGAGTTATTACTCCTAGTAAATTGCAGAGCAAGTCAGGTCCAGTGAGAAGCATATCAGTCAGACAAATTCCTTTAGATTTGGATTCGGCATTGGAAACACGGCGAAGTTTTCCTGACTTGTTTGGGTTGATTACGTCATGTTCAGGTAAAATCCATCCTGTCGAAGGTATTTCGTCTTGCTCTAATTTCCTTTTGTAGTGCTTGCTGAGATCCTGGTCAATTTAATTTTGGTAGAGAGCCAACTTTTCTGAATTCTTTTCAAGTTGTATTTTTATCCGGTTGTTTTGAGCAATTGATGCTTTATAGTTGTTGGGAATATATGCATTTGGTTTCCACAGAAGTGAAAGTTGATATCGGTTAACGTATAATGATATGGTTTTCAGGAGTGTTTGCATGGCGTGTCTTTCGTCCGATGACATCGTTATTTCAGGTGATGTGGCGTATGTTTCAATTCACCAGAATGAAGCGAGAAGATCCGAGACTTGTGTGTCGTCAGTTGATATCTGTATTGGGGTGGATGTTGCTTGGTGGCGTGAGAAGTATCCAATGTCGTTGTTCGGTCCTGCTATTGTCCATCCTAGGGCTGTAAGGACTGCTCGAGGAACATTTTGATTTCCTTTGATGATGGTCATCGGGCTGATGATGTCAACATTGTCCGTTCCAATCACGACGGCTACGTCGTTGTTGTTGAAGTCTGGAAAACATATATCTTTAAGGTGGTCGTATTGGCTGCAGATCTCGTTCAAATTTTCGAGCTCTGCTGCATTCAAGTTGAGGTTCTCTTTGATTAAAACATTAGTTAGTTCAAACGCTAAAGTGTTATTTCCAAATGAATGAATTGTAATATCCACTGAACTGAAACCTCCAACGAGAAGTTGTTCCTGATGGTTCGTTTCCTCCAGTTGAAGATATGCTGCTGTCGGTTGCGATATCTAGCTGTTTATACTTCCTGTATCAAAAAAGGCGTATACATTAGGGTATATGTTGCGGTGTCGTAATGTTACTGGTAACAGTAGCAGCAGTGAGCTGTTGATTCTTGATATCTTCTTTTGGCTGCCAAGATGGTTGACTTGATTCGGTCGCTGGTTTGGATTAAACTTTGGTGTTCTTTGTTTTCGTTGTTCGTCGTGTAGAGTTGCTGATTACTTTTGCTGCATGTGTGCTTTGATTGGGCAGTCTTTCACTTGATGTTGGCCAAGGCAATTGTAACAAACTTTCTTTTCCGAAACGAGTCTCTTCTTCTCTTCCAAAGTTGAATTCTGATACTTGCTCCAGTATGCTGGGTGGTGAGTTTGTCCGTCGAAGGGACATGGGGACCGGGCATTCGTACTCCGGTTTTGAGAAGTCTTCTGTGAAGGCTGGTTGGTTGATGGTCGAGATCAATTGGCGTGTCGAAGTCTTGGCGCTATTTGTTGTCGATCGCTCAAAACTAGGGTCATTTGCTGTGGTTGCATTGGTGGTAAATGATCGCATGCTAATGCAAACTGTTTTATCCAGTTGTTGAAGGCGATGAGGTTAGGCTGGTCGATGTTCTGGGCGGTGATGTACTGTGTCCCATGAAGCTGCTGATGGTGTTGCAGTTTGCTGACGGCAAATTGTATGTATATTGTAGAGTTCAAATCGTCTTTGAACCCAAGCGTCTGCAACGTCTCAACCATGTTACTGATGAATGTGGAAAATTCCATGTACGAATCCCTGCGATGAGTTGACTGTTGCTTGAAGCTCGGTATTCTGTTGATGAAGTCATTGATGATGATGTCGGGTCGTCCATATCGTCGTCGTAGTTCATGGAGGGCAGCGCTGTACATAGTGCTATTGCAGGAGTAACCAGAAATAGCATGATTTGATTTTCCAGTCGTTAAAGTCTGCAGATGAGTCATCTTTTCGGCGTCCGAGATGGGTTGATTGTGGATTGTTGCTTCGAAGAGTCCGAACCACATGCTCCATTTCATAGGATTTTCGTCGAAAGGCTCAATTTTTACTTTTGGGGGTCTAGTCATGAGACTGTAGTTTGTTTGCGACTGTCCGTTACTTGATGTCTGAGAATCTGCTGCTGAGATGAACTGCTGTTCTTTAACTATGTTGAGGCTGAGGCTCGCGTTGGTGGTGTCATGTTCTGTTTGTTGAAGAGGTGGTCTGTTTATTTCGAAACCTGTCTGGAGGACTTGCTGCTGGGTATCTTGGCTATCTGAGGAGTTTTGGTCCTCTGCTGATTGCTGAGCTGATGATCCGAGCTGATGGCTGCTGCTGGATTTTGTTGACGTCTGGCTAGAGTCCCTATATAGTATTGGCTGTTGTTGCACTGAATCAGCTGTGTGTGGGGCTTGAACTGTCGTGGCATTAGTGTTCTGCTGTGTGTAGTTGTCTCTGCTGTATTTTCTTGTAGCATCTGTCTAAATTCATCCATGATGTCGTCGTGTTTGTCTTGTATATAAGTGAAGCGGTTGATGAGATCCTCCGCAGTGGCATGCTCAGTCGGGTGGTCTACAAGGTACGTAGTGGCGTCTTCGAAATTGCTGAGAATTTTCTTCATCTCGGTTTCTGAGTCAGCTATGTTGTAGTTCGTATTAATGTCATTGATGGCTTTTTGTACTCGTCTGAAGAGGCGCTCTAGTGGGGCGATGAGAAGATTTCTCTGGGAGAGAGGAGAGAGTGGTTTTATTTTTCTTGGCTAGTTTGTCGTAGCTGATCGTTGTTGTCGTTGCAGTTGCTGTAGTTGTCGTATCCAGTCAAAGTTTTGACCTACTTTGTTAGTTGTTGTCCTAAGTAGCTAGACCCAAACTTAAAAGGAACGAAACAAAAGAACAATGGTGCAAAAAATAAATTTTCAACTAAGTTAACGAAAAAAAGAATAAGCAATTGAAAGTTACAAATGCTTGATAGTAGTTCGTTCCGATACTTAAACAGGCGGAAAATAATATAAACCAAACGTAAAGTTAACGTTCCTTTACCAAAGTTAAGCTATGGGGATTCTGAATTGTTAAACCGATTTTTTTTCCTTAAGCAACTGCAAAACGAGCGTGTTCCTTGGTTGGCACTAAAGACAAACTGTGCTTCCAGCCTGGTCAAGCGGTAGAGCAAGGTTGTGGTCTCTGGCAATTTATCTGAGTGCCAGATAGAAAACTAAAATGTAAATTTTTCTAGTTTACACGGTGTACTTGAGCATTTTCTTGCTTTAAACAATGATTTGATTATAAATTAGTTGGTCGCACATGTGTGGTAATTCTGTTTTGCATTTTCCCCAATTTGTTTTTGCTGAGTTCTGGTTTTCAATTTCTTTTCCGGAGTTTTCCTGATTACATGTGAAAAGTTGAAGCCATCTGAGAAGGTTGTCAATTGTCAAATTGGCATATAACAGCTACAAATGGGACTGATTTATCATTTTGGTACTTGTGAATACAATCATTTTATAATAGACTAGAGGTCATTTACGCGCACTACAAACCTCTTACGTGCTTTTACTCTGAAAAACTTCCAACTTTAAATAATGACCTCTATCCTATTATAAAAAAGGGTAAAACCTATTAGAACAATAGAAACAGAAAAATAAAACAAACGAAAGCCACAAAAAATGGGAAATGTTGAAAATGACTAAAAAAAAACTTTGATAAAACCCTCTTACGGTCAAATTTCAAACATTGACAGAAAAAATTTCTGTTTGACAAACAGAGCAAGAAGAGTCCACTAAGCCGATAAAAAAAAGTTTGAAAGTCAAAAAATAATTCAAATTAATTGAGACCAAAAATTATTTTAAACCCACCTCATCGTCGAAACAACACCCTCAAACCAAAATTCCGCTCGTCGTGCGATATAACGCAAAATCGATAAAACGAAATCCGAAAAGCCGAAACTGAGGAAGAAGAAAAACGCTAAAAAAATTTTTTTTAACAAATCGATCGTAAAATTACAAACAAGATAAGAAGAAAATTTTGATCAAAAGAGATAATATGCAAAACAAAGCGGTTTTTTGTAGATAATAGGCTTCCAGGAAATGAATCCAGAAGAAAAGGTTTTTGTGAGCGTACTTATTTCAGGAAAAAAGTCTAGCACCCGATCGCAAAACTTTTTTTTATCGCAAATTTAAATAGTAGTAAACTAATAAAAAATTAAGAAAAACCAAGCCAAACTGTATAACACATTTTGAATATCGCTAAAAGATGCCAAAACAATTTAATGTAGTAAAAAGTAAAAAAAACAGCATTGAATAAAAAAATTTGATCAAGCGGAAGAAAGCAGAAACCCTCTAAGGCAAAAAACTCAAACACAGAGGCGAAGCGGACCTTTTAAGGCGATACCGAACATATACAGCAAGGCAAGCTAACAGACAGAAAATGATAAGGCCACTAAGTCGAAAAAAACACAATTGAAACATTTCAGAAATTTGTCTGGAATAATGTTCAGTGCGACAAATTGAACTGCATTAAAACTTTTATAAGAAATTTAAAATTATAATTCAAACGTTGTCGCACATTTTGTGCATCATCAGGATTGTAAATATTTTTGATTTTGACATGTCCGTTTTTCAACTTTTAGCCATGTTATACATATACTATAAGCTTAGTGTTAACTCCCGGCTCCTGAATTTATCGCGTGTGTTGATCCTCGGCCTCTCTCTCCAAATATGCAAAGCCTCTAGTGTGAGTAGCTTATGAGTGTTGGCTGTTTGGTCTATAATCTCTAACGCCTACCTCCTTATTACACTCTAACAAGCGTTGCCCTACTGAAGAATCCTCTTTGCGGTGTTCATCGACCCTCGTGGCTAAGTGTCTGACTGTTTGGCCGACTTAGGTGGAGTTACATCACTACATGTAAGCTTATACACCACTTTGGCTCTCAGTTCACGAGCAAAGGAATTTTTGAGAGATGGCAAGCATGTTTTCAATTTTCTTGTTGTAAAAATTATTTGTGCCCCGGATATTTGCCGAACCTTTGCCGCTTGAGATGGATTGCCTCGATATTGCATTGTCAAAAGGGGGGATCTATCGAAATGAATAAGGTTAGTATTGCAAAGAACGTGGCCAAAACAATCGAATGTAAAAAATCATCGATAGAAAATTTATCAAGCGGTAACAAAGCAGAAATTACCTTAGCAGAAACCCTTCAAGGTGAAAAAACTCAAAAACAAAGACGACGCAGAGCATCTCATTAATTGCGATAACACACAGATACAGCATTGCAAGCTATCAGATAGAAAATGCAAAAGCCACTAAGTCCAAAAAATTAAAACATTTCCAAACAGCACCTGCAAAAATTCAGAAGTTTGTCCGGAATGATGTTCAGTTTGACAAAACACGTCTACAAACACAATAACAAGCGTTTAAAAGGTGTTCGGACATAATAAAAGAGCAGCAACTGAGCCAAAAAAAGTTACTTAGACTCCCGTCGAGCAAAATTGTTTCCCTTTGAAAATCTTCGGAAAATTGTGAAAACCTAAATTTTTACGCTGCCCCCTCCGTTAACACACTAGAGCATAAAAAATATAATTTTCTTGAAAAAATGCAAATTAACTCACTTACTCGATAAAACAAAAAACGAAAAATTTGAGGACTAACGAGCTAAAAAAAATAAAAGGAACAAGGATAGCCGGTTACTAATCAAGTAGAACAGAATCTTCGGACCATAGTCTTTAAAAAATCTACAAGATAAAACTTTTTCAAGTTAGTTTTTCAGCGTGAGGTGATAACAAAATCTGATGTAAAACTATCACAGTGATACAGGCAAATAGATACAAAATTTTTTCAGAAAATTGCCTAGAAAAACAAAAAAAGAAAAATTCAAAAGATTTCAATTTGTTTTAAAATTTTCTCAACACAGGGTATACTTTCCACGACTGAAATGGCTTTAATATGATGTATAATCAATAGCAAAAAGTTCGGACAGACAAAATTAAATAAAAAGAGCAATTGACCTATTTTGGAAAAAATTTGCACGCAAAATGTAATTTTTCAGTCCGATTTTGTGTTCCAAGGTTGTCTGAAACAAAAATTGCATGCAAGATCTGTCGAAATGGTACGATGCTCTTTTTAAATAATTCTGTCTGTCCGAACTTTTTGCAATTCTCTATACCACTCAACCCAGTCCGATGACTATTTGTGCTAGCTGATTTTGGCGTTGAAAACAAAAAAAAATTAAAACCTGACCGGATCTAAAATTCCTCCCTATTTTCAATATTCGGAACCATAAATATCTTTTCAATTCATAAAAAGGCCAATCCATGAATGTTAGAAAAAAATCATCCTTGAAAAACATGACAAGGAAACATATAATAAAATATTTCAAAATTTAAAAAAAAATGATTTGATATGTAACAAGGATAGCCGGCTTCTGTGCAAGTAGCGCAGAATGTTCCGAAAACATTCGTAGCAAAACTACAAATACAAAATTTTTTTTATCTTCAAATAAAGCAAGGGTAAGCAAAAAACAAAATAAATTTATAGTTTTCGAATCTCCTCTCATCTTCGCTTTGTAGTACTGATGTACAAAACATTTTTACCAGGAATAAATGTGTCCCCGTATTTGCTGCGCAGCTGTCCATTGACGTATTTTTTAGTCTTTTTCTATGTTCAAATTGAAAAAAAAAGTAAGAAAAAAAACAAAAAAAACTAAAACACATCCGATGACAAAGTTCATTGCCACTTTCAGTTCGACAAATTGAACTGCATTAAACCTTTTATAAGAAATTTAAAATTATAATTCAAACGTTGTCGCTCATTTTGTGCATCATCAGGATTAAAATTTTTACAATTTTTACAAATCAATCATAGATCTGAAACATGATAAACATGTCTAAAAATGCTTTAAAACTTTTTTGACCAATCAAATTTAAACAACTGTAATTACATAGTCAATTACGTAATCAATAATAGTATTTTTCTGTAGATTTTTGATATTTTTGTTACAAAATTTCGATTTGTAAACATTTTTGATTCTGACATGTCAGTTTTTCAACTTTTAGCCATGTTATACATAGACTATAAGTTAGTGTTAACTCCCGGCTCCTGAATTTATCGCGTGTGTTGATCCTCGGCCTCTTCCTCCAAATATGCAAAACCTCTAGTGTGAGTAGCTTATGAGTGTTGGCTGTTTGGTCTATAATCTCTACCGTCTACCTCCGTATTACACTCTAACAAGTGTTGCCCTACTGAAGAGTCCTCTTTGCGGTGTTCATCGACCCCCGTGGCTAAGTGTCTGACTGTCTGGCCGACTTAGGTGGAGTTACATCCACTACATGTAAGCTTATACACCACTTTGGATCTCACTTCACGATCAAATGAATTTTTGAGAGATGGAAAGCATTTTTTCAATTTTCTTGTTGTAAAAATTATTTGTGCCCCGGATAATTGCCGAACCTTCGCCGCTTGAGATGGATTGCCTCGATATTGCATTGTCAAAAGGGTGGATCTATCGAAATGAGTAAGGTTAGTATTGCAAAGAACGTGGCCAAATTAATCGAATGTAAAAAATTATCGATAGAAAATTTATCAAGCGGTAACAAAGCAGAAATTACCTTAGCAGAAACCCTTCAAGGTGAAAAATCTCAAAAACAAAGACGACGCAGTGAATCTCATTAATTGCAATAACACACAGATACAGCATTGCAAGCTAGCAGATAGAAAATGCAAAAGCCAATGAGTCCAAAAAGTTAAAACATTTCCAAACAGCACCTGCAAAAAATCAGAAATTTGTCCGGAATGATGTTCAGTTTGGCAAAACACGTCTAAAAACACAATAATTTTTTAATCTTCAAATAAAGCAAGGGTAAGCCAAAAACAAAATAAATTTATACGTTTACGTATCTCCTCTCATCTTCGCTTTGTAGTACTGATGTACAAAACATTGTTACCACGAATAAATGTGTCCCCTTATTTGCTGCGCAGCTGTCCATTGACGTATTTTTCAGTCTTTTTCTATGTTCAAATTGAAAAAACAAATAAGAAAAAAAAACAAAAAGAACTAAAAACACATCCGATGACGAAGTTCATTGCCACTTTCATGGAAAAAGAACAAAAAAGTAAAACACACCTGAAGACGAAGTTTCTCCTTACTTTCAGAGAAAAAAACAAAAACTAAAACACACTCAAGACAAATTATAACCCCACTTTCAGTGGAAGGAACAAAAGAAACTAAGATACACCCGAATACAAAGTTCCACTCCATTTTCAATTAAAATGGACCCTTCCGTCATGCGACGGTACGTGCACAAGTTGGATAGGGTCGTACCAACGCTATATAAATACATCGGCAAAATGTTATGAATAAATCAAGTCGATATTAATGCATCAAGAGTATTGTCAATTAAAATCTACCCTCCTCGATTATAGCACAGATAGAATTGTATAAGTTGGATGTATTTTTAAGATTTTTGCACCCACTAAGGCAGAGGATGCATTCCTCAAAAAGTGCAAAACTTGTTTTTGTTCTTATAAAGTTTATTGTGTCCGAGTATGATTCGTTCAGTTTCTCGCTTAGTTTCTCTGCTAGTTTCTTGATGGTTTTTGTAGAGCCTGGTACTGCTCCTCCGGTACACGCAAAAGTTAGTGCAACAAAGCTGCTGTGTTCCACATCCAGAGTTCTTTGTTGGTATTTTCATGTTTTGACACTCTCATGATATTTGTAGGCGTCATATAGCTTTGGGGCAGGATTTAGCATGGGGGTTGAAAAATTTTACATCATTATCTTTTCAAGAGTAGCACGCTTAGCAATTCGACGCTCCATTCTGTGAGCGTCAAATTGGCGTCCATTTCCAGTTTTTCAACCTCGTTACTCATAATTTCTGGAAAAGTCCGTGTTACTGAGGATGTCTAATCCTTTCGTTCTTAGTGGTAGTGCAAAAAGGTTGGGTTCTTCATCGGTTATATGGTTTTCACCAGTAATACTAGGAAGTAGCTGATGTCTTACATTTTTCTCAATTTCATCCATTTTCTTAAACTCTTCCGGAGTTGTTCTGGTTAGAAAGCTTAATTTATTTTGAACTCCCTTTGTGTAGCAGGAGTACGCATTTTGTGGTGATGTTTTAGCTATTTTGGAAAGCTTTTCAGTTAGGGTAGCTGTCTTTTCAATTTCGCTTTCCATGTATTTATGGCATGCTGATGGTATTCCTATAACCGGTTCAAGGACCCTAAAACCGTCTACCATTGTAATATTTGTGCCTTTGAATACTTTTATGGCGCTGTCACGACGGTTTTCTTTTACTATGAGTTAACGCTTGGAAGGCTTCACATCGTATCCAAAAGCCTTTCCGTGCACATCCAGGTTGTCCAGTATTGCGCGGAGACTCCTAAGATCACCTGCATCGCTTCCATCATCCGCGTACCATTTTTGAATGACATTTGGTTTTTGCAGGAGCTCAATCAGTGGGATTATCCCAATTACGTACAAAGCCAATACTAGAGGATCACCTTGCGTTGTGCCTTCGGTAGATGTCAAGACCGTGCTATTGAGATATACATTTGAGGGATGATTATATGAGTTGGCCAGTGCAAGATGTAGCGCCGGACAAAGGATTTCTACGTTTTTTAGAGCAAGTTCTCTTTTGAGCGAGTTGAAGTCATTTTCTGCATCAATAAGTAATATGGCGTCCGCTTTCAGTTTTTCAAACTCGTTCCTCAAGCTGTGGTTAGCATATTCGATTCCACATTTCTGGCCTAAGCAGAGTTGGAAAATTTTTTCCGAGATTTTTAAGGTCTGATTTAATACATTGGGTGATTGTTTTGCCAATTATTCTTTTCAGAACTTCGCTTATACCAATAGGCCGTACCCCTGAATTTTTGTCCAGAGGTATCAGGCGACACGAGTTGTGCGCCGATAGGTTTTCATGAGGGAGAACTTTAGTTGCTATTGTATAGGATAGTTTGTACGGAACAAGTAACATGAATAGTTTACAAAATACACTAATTCTTTCAATTACAAGAAAAATACTTACCGCAGAGCAATCATCCCTTGCAAGGCAACTAAATAAAAAAAAACAGACATAACGACAGTTTTTGAAACCGAAAAATTCCCTTTCGAATAGAAAAAAAACAGGTGCTGGACGGATTTGAACATAGGACATTTACCATCTATTACTTTTTACCAAAAACCACATGTACCAAAAAAACTAAAAATAAATCAAGAGTTTACAACAGTCGACTTAGCAGTCTTTGGTCACTCGAACATTTTTGGTATAAATCGATTGATTTTTTGTTTTGCTACTATAGAAAACGAAAATGTAATCTTTTCTAGTTTACACGGTGTACTTGAGCTTTTTCTTGCTTTAAACGTTGATTTGATTATAAGTTAGTTGGTTGCACGTGTTTAGTAAATCAGTTTTGCGTTTTTCCCAATTTCGTATTTGCTGAGTTCTGGTTTTCAATTTCTTTCCCGGAGTTTTCCTGATTACATGAGAAAAGTTGAAGTCATCTAAGATGGTTGTCAGTTGTCAAATTGGCATATAACACTCGGCCTCATTTTGCAGTTGCAAAATAAGTTAAGAAAAAAGGGGTGGGTTTGTTCCTATTTATAAAACTTAAAACGCTGGCTTAACGGTCGTGTAAGTGTCAGTTGAAGTTATTGGCTATGGTTGTCGTCGCAAGGCTGCTTTAGGGTGAGGCTCTCGTTGTCGTGAATCTTCGTTTGCTGGTTGATTGCAATAAACCGGACTAACAGGTGCTAGTCTAATGGCTGGTATTGACACAATTTGTCTCTTATTTTGACGGTGTTATCGCGGGTCTGGCCATCGTCGGTTGGTTTGATTTTTGTGATCCGTCTAATTGGCCAGATTCCTCGTGGCGTCATATCCTGAAGAATTCAGACATTTTCTCCTATTTTGATAACCGGCGTCTTCTTTGACCATCGTTGTCTTGGCAGTAGTGTTAGGATAAACTCCTTCAACAAGCGTTTCCAAATATGGGTTGCGATTTGTGTGCGAAATTACATTGTCGACTGAGTCTTGAGGGCTGTTGAATTTGTAGAGGTGGCATGCTGGCGTATGCTCTGCCAAGAAGAAAATGATTTGCGGTGAGGGCTTCAAGATCATCGGGAGATGATGAAACTGTAGTGATGGGTCTAGCATTCATGAAGTGTTGAACTTCGCAAAGAATGGTGTTGAATATGTCGTCTGTTAGAATCTGGCTTCCTATGATGGCATAAAACGAGTCTTCGACTGATCTTATGAGTCGTTCCCATACACCTCCGAGATGAGGAGCACATGCAGGGTTGAAGGTCCATTCAATCTGATGGTTGGCGTAGAAATATCGTGTAACATCGGCGTCGATGTGTCTGTTGAGTTCTTTTTCGGCTGCGGTGATTTTTGTAACGGTTTCAGAAACAATTTTGGCTGGTTGTCCTCTGCGTGCGAAGAGTCGTCTTGAGGTTTTGATGATGGCGTCGGCTGATTGGTCCTTGCACATCTCAAGATGTACGGACGGCTCGTGTTGTTATGCAAGTCATTACAACGCCGTAGCGTTTTTTGTAGGTTCCTGCGGTTTTCGAAGCAAACGGTCCAAAGAGATGTAATCCTGTTTGTTGAAACGGGAAGGGTTTATCTTCCGGAAATCTGAAGGCGGGTAGAGGCGCAAGTTCCGGCTGTAGTCCAAGTGCGTGTTGGCGTCGGCAGTCGTAACATTTTTTTATGATCTTATCAATGTGTGCGCGAACACAAAGAATCCAATACTCGTTTTGAAGAAAATTTTTTAGTGCTGGCGTGGCAAATGCTGGTTGCCTTTGTGGGTTTGTCGTATAAAGAGGTGAGCTGCTGGGTGGTTTACATCAAGGATAATTGGGTGGTTTAAGCAATAGTCCATTTGAGATTTCTCGAGGCGTCCACGTGCTCGCAAGAGTCCGTCTTGGTCTAGAAATGGCGACAGATGTCGAAGTCTGCTAGTTGTGTTGATTGGTTTGTTTTGCGTCAATGCGTTGACCTCTGGGTTGAAGCTGTCTCGTTGCGTCTGCTTGAAGATAAAATTCTTTGCGGCAATCATGTTGTTGCTTGTCAGGTCGGTGATCGGGTTTTTGTTGCGGGAGTTAGGCCGAGTGACACTGTTGCTGTATACAAAATAAGCGACTGCTGCTAGAGCGCTGTAGGAGTCATCTGAAAAAAACATGAAAAGCGATGTTGTCGTAGCTGTATCCAAAATAGTGTCGAGGTATTTCAGAGCATATCAGTCAGACAAATTCCTTTAGATTTGGATTTGGCATTGGAAACACGGCGAAGTTTTCCTGACTTGTTTGGGTTGATTACGTCATGTTCAGGTAAAATCCATCCTGTCGAAGGTATTTCGTCTGGCTCTAATTTCCTTTTGTAGTGCTTGCTGAGATCCTGGTCCATTTAATTTTGGTAGAGAGCCAACTTTTCTGAATTATTTTTAAGTTGTATTTTCATCCGGTTGTTTTGGGCAATTGATGCTTTATAGTTGTTGGGAATATTTGCATTTGGTTTCCGCAGAAGTGAAAGTTGATATCGGTTAACGTATAATGATATGGTTTTCCGAAGTGTTTGCCTGGCGTGTCTTTCGTCCGATGACATCGTTTTTTCAGGTGATGTGGCGTAGGTTTCAATTCACCAGAATGAAGCGAGAAGATCCGAGACTTGTGTGTCGTCAGTTGATATCTGTATTGGTGTGGCTGTTGCTTGGTGGCGTGAGAAGTATCCAATGTCGTTGTTCGGTCCTGCTATTGTCCATCCTAGGGCTGTAAGGACTGCTCGATGAACATTTTGATTTCCTTTGATGATGGTCATCGGGCTGATGATGTCAACATTGTCCGTTCCAATCACGAGGGCTACGTCGTTGTTGTTGAAGTCTGGAAAACATATATCTTTAAGGTGGTCGTATTGGCTGCAGATGTCGTTCAAATTTTCGAGCTCTGCTGCATTCAAGTTGAGGTTTTCTTTGATTAAAACATTAGTTAGTTCAAACGCTAAAGTGTTATTTCCAAATGAATGAACTGTAATATCCTCTATCGTTTGCGAGTTGAAGAAACCTCCAACGAGAAGTTGTTCCTGATGGTTCGTTTCCTCCAGTTGAAGATATGCTGCTGACGGTTGCGATATGTAGCTGTTTATACTTCCTGTATCAAGAAAGGCGTATACTTTAGGGTATATGTTGCGGGGTAGTAATGTTACTGGTAACAGTAGCAGCAGTGAGCTGTTGATTCTTGATATCTTCTTTTGGCTGCCAAGATGGTTGACTTGATTCGGTAGCTGGTTTGGATTAAACTTTGGTGTTCTTTGTTTTCGTTGTTCGTCGTGTAGACTTGCTGATTAAATTTGTTGCATGTGTGCTTTGATTGGGCAGTCTTTCACTTGATGTTGGCCAAGGCAATTGTAACAAACTTTCTTTTCCGAAACGAGTCTCTTCTTCTCTTCCAAAGTTGAATTCTAATACTTGCTTCAGTATGCTGGGTGGTGAGTTTGTCCGTCGAAGGGACATGGGGAGGGGGCATTCGTACTCCGGTTTTGAGAAGTCTTCTGTGAAGGCTGGTTGGTTGATGGTCGAGATCAATTGGCGTGTCGAAGTCTTGGCGCTATTTGTTGTCGATCGCTCAAAACTAGGGTCATTTGCTGCGGTTACATTGGTGGTAAATGATCGCATGCTAATGCAAACTGTTTTATCCAGTTGTTGAAGGCGATGAGGTTAGGCTGGTCGATGTTCTGGGCGGTGATGTAGTTGAATTAGTTGGTCGCACATGTGTGGTAATTCTGTTTTGCATTTTCCCCAATTTTGTTTTTGCTGAGTTCTGGATTTCAATTTCTTTCCCGGAGTTTTCCTGATTACATGTGAAAAGTTGAAGCCATCTGAGAAGGTTGTCAATTGTCAAATTGGCATATAACAGCTACAAATGGGACTGATTTATCATTTTGGTACTTGTGAATACAACCATTTTATAATAGACTAGAGGTCATTTACGCGCACTACAAACCTCTTACGTGCTTTTTCTCTGAAAAACTTCCAAATTTAAATAATGACCTCTATCCTATTATAAAAAAGGGTAAAACCTATTAAAACAATAGAAACTGAAAAAATAAAACAAACGAAAGCCACAAAAAATGGGAAATGTTGAAAATGACTTAAAAAAACTTTGATAAAACCGTCTTTTGGTCAAATTTCAAACATTGACAGAAAAAATAATTCAAATCAATTGAGACCAAAAATTATTTTAAACCCACCTCATCGTCGATACAACACCCTCAAACAAAAATTCCGCTCGTCGTACGATATAACGCAAAGTTAGGCCACAAAGCCGATAAAATGAAATCCGAAATCTTCAATGAAAAATGCAAAAAAAAAACAAAATTTTAACAAAACGATTGTAAAATTACAAACGAGATAAGAAGAAAGTTTGATCAAAAGAGATAATATGCGAAACAAAGCAGTTTTTTGTAGATAATAGGCTTCCAGGAAATGAATCCAGAAGAAAAGGTTTTTGTGAACATACTTATTTCCGGAAAAAAGTCTACCACCCCATCGCAAAACTTTTTCTTATCGCAAATTTAAATAGTAGTAAACTAATAAAAAAATTAAGAAAAACAAAACCAAACTGTATAAAACATTTTGAATATCGCTAAAAAGATGCCAAAACAATTTAATGTAGTAAAAAAACAGCATTGAATAAAAAAATTTGATCAAGCGGAACAAAGCAAGAAAATACCTTAGCAGAAACCCTCTAAGGCAAAAAACTCAAACACAGAGGCGAAGCGGACCTTTTAAGGCGATAACAAACAAATACAGCAAGGCAAGCTAACAGACAGAAAATGATAAGGCCACTAAGTCGAAAAAAAACACAATTGAAACTTTTCAGAAATTTGTCTGGAATGATGTTCAGTTCGACAAATTGAACTGCATTAAACCTTTTATAAGAAATTTAAAATTATAATTCAAACGTTGTCGCACATTTTTGTGCATCATCAGGATTAGAGTTCTTACAATATTTACAAAACGATCAAAGATCGAAAAAATGAGAAACATGTCTAAGAATGCTTTAAAATTTTTTGACCAATCAAATTTAAACAACTGTAATTACATAATAAATTACATAATCAATAATAAAATTTTTCTGTAGATTTCTGACATTTTTGTTACAAAAATTCGATTTGTAAAAATGTTTGATTCTGACATGTCAGTTTTTCATTTTTTAGCCTTGTTATACATAGACTATAAGTTTAGTGTTAACTCCCGGCTCCTGAATTCATCGCGTGTGTTGATCCTCGGCCTCTCCCTCCAAGTATGCAATGCCTCTAGTGTGAGTAGCTTATGAGTGTTGGCTCTTTGGTCTATAATCTCTACCCCCTACCTCCTTATTACACTCTAACAAGTGTTGCCCTACTGAAGAGTCATCTTTGCGGTGTTCATCGACCCTCGTGGCTAAATGTCGGACTGTCTGGCCGACATAGGTGGAGTTACATCCACTACATTGTAAACTTAAACACCACTTTGGATCTCAGTTCACGAGCAAAGGAAATTTTGAGAGAGGGCAAGCATGTTTTCAGTTTTCTTATTGTAAAAAAGATTTGTGCTTCGGATATTTGCCGAAGCTTTGCCGCTAATAGTTGAGATGGATTGCCTCGATATTGCATTGTAAAAAGGGGGGTGATTCTTTTAACCATTTATCTTTTCTCGGTTCTGATGTCTTCACCTCTAAACGTTTCTTTCCCTCAATGATCTTGTTAAGAGTTTTAAACACTACCCAAGTCCGACCAATTTTTCGTATATTCATTTTCAATCCATTGTTTCTGATTTTTTTCCAATGCCTGGTCAAATTTTTCCCATGTTGAGGTACTTTTAAAAAAACGCTATGGACTGTCCCATCAATAACATTTCTTTGTACTGCAAAGGTGCGCAACCTCTGAAATTTAGAATGGTACAGGTATCAGTGGGTTTTTGGTACCACCCACATACCTTTTTTCCTGAGTCAAGATCAACATTTAAATCGAAAAAGGCCAAATTACTGTGACTATCAAGTTCTTCTATGGTGAACTGCAAGTTTGGATGCAACTTATTGGCAGCCTCGAGAACTAACCCAGGATCGCCCCTGACAATACAAACTATGTCGTCCACATATCTTAGACAAACTTTATCATCATTCTCAGCCCGATCTGCTTACTGTTGTTTTTTGCAAGCAATGCAATACCATACTGTTCAAGCGATGTCTGGGTATTCAGATTCCGATATGTTACCACACCCTAAATGGTACCAATTCAAACAAGCTTCGCATTCTACCCCTTTAGTCCGATATTTCACCTTTTTCTGACATCCAGGGCAGACCTCCTTGTTACCCTCATGTAGCACAGTCAGTTTTGGTACTTCTTTTTTTTTTCATGCAGGTTCGTATTCATTGAGCCACAAATTGGCCAGTATTACTGCAAGGGAGGTGCCCATTGCTAAACCGTCTTTTTATACATACCACAAACCATTGCATTTAAAGTGTTCCTTACTCGCTGCCAACTTCAGTATTTTTTTGGTAATCTTGCGAGATGTTTCCAAAGGGTTGCTCATATAATCTCCTCAGGGCTATTTCAACCGCTTCCTTGAGCGGGACATTAGTGTACAAACTCTTTACATCAAGGGAGATTATACTCTCATCAGAGTCCAGTTCATTTTTGTCCAAGATCTCCCTGGCCATTTGAGTGTTCGTATCTATGTTTGCCCCTTCAATTTTATCAAAGTACTTTGTCAATGTTTTATTTAGGTTGTCATTTGAGCTACTAGGTAAAGAAAGGACGGGACGAAGTATTGTGCCTTGTTTATGTACTTTTGCTAGTCCATACAGCCTAGCCAGCTGTGCCGCCGTTGATCTCAACCTTTTGATACAGCGCTTCGCGAATCTCGTTTTTCTTTTTAATGGCGAGTAATTCCTTGTTTATGTCTTTTTTCAATTTTCACGATCACGCTGTCTGTCAGTTTCTTCCTCCCACTAAATTGTTCTGCCTGTACTAAATCTTTCAATTTCTTCTCGTATGTCTCCTTTTTGATTACACAAAAAACAACGCCCTTATCAAACGGCACTGTCAGAAGACCGTTGTCCTTCAAATACTTTCTGGCTTTTTCAACACCTTTGTCAGAGGGGTCTGTTTCACATTCTTAACATATCTCTTTGCAGCTGCTTCAATCTCACATAATTTTTCTCCGGTTAATCTATTTAACTTCAATTCAGAAAAAGAAGTAGCTATGTCCGCAAAGAAGTAATTTTCATTGAGTTTTTCTCGTACCGGATGTTTTGGTCCAAATTTTATGGTTTCCTGCACCCAAAGCGGCAACACCACTTCATCTAAAATTCTAGCTGACCTTTCATCCAAGTTTTTTAATGGTCTATCCTGTCTTTCCGAAATTTTTTCAAGCTTTTTCTTGTGTCGGCTGATCAGGTTATTGACACTTTACGTTGCTTGCAGGTTCAGATAGAATATTACCGAAGGCCACCACTTCTCATCTATACCCCTTCTCACTACCTCTCTTGTTTTTGCTAGGTTACCCGATGCCTTGGCCCTATCCGCATTTGCCTGCTTATCTCAGATCTCAAGAGTCTCAATTGAAAGGTGTGCACCACTTGATCTGAAAAAACACCGTTATCAGGCACGCGAAACCGTAAAAAATCTGGTATCAGGCCGTTACCGAGACATTTTTTCAGAAAATTAATTCTCAGGAAACTGTTATTAAATGTATTGAAATGTTTTAAATAATCTAACACCAGTTTCCAAGTGAGTTTTTTTGTCAGGGCCAATCTAAGGAGTGACGGTGGCATCAAAATTGCGGTCATTTCTTCTGTGCAGGCCACGAGCACTTAAACTCATGTGGCACTCAGCAAAGAAAAAACTGCCTCAACAATATCTTACCACTTTTTGGTCGTTTGGCTCGGGATTAAGGTCCCCAGCCAACACCTCCGCTCTCCGCGCCTTTGCATTGCGGCGTCCCTGCGATGGTTTCTTGGTCTGGGCGAAAATGCCTGGCGGGTGGTCTCGATTGGACAGCACAACCCGTAGTGACTTCAGTTCCAATTCACTTGACTGGTGCAGTTGGAGATACTCTCTGAGTACCGCATGATTCTGTCTCTTGCTTCTAGAGATAAGGTTACCGGTTGTCTTAATGACGATTGTCTCTGTCTTCCGCAGATTCTCAAAAAGTCGAGAGTGCCTGTTCTCCTGCAGTAGGCAATGGCACTTATTGGTCTTCACTTCGGTTTTAGATACGCCAGTAGATCATCAAGTGGGCAGGGCGTATAGTTTTAAGTGCGATGGGAGGATATGCTGTTGTTCAGCGAATCGTGCCAAAGGATAATCTGCTTACTGGCCAGAGGCTGCTGTTCCAATAATACTCGTAAGTTCTTCCCCCTGTTCAGGGTATTGGGGTTTAATGAAAGGCCGGGGACTGCGTAGACCTTCTGCTGCGTCTCTCTCCGTTCCTCTAGCTCAAAACTTTTTAGGCTGTGATAAAGGGAGCTGGCAGCTACAATCATCGCCATTTCAACTCAAATACTGCTGACATTATGAATAAAAAGCGGTAGTAAAACTCTACATTGCATATTTGGAGGGAGAGACCTAGAATCAACACACGCAATGAATTCAGGAGCCGGGAATTAACACTAAAATTATTGTCTATAAATAACATGGCTAAATTTTAAAAAACTGACATGTCAAAATCGAAAATATTCCCAAATCGAAAATTTAAAACCATAAAGGAACAAAAAGCTAAAAAGAAATATCAGAAATTTACAGGAAAATGTTATTTTTGATTACGTAATTTAGTGTATAATTACAGTTGATTAAATTTGATCGGTCAAAAAGTTTTATATAAATTTTAGACATGTTTCTCATTTTTTAGATCTTTGATCGTTTTGTAAATATTGTAAAAACTTTAATCCTGATGATGCACAAAATGTGCGAAAACGTTCGAATTACCATTTTCAATTTTTTATTAAACCTTTTAACAAAATTAGTGCAATCACGGCTAGACCGTGTTATTATCGGCAGCATGTAGTGACACACGGTAAATCACATACAAACGGCAATAATCTGCCAGACAAGACAAGACAAGATCGTTTTTCTGTTTTACAATCAGCTTTGTTCTTATATACCCTTTGCTTCCGTCAAGAAATATTGGTTTTTTGCCAGGCAGGAGTCTACGAAGAACCGGGCTGGTCAATTTCTTGGCTTTGTTCCAGACCGCTCGGCCAAATTGTCTGACGCTTATTCGATTTACTCGCTTTTGGTTTCTGGCAAACGGAATGTTTTTCGCGTGGCAGCACCTTCCGCATCCAAGGAAGCGTGGACAGGCGCAAATTTCACTGCCAGACGGGTGACGTCACCATTCAAAGTTTTTAGTACGGCGGATTGAGCAACCCCTTCTTGTCTGAAGTTGAGCGTTCTAATACTTGCTAAAAAACAAAAAACTGGGGGGTCGGTGAACTCGTCTATCCACACTAAATTGCCTGTCTTGAGTTCCTGTTCCTGGAAAAAAAATTCCCAGTGTGGAGAAAAAAACGGTTTGAATATTTTATTTTTTTTTTGCTTTATTTCATAGAAGAAAGCTAGCAATCAGGCTTACAACAGCTTATTTGGAAGAAATTTGAAAATCAAGCCCTAAAAATTCAACTTTAAGAAAAAAAATTAGTTTTTGAAGTTAAATTTTTAGGGCTCGATTTTGAAATTTCTTCTAACTAAGCTGTTGTATGCCTGATTGCTAGCTTTCGTCAATAAAATAAAGCGAAAAAATAAAATATTCAAACCTTTTTTTTTCTCCACACTGAAATTTTTTTTTTGATTTCTTTAGTATCGTTTGAACCTCGGCCGAAAGGGCTTATATATGATATATCACTCAAACCAATCCGATGATTAATTTTTGTAGCTCGTTTTGAATGAAAAACGAAAACAAAAAATTAGACTACACCCGAATACAAAGTTCCACTCCTTTTTCAATTGTCGGAACAATTAAAAACATGAGTAGTTTACAAATTACACTAACACATCATAACTCTTTCAATACGAAGAAAAATACTAATAGCACAGCAAACATCCGGTACAAAGCAACTAAACCAACCAAACATGAAAAACAGACAACAAGCCGACAAATTTTGAAGCGAAAAAAAAACAGTTGCTGGTCGGATTTGAACATAGGGCCTTTACCATCAAGTACTTTCTCAAAAACCATGTGTGCCAAAAAAATTTAAACTGAAAGCGATATCAACAAACCTACTACAAGAGTTAAACGTTTTCTACATTTGGCGTCGAAAATATCATATAAACCGAGGTTCCAGTCAGGAGCACCGTCATCACATTCTCGGGTTCATCAGGATTAAAATTTTTACAATATTTACAAAACGATTTTAGATCTGAAACATGATAAACATGTCTAAAAATAGTTTTAAAATTTTTCGACGAATCAAATTTAAACAACTGTAATTACATAACAAATTACGTAATCAATAATAACATTTTCCTGTAGATTTTTGATATTTTTGTTTAGCTTTTTGTTCTTTCATTGTTACAACGTTTCGATTTGTAAATATTTTTGATTCTGACATGTCAGTTTTTCAACTTTTAGCCATGTTCTACATATGCTATAAGTTTAGTGTTAACTCCCGGCTCCTGAATTCATCGCGTGTATTGATCCTCGGCCTCTCCCTCCAAATATGCAAAGCCTCTAGCGTGAGTAGCTTATGAGTGTTGGCTGTTTCGTCTAGAAACTCTACCGCCTACCTCCCTATTACAATCTAACAAGTGTTGCCCTACTGAAGAGTCCTCTTTGCGGTGTTCATCGACCCTCGTGGCTAAATGTCGGACTGTCTGGCCGACATAGGTGGAGTTACATCCACTACATGTAAGCTTAAACACCACTTTGGATCTCAGTTCACGAGCAAAGGAAATTTTGAGAGATGGCAAGCATGTTTTCAGTTTTCTTGTTGTAAAAATTATTTGTGCCCCGGATAATTTCCGAACCTTTGCCGCTAATAGTTGAGATGGATTGCCTCGATATTGCATTGTAAAAAGGGGGGTGATTCTTTTAACCATTTATCATTTCTCGGTTCTGATGTCTTCACCTCTGAATTTCCTTTCCCTCAATGATCTTTATAAGAGTTTTAAACACTATCCAAGTCCGACCAATTTTTCCTATATTCATTTTCAATCCATTGTTACTGATTTTTTTCCAATGCCTGGTCAAATTTTTCTCATGTTGAGGTACTTCTACAAAACCCTATGAACTGTCCCATCAATAACATTTCTTTGCACTGCAAAGGTGCGCAACCTCTGAAATTTAGAATGGTACAGGTATCAGTGGGTTTTTGGTACCACCCACATACCTTTTTTCCTGAGTCAACATTTACATTCAAATCCAGAAAGGCCAAATTACCGTGACTATCAAGTTCTTCTATGGTGAACTGCAAGTTTGGATGCAACTTATTGGCAGCCTCGAGAACTAACCCAGGATCGCCCCTGACAATACAAACTATTCCGTCCACATATCTTAGAAAAACTCTAACATCATTCTCAGCCCGATTTGCTTCCTGTTGTTTTTTGCAAGCAATGCAAAACTCTACTGTTCAAGCGATGTCTGCAAGCGATATGTTACCACACTCTAAATGGTACCAATTCAAACAAGCTTCGCATTCTACCCCTTTAGTCCGATATTTCGCCTTCTTATTTTTGATTACGTAATTTATTTATTGGTCAAAAATTTGATTAGTCAAAAAGTTTTAAAGAAATTTTAGACATGTTTCTCATTTTTTAGATCTTTGATCGTTTTGTGAATATTGTAAAAACTTTAATCCTGATGATGCACAAAATGTGCGAAAACGTTTGAACTAACATTTTAAATTTTTTATTAAACCTTTTAACAAAATTACTGCAATCACGGCTAGAACGTGTTAATATCGGCAGCATGTTGTGACATACGGTAAAACACATACAAACGGCAATAATCTGCCAGACAAGACAAGACAAGATCATTTTTCTGTTTTACAATCAGCTTTGTTTTTATATACATTTTGGTTTCGTCAAGAAATATTTTTTTTACCCAGCAGGAGTCTACGAAGAACCGGTCTGGTCAATTTCTTGGCTTTGTTCCAGACCGCTCGGCCAAATTTTCTGACGCTTATTCGATTTACTCGCTTTTGGTTTCTGGCAAACGGAATGTTTTTCGCGTGGCAGCATCTTCCGCATCCAAGGAAGCGTGGACAGGCGCAAAATTCACTGCCAGACGGGTGACGTCACCATTCAAAGTTTTTAGTACGGCGGATTGAGCAACCCTTTCTTGTCTGAAGTTGAGCGTTCTAATACTTGCTAAAAAATAATAAACTGGGGGGTCGGTGAACTCGTCTATCCACACTAAATTGCCTGTCTTGAGTTCCTGTTCCTGGAAAAAAAAATTCCCAGTGTGGAGAAAAAAACGGTTTGAATATTTTATTTTTTTTGCTTTATTTCATAGAAGAAAGCTAGCAATCAGGCTTACAACAGCTTAATTAGAAGAAATTTGAAAATCAAGCCCTAAGAATTTAACTTTAAGAAAAAAAATTAGTTTTTGAAGTTAAATTTTTAGGGCTTGATTTTCAAATTTCTTCTAACTAAGCTGTTGTAAGCCTGATTGCTAGCTTTCGTCAAAAAAATAAAGCGAAAAAATAAAATATTCAAACCGTTTTTCTTCTCCACACTGGAAATTTTTTTTTGATTTCTTTAGTGTCGTTTGAACCTCGGCCGAAAGGGTTTATTTATGATATATCACTCAAACCAATCCGATGATTAATTTTTGTAGCTCGTTTTGCATGAAAAACGAAAGCAAAAAATTAGACTACACCCGAATACAAAGTTCCACTCCTTTTTCAATTGTCGGAATAATTAAAAACATGAATAGTTTACAAATTACACTAACACATCATAACTCTATCAATACGAAGAAAAATACTAATAGCACGGCAAACATCCGGTACAAAGCAACTAAACCAACCAAACATGAAAAACAGACAACATGCCGACAAATTTTGAAGCGGAAAGCTCCCATTTTGAAAAAAAACAGGTGCTGGTCGGATTTGAACATAGGGCCTTTACCATCAAGTACTTTCTCAAAAACCATGTGTGCCAAAAAAAATAAAACTGAAAGCGATATCAACAAACCTACTACAAGAGTTAAAAATTTTCTACAGTTGGCGTCGAAAATATCATATAAACCGAGGTTCCAGTCAGGAGTACTGTCATCACATTTTTCAGTCGAAATTCTCGGGTTCATCAGGATTAAAATTTTTACAATATTTACAAAACGATCATAGATCTGAAACATGATAAACATGTCTAAAAATAGTTTTAAAATTTTTGACGAATCAAATTTAAACAACTGTAATTACATAACACATTACGTAATCAATAATAACATTTTTCTGTAGATTTTTGATATTTTTGTTTAGCTTTTTGTTCTTTCATTGTTACAACGTTTCGATTTGTAAATATTTTTGATTCTGACATGTCAGTTTTTCAACTTTTAGCCATGTTATACATAGACTATAAGTTTTGTGTTAACTCCCGGCTCCTGAACTCATCGCGTGTATTGATCCTCGGCCTATCCCTCCAAATATGCAAAGCCTCTAGAGTGAGTAGCTTATGAGTGTTGGCTGTTTCGTCTAGAAACTCTACCGCCTACCTCCTTATTTACAATCTAACAAGTGTTGCCCTACTGAAGAGTCCTTTTTGCGGTGTTCATCGACCCTCGTGGCTAAATGTCGGACTGTCTGGCCGACATAGGTGGAGTTACATCCACTACATGTAAGCTTAAACACCACTTTGGATCTCAGTTCACGAGCAAAGGAAATTTTGAGAGATGGCAAGCATGTTTTCAGTTTTCTTGTTGTAAAAATATTTGTGCCCCGGATATTTGCCGAACCTTTGCCGCTAATAGTTGAGATAGATTGCCTCGATAATACATTGTAAAAAGGGGGTGATTCTTTTAACCATTTATTTTTCTCGGTTCTGATGTCTTCACCTCTAAACATTTCTTTCCCTCAATGATCTTGTTAAGAGTTTTAAACACTACCCAAGTCCGACCAATTTTTCGTATATTCATTTTCAATCCATTGTTTCTGTTTTTTTTTCCAATGCCTGGTCAAATTTTTCCCATGTTGAGGTACTTTTAAAAAAACGCTATGGACTGTCCCATCAATAACATTTTTTTGTACTGCAAAGGTGCGCAACCTCTGAAATTTAGAATGGTACAGGTATCAGTGGGTTTTTGGTACCACCCACATACCTTTTTTCCTGAGTCAAGATCAACATTTAAATCGAAAAAGGCCAAATTACTGTGACTATCAAGTTCTTCTATGGTGAACTGCAAGTTTGGATGCAACGTATTGGCAGCCTCGAGAACTAACCCAGGATCGCCCCTGACAGTACTAACTATTCCGTCCACATATCTTAGAAAAACTTTAACATCATTCTCAGCCCGATCTGCTTCCTGTTGTTTTTTGCAAGCAATGCAAAACTCTACTGTTCAAGCGATGTCTGCGTATTCAAATTCCGATATGTTACCACACTCTAAATGGTACCAATTCAAACAAACTTCGCATTCTACCCCTTTAGTCCGATATTTCGCCTTCTTCTGACATCCAGGGCAGACCTCCTTGTTACCCTCATGTAGCACAGTCAGTTTTGGTACTTCTTTTTTTTCATGCAGGTTCGCATTCATTGAGCCACAAATTGGCCAGTATTACTGCAAGGGAGGCGCCCATTGCTAAACCGTCTTTTTATACATACCACAAACCATTGCATTTAAAGTGTACCTTACTCACTGCCAAATTCAGTAGTTTTTTGTAATCTTGCGAGATGTTTCCGAAGGGTTGACTTGCTCATATAATCTCCTCAGGGCTATTTCAACCGCTTCCTTGAGCGGGACATTAGTGTACAAACTCTTTACATCAAGGGAGATTATACTCTCATCAGAGTCCAGTTCAGTTTTTTCCAAGATCTCCCTGGCCATTTGAGTGTTCGTATCTATGTTTGCCCCTTCAATTTTATCAAAGTACTTTGTCAATGTTTTATTTAGGTTGTCATATGAGCTACCAGCTAAAGAAAGGATGGGACGAAGTAGTGTGCCTTGTTTATGTACTTTTGCTAATCATTACAGCTTAGCCAGCTGTGCCCCCGTTGATCTCAACTTTTTGATACAGCGCTTCGCTAATCTCGTCTTTATTTTTCATGGCGAGTAATTCCTTGTTTATGTCTTTTTTCAATTTTCACGATTACGCTGTCTGTCAGTTTCTTTCTCCCACTAAATTGTTCTGCCTGTACTAAACCTTTCAATTTCTTCTCATATGTCTCCTTTTTAATTACACAAAAACCAACGCCCTTATCAAACGGCCTTGTCAGAAGACCGTTGTCCTTCAAATATTTTCTGGCTTTTTCAACACCTTTGTCAGAGGGGTCTGTTTCACATTCTTAGCATATCTCTTTGCAGCTGCTTCAATCTCACATAATTTTTCTCCGGGTATTCTATTTAACTTCAATTCAGAAAAAGAACTGTCTATGTCCGCAAGGAAGTAATTTTCATTGAGTTTGTCTCATACCGGATGTTTTGGTCCAAAATTTAAGGTTTCCTGCACCCAAAGCGGCAAAACCACTTCATCTAAAATTCTAGCTGACCTTTCATCCAAGTTTTTTAATGGTCTATCCTGTCTTTTCGAAATTTTTTCAAGCTTTTTCTTGTGTCGGCTGATCAGGTTATTGACACTTTACGTTGCTTGCAGGTTCAGATAGAATATTACCGAAGGCCACCACTTCTCATCTATACTCCTTCTCACTACCTCCCTTGCTTTTGCTAGGTTACCCGATGCCTTGGCCCTATCCGCATTTGCCTGCTTATCTCAGATCTCAAGAGTCTCAATTGAAAGCTGTGCACCACTTGATCTGAAAAACACCGTTATCAGGCAAGCGAAACCGTAAAAAAACTGATATAAGGTCGTTATCGAAGCATTTTTTCAGAAATTTAAATCTCAGGAATCTGTTATTAAATTTATCAAAATGTTTTTAATAATCTAACAACAGTTTCCAAGAAAATTTTCTTTTCGGGAACAATCTAAAGAGTGGCAGTGGCATCAAAATTGCGGTCATTTCTTCTTTGCAGGACACGAGCACTTAAACTCATGTGGCACTCTGCAAATAAAAAACTGCCTCAACAAAATCTTACCACTTTTTGGTCGTTTGGTTCCGGATGAAGGTCCCCATCCAACCCCTCCGCTCTCCGCGCCTTTGCATTGCGGCGTCCCTGTGATGGTTTCTTGGTCTGGGTCCGTATCTTTGAGAAAATGCCTGGCAGGTGGTCTCGATGGGACAGCACAACCCGTAGCGACTTCAGTTCCAATTCCTCATGACTGGTGCAGTTGGAGATACTCTCTGAGTACCGCAGGATTCTGTCTCTTACTTCTAGAGATAAGATTACCGGTTTTCTTTAGGACGATTATCTCTGTCCTCCGCAGATTCTCAAAAAAATTGGGAGTGCCTGTTCTCCTGCAGTAGACAATGGCACTTAATTGTCTTCGCTTCAATTGTAGATACGCCAGTAGATCATCAAGTGGGCAGGGCGTATAGTTGTTAGTGCGATGGGAGGATATGCTGTTGTTCAGCAAATCGTGCCAAAAGATAATCTGCTTACTGGCCAGAGGTTGCTGTTCCAATAATACTCGTACATTCTTCCCCCTGTTCAGGGTATTGGGGTTTAAAGAAAGGCCGGGGACTGCGTAGACCTTCTGCTGCGTCTCTCTCCGTTCCTCTAGCTCAAGACTTTTCAGGCTGTGATAAATTGAGCTGGCAGCTACAATCATTGCCATTTCAACTCAAATACTGCTGACATTATGAATAAAAAGCGGTAGTAAAACTCTACATTGCATGTTTGGAGGGAGCGGCCGAGGATCAACACACGCGATGAATTCAGGAGCCGGGAATTAACACTAAAAGTATTGTCTAAAGTAACACCGCTAAAATTTAAAAAACTGACATGCCAAAATCGAAAATTTTCCCAAATTGAAATTTTATAACCATGAAGGAACAAAAAGCTAAAAAAAAATATCAGAAACTTACAGGAAAATGTTATTATTGATTACGTAATTTTTTATCTAATTACAGTTGTTTAAATTTGATTGGTCAAAAAGTTTTAAAGCATTTTTCGACATGTTTCTCATTTTTTAGATCTTTGATCTTTTTGTAAAAATTGTAAAAACTTTAATCCTGATGATGCACAAAATGTGCAAAAACGTTTGAATTAACATTTTAAATTTCTTATTAAACCGTTTAACAAAATTAGTGTAATCACGGCCAGAACGTGTTATTATCGGAAGCATTATGTGACACACGGCAATGATCGGAAGCTTTTTGTGACACACTGTCTAACCTGCCAGAAAAGACCATTTTTCTGTTTTACAATTAGCTTTGTTCTTATATAAATTTTGCTTCCGTCAAGAAATATTGGTTTTTGCCAGGCAAGAGTCTACGAAGAACCGGGCTGGTCAATTTCTTGGCTTTGTTTCAGACCGCTCGGCCGAATGGTCTGACGCTTATTCGATTTACTCGCTTTTGGTTTCTGGCAAACGAAGCGTGGACAGGCGCAAGTTTCACTGCCAGACAGGTGACGTCACCATTCAAAGTTTTTAGTACGGTCTGAAGTTAGTACATCTTGTCTGAAGTTGAGCGTTCTAATACTTGCTAAAAAATAATAAACTGGGGGGTCGGTGAACTTTACTATTCACACACTAAATTGCCTGTCTTGAGTTCCTGTTCCTGGGAAAAAATTTCCCAGTGTGGAGAAAAAAAAGGTTGGAATATTTTATTTTTTTTGCTTTATTTCATAGACGAAAGCTAGCAATCAGGCTTACAACAGCTTAATTAGAAGAAATTAGAAAATCAAGCCCTAAAAATTTAACTTTAAGAAAAAAAATTACTTTTTGAAGTTTAATTTTTAGGGCTCGATTTTCAAATTTCTTCTAACTAAGCTGTTGTATGCCTGATTGCTAGCTTTCATCAATAAAATAAAGCGAAAAAATAAAATATTCAAACCTTTTTTTTACTCCACACTAGGAATTTTTTTTTGATTTCTTTAGTGTCGTTTGAACCTCGGCCGAAAGGGCTTATATATGATATATCACTCAAACCAATCCGATGATTAATTTTTGTAGCTCGTTTTGAATGAAAAACGAAAACAAAAAATTAGACTACACCCGAATACAAAGTTCCACTCCTTTTTCAATTGTCGGAACAATTGAAAACATGAATAGTTTACAAATTACACTAGCACATCATAACTCTTTCAATTAAAAGAAAAATACTAATAGCACAGCAAACATCCGGTACAAAGCAACTAAACCAATCAAACATGAAAAACAGACAACATGCCGACAAATTTTGAAGCGGAAAACTCCCATTTTGAAAAAAAACAGGTGCTGGTCGGAGTTGAAAATAGGGCTTTGACCATCAAGTACTCTCTCAAGAACCATTTGTGTCAAAAAATCAAAAACTGAAAGCGATATCAACAACCCTACTACAAGAGTTAAAAATTTTCTACAGTTGGCGTCGAAAATATCATATAAACCGAGGTTTCAGCCAGGAGTACCGTTATCACATTATTCAGTCGAAATTCTCGAGTTTTTCCAGATATGGAATAGCAGAAATTAATGTGGATAGAAGTACAGAGAGTCAATTGGTTGATAACCAAGCCAACCAGATTGAGAGCTAAAACCTACACAGAATAAACCAGATTTAAAAGTGACTCAAAAAACTGACCTTATGTGAGGCTACGGGTCTATCATATACTCAAAAAAAGATGCGCTTTTGTCTCCTTGGCTCTACAAAAAAGAATTCGAAAGTAGTTTGATCATTAATAGTGCCGAGTACACGGACAGCGTTTGCAGCCTGTATTGCGAAAAATATTCTCTCTAACTACCTGCCCTGGGTTCCTCCGTACACGTGCACAAGTTCTTACAAGCTTATTCTGAGAAATCTCAGTTCTTGGGCCGGTGGCACACTGAACTTCAAAAACTATTGCTTGAAAAATATATCCATCTTCATTAAAATCCCTATATTTGTCAGATTTTTGATCAAATCGAGATTACAAACCGAGCCTGCGCTTATTCAACTATTGGCTAGGGAGTCAATTACCGTTGCAATTGCCTACCGACAGCCATGGGACGAGCGTCAAACCGTCTGGTTGCTTCTGATTTGTCCTGTGGAGGTTTCGTTGCTATAAGACAGAAGGAATGTGAGTGAATGCGAGAATTCGTTTCATAAAGGCATTCCAATTTGAGTGCCCACAGAATCTCGCTGCCTTTTTGCGAAAAGATAGGCCATGCCATCCATCTTCGGTTACGACTTTTTTTTGCAAACGCGTCTATGTTTTTCACAAATTTTTGAACCTAGGAGTAGTTCAATTGCAATTCTAAGCTGCTGATTTGACAATTTCAATCTTAAGTTTTGACACGGTATGACACTCAACCATTGCAATCCGAGTTTATCCTGGCCAGCATTTAACTTTATTACTTCAATAGGTTCTAGTTTCAAAGTCATTTGAGAAATTTCTTTATCAAAAACGGGCTCCGACCAATTTTTTTTTAGATTTTAGTTTTCCGGAGCTAATTCACATTTTTCTGAATCAAACCAAAGTTCTAATGCATCATTAAATGTTCAATCCTCGTGCTCTAACCCAAAAATCTCTCTTAAGGTAGCTTTCGCTCCTACTGCTGAGGCTAAAAAAAGCGGGTAAAGCTAGTAGGTGAGCGGAAGATAGACCCAAGCCAGCTTTGGCTGCTGGGAGAACTGCTTGCAAATATTGACTATTATTCATTTTCACGTTTGTTACCTTCCAAAAAAAATTTCTTGTTATTTGATCGTATTTTTCCAAAAATCACTATGCAAAAAACAAGGTCTGGTACCCAAAAAAAACCAGGAGTTTTGGCATGCTAAAGCAATTTTTTTGGAGGTAAAAACCATAATGTGCATCCAACTTGACAATAACCTCCAAAATTTTGTCCAGCTCTGGTATTCTTTCATTCAGCAGTTTTCTTCGACAAGATTCGCTTATCAGGGAGCTCGAGATTACAAGTTCATCTTTGAATTTGATTTTTATTTTTGGACAATATTTTTAAAATTTACCTTTAATTCTGTTGTACTTTGCACTTGTGGTCTGTCATAGAAAACATAGCTTTCTTTTTATTCTGTGTTTAGGCTTAACCCATAGTCTGTTTCTGATTTCAGTATTTTTAAAGTCTCGGAGCATTATCTTGTAGTCGTCGGCTAGGTTTCCATCATCTAAAAACCGAACCTTTATTTTAGATTCACGCTACTTTTTTTCTTTTAGAGTCTGTATTGTTTCAGCAAAAAGCGGTGGAGCCTCGGGATCACCTTGTTGCGTTCCGTCCTAAGAAATAATGATGGAAATTCCGCAAGAAAGATAACTCGGCTTACTGTAGGCGCAGTGAGTATATTTGTACAACTCCGGGCGGTCCAAAAAGACGTAATTCAACATAGTTTCTCTATTAAGTGAATTAAATGCATTACTAAAATCTAATTTAAGTTAAACTGAGCGTTTCAATTTTTTTTTCATCACGCACTATCAAATTTCTCAAGTAGTGTGCAGCAACTTCAGCTCCTCATTCAGTACCACATCTTACTCGAAAACTCTCTTGCTTCCTGCGCAGTTAGACACGATATGTCTGAGCGTGTTGCCGATGACAATTGATCGCAAGCCTCCGTCTTTTTTTACGAGGGCGATAGGTTTTGCTCTAAAACAGAAAGTTTTTAGTTGTTCGGGTACTTTATCTTCACCTATAAAGTTTAGGAGCGTAATAAGCGAGATCAAGAAAATGAGCCTCGCTTTGCCGTTAGATTTACTAATCAGGTCTTTAAAATTTGGAGAACAATCTTGTCCGAACCGCTGCCTGAACCATTTGGGAAAAACATAATTGCTTTGTACACCTCAAACTCAGTTACGAAAAAAAAATTCTCGACGTTTTCCGGATTTGCGGCACTTATATCAGCTTTTTTTAAGTGTTTATAAAAACCCATTTTTTATAATTAGGAATCAAAAAAGGTGCGATTGTATCATCTGAAGCGGTCAGCTTTATTCTTCTCTTTATATTTCCCTCGTCGAGCTTGCTGCTAATTAGCTTTATTCTCTACTCGAGACTTCTTTTGCGTTCTTGCTGAAAAAAAACAAGAAAGACGTCAGAAAAACCAGCCAAAAAGTAACATTTTTTCATTGTAGAAAATAACAATCATTTTGTCCAAAAGACTATCTGCCAAGGGAACACGCGAGTCCTTAGGTACTCTCCTGAGCACTCGAACTATAGAAATGTCTGTATTTACATAATTATCTAGCACTAAGTCATCGCCAATTGAAGCATCAATGACAGACTTAACATCAAAACACATAGGACATTGAAACCATTGGATTTTCTGAGAGTCGCTTATTTAAAAAGTTTAACCCAACAATTAGGCGACAAAACATAATCAGACAAACACTAGTAAAACATGGCTAGAAGTTAAAAAACTGACATGTCAAAATCAAAAATATTCCCAAATCAAAGTTTTATAACCATGAAAGAACAAAAAGCAAAAAAAATATATCAGAAATTTACAGGAAAATGTTATTATTGATTACGTAATTTATTATGTAATTACAGTTGTTTAAATTTGATTGGTCAAAAAATTTTAAAGCATTTTAAGACATGTTTCTCATTTTTTAGATCTTTGATTGTTTTGTAAATATTGTAAGAACTTTAATCCTGATGATGCACAAAATGTGCGAAAACGTTTGAATAAACATTTTAAAAAATTAATTAAAACTTTTAACAAAATTAGTGCAATCACGGCTAGAACGTGTTATTATCGGAAGCATTTTGTGATACACGGTAAATCACATACAGACGGCAATAACCTGCCAGAGAAGACCAGACAAGATCATTTTTCTAATTTTCTGTTTTACAATTAGCTTTGTTTTTTAAATACATTTTGTTTCCGTCAAGAAATTTTGGTTTTTGCCAGGCAGGAGTCTACGAAGAACCGGGCTGGTCAATTTCTTGACCAAATGGTCTGACGCTTATTAGATTTACTCGCTTTTGGTTTCTGGCAAACAGAATGTTTTTCGCGTGGCAGCATCTTCCGCATCCAAGAAAGCGTGGACAGGCGCAAGTTTCACTGCCAGACGGCTGACGTCACCATTCAAAGTTTTTAGTATGGCGGATTGAGCAACCCCTTCTTGTCTGAAGTTGAACGTTCTAATACTTGCTAAAAAATAATAAACTGGGTGGTCGGTGAACTTTACTATCAACACTAAATTGCCTGTCTTGAGTTCCTGTTCCTGGAAAAAAAATTTCCAGTGTGGAGAAAAAAACGGTTTGAATATTTTATTTTTTTTTGCTTTATTTCATAGACGAAAGCTAGCAATCCGGCTTACAACAGCTTAATTAGAAGAAATTTGAAAATCAAGCCCTTAAAATTTAACTTTAAGAAAAAAATTACTTTTTGAAGTTAAATTTTTAGGGCTTGATTTTCAAATTTCTTCTAATTAAGCTGCTGTAAGCCTGATTCCTAGCTTTCGTCTATGAAATAAAGCGAAAAAATAAAATATTCAATCCGTTTTTTTTCTCCACACTGGGAATTTTTTTTTCGATTTCTTTAGTGTCGTTTGAACCACGGCCGAAAGGGCTTATTTATGATATATCACTCAAACCAATCCGATGATTAATTTTTGTAGCTCGTTCTGCGTAAAAAACGAAAAAAAAAATTAGACTACACAGGAATACAAAGTTGCACCCTTTTTTCAATTGTCGGAACAATTACAAAGATGAATGGTTTACAAATTACACTAACACATCATAATTCTTTCAATTAGAAGAAAAATACTGATAGCACAGCAAACATCCGGTACAAAGCAACTAAACCAACCAAAAATGAAAAACAGACAACATGCCGACAAATTTTGAAGCGGAAAACTCCCATTTTGAAAAAAAAACAGGTGCTGGTCGGAGTTGAACATAGGGCTTTTACCATCAAGAACTTTCTCAAAAACGAAGTGTGCCAAAAAAAATAAAACTGAAAGCAATATCAACAAACCTACTACAAGAGTTAAAGATTTTCTACAGTTGGCGTCGAAAATATCATATGAACCGAAGTTTCAGTCAGGAGTACCGTCATCACATTGTTCAGTCAAATTCTCGGGTTTTTCTAGATATGGAATAGCAGAAACTTATGTGGATAGAAGTACAGAGAGTCAACTGGTTGATAACCAAGCAAACCAGATTGAGAGCTAACACCTACACAGAATAAACCAGAGTTGAAAATGACTCAAAAAACTGACCTTATGTGAGGCTACGTGTCTATCAGATACTCATAAAAGGATGCGCTGTTGTTCCCTTGGCTCTATAAAAAAAATTCGAAAGTAGTTTGATCATTATTAGTGCCGAGTACACGGACAGCGTTTGCAGCTTGTATTGCGAGAGGTTTTTTCTGCTTAAGAAAGCTACCTGTCCTGGATTCCTCCGTACACTTGCACAAGTTCTTACAAAGCTGATTCTGAGAAATCTCAATTCTTGGGCCGGTGGCACCCTGAACTTCAAAAACTATTGCTTGAAAAGTATATCCATCTTCAATTAAACCCCGATATTTGTCAGATTTTCGATCAAATCGATATAACAAACCGAGCCTGCGCTTATTCAACTAGGGGCTAGGGAGTCAATTACCGTTGCAATTGCCTACCAACTGCCCATGGGACGAGCGTCAAGCCGTCTGGTCGCTTCTTATCTGTCCTGTAAGACAGAAGGAATGTGAGTGAATGCGAGACTTCGCTTTGTAAGGGCATTCCAATGTGAGTGCCCAGAGAATCTCACTGTCCTTTTGAGACAAGATAGGCCATGCCATCCATCCATCTTCGGTTACGAGTTTTTTTTGCAAACGCATCTATGTTTTTCACAAATTATTGAACCTAGGAGTAGTTCAATTGCAAATCTAAGCTGCTGATTTGACAATTTTAATCTTAAACTTTGACATGGTATGACATCCAACCATTGCAATCCGAGTTTATCCTGGCAAGCATTTAACCTGTTCACTTCAGTAGGTTCTAGTTTCAACGTCATTTGAGAAATTTCTTTATCAAAAACGAGCTCCGACCAATTTTTTTTAGTTTTCAGTTTTCTGGAGCTAGTTCACATTTTTCTGAATCAAACCAAAGTTCTAATGCCTCATTAAATGCTCAATCTTCGTGCTCTAACCCAAAAATCTCACTTAAGATAGCTTTCGCTCCTACTGACGGGGCTAAAAAAAGCGGGTAAAGCTAGTAGGTGGGCGCAAGATAGACCCAAGCCAGCTTTGGCTGCTGGGAGAACTGCTTGCAAATATTGGCTATTATTCATTTTCACGTTTGTTACCTTCCAAAAAAAGCTTCTTGTTATTTGATCGTGTTTTTCCAAAAATCACTATGCAAAAAAATACCCAAAAAAAAGGAGTTCTGGCATGCTAAAGCAATTTTTTGGAGGTAAAAACCATAATGTGCATCCAGCTTGCCAATAACCTCCAAAATTTTATCCAGCTCTGGTATTTTTTCATTTAGTAGTCTTCTTCGAGAAGATTCGCCTATCAGGGAGCTCAATATCAGGCTAGCAATTATGCTTACAAAGCATTTTTAGACATGTTTCTCATTTTTTAGATCTTTGATCGTTATGTAAATATTGTAAGAACTTTAATCCTGATGATGCACAAAATGTGCGAAAACGTTTGAATTAACATTTTAAATTTTTTATTAAACCTTTTAACAAAATTAGTGCAATCACGGCTAGAACATGTTATTATCGGAAGCATTTTGTGACACACGGTAAATCACATACAGACGGCAAAAACCTGCCAGACAAGACCAGACAAGATCATTTTTCTATTTTTTCTGTTTTACAATTAGCTTTGTTTTTATATACATTTTGGTTCCGTCAAGAAATATTGGTTTTTGCACTGGGCTGGTCAATTTCTTGGCTTTGTTTCAGACCGCTCGGCCAAATGGTCTGACGCTTATTCGATTTACTCGCTTTTGGTTTCTGGCAAACGGAATGTTTTTCGCGTGGCAGCATCTTCCGCATCCAAGGAAGCGTGGACAGGCGCAAGTTTCACTGCCAGACGGGTGACGTCACCATTCAAAGTTTTTAGTACGGTGGATTGAGCAACCCCTTCTTGTTTGAAGTTGAGCGTTCTAATACTTGCTAAAAAATAATAAACTGGGGGGTCGGTGAACTTTACTATCCACACTAAATTGCGTGTCTTGAGTTCCTGTTCCTGGAAAAAAAAATTCCATTGTGGAGAAAAAACGGTTTGAAAATTTTATTTTTTTTGCTTTATTTCATAGACGAAAGCTAGCAATTAGGCTTACAACATCTTAATTAGAAGAAATTAGAAAATCAAGAACTTTAAGAAAAAGAAATTTTTTTGAAGTTAAATTTTTAGGTCTTGATTTTCAAATTTCTTCTAATTAAGCTGTTGTAATGCTGATTGCTAGCTTTCGTCAATGAAATAAAGCAAGAAAATAAATTCTTCAAACCTTTTTGTTCTCCAAACTGGGTATTTTTTTTTTCAATTTCTTTAGTGTCGTTTGAACCGCGGCCGAAAGGGCTTTTTTATGATATATCACTCAAACCAATCCGATGATTAATTTTTGTAGCTCGTTCTGCGTGAAAAACGAAAAAAAATTTGACTACACACGAATACAAAGTTGCACCCTTTTTCAATTGTCGGAACAATTACAAACATGAATGGTTTACAATTTACACTAACACATCATAATTCTTTAAATTAGAAGAAAAATACTAATAGCACAGCAAACATCCGGTACAAAGCAACTAAACCAACCAAACATGAAAAACAGACAACATGCCGACAAATTTTGAAGCGGAAAACTCCCATTTTGAAAATAAACAGGTGCTGGTCGGAGTTGAACATAGGGCCTTTACAGTCAAGAACTTTCTCAAAAACCAAGTGTGCCAAAAAAAAAATCTGAAAGCGATATCAACAAACCTACTACAAGAGTTAAAGATTTTCTACAGTTGGCGTCGAAAATATCATATGAACCGAGGTTTCAGTCAGGAATACCGTCATCACATTGTTCAGTCGAAATTCTCGGGTTTTTTTAGATATGGAATAGCAGAAAATTATGTGGATAGAAGTACAGAGAGTCAACTGGTTGATAACCAAGCCAACCAGATTGAGAGCTAACACCTACACAGAATAAACCAGAGTTGAAAGTGACTAAAAAAACTGACCTTATGTGAGGCTACGCGTCTATCATATACTCATAAAAAGATGCGATTTTGTTCCCTTGGCTCTATAAAAAAAAATCGAAAGTAGTTTGATCATTAATAGTGCCGAGTACACGGACAGCGTTTGCAGCTTGTATTGCGAGAGGTTTTCTCTGCTTAAGAAAGCTACCTGTCCTGGATTCCTCCGTACACTTGCACAAGTTCTTACAAAGCTGATTCTGAGAAATCTCAATTCTTGGGCCGGTGGCACCCTGAACTTCAAAAACTATTGCTTGAAAAGTATATCCATCTTCAATTAAACCCCGATATTTGTCAGATTTTCGATCAAATCGATATAACAAACCGAGCCTGCGCTTATTCAACTAGGGGCTAGGGAGTCAATTACCGTTGCAATTGCCTACCAACTGCCCATGGGACGAGCGTCAAGCCGTCTGGTCGCTTCTTATCTGTCCTGTAAGACAGAAGGAATGTGAGTGAATGCGAGACTTCGCTTTGTAAGGGCATTCCAATGTGAGTGCCCAGAGAATCTCACTGTCCTTTTGAGACAAGATAGGCCATGCCATCCATCCATCTTCGGTTACGAGTTTTTTTTGCAAACGCATCTTTGTTTTTCACAAATTATTGAACCTAGGAGTAGTTCAATTGCAAATCTAAGCTGCTGATTTGACAATTTTAATCTTAAACTTTGACATGGTATGACATCCAACCATTGCAATCCGAGTTTATCCTGGCAAGCATTTAACCTGTTCACTTCAGTAGGTTCTAGTTTCAATGTCATTTGAGAAATTTCTTTATCAAAAACGAGCTCCGACCAATTTTTTTTAGTTTTCAGTTTTCTGGAGCTAGTTCACATTTTTCTGAATCAAACCAAAGTTCTAATGCCTCATTAAATGCTCAATCTTCGTGCTCTAACCCAAAAATCTCACTTAAGATAGCTTTCGCTCCTACTGACGGGGCTAAAAAAAGCGGGTAAAGCTAGTAGGTGGGCGCAAGATAGACCCAAGCCAGCTTTGGCTGCTGGGAGAACTGCTTGCAAATATTGGCTATTATTCATTTTCACGTTTGTTACCTTCCAAAAAAAGCTTCTTGTTATTTGATCGTGTTTTTCCAAAAATCACTATGCAAAAAAATACCCAAAAAAAGGAGTTCTGGCATGCTAAAGCAATTTTTTGGAGGTAAAAACCATAATGTGCATCCAGCTTGCCAATAACCTCCAAAATTTTATCCAGCTCTGGTATTTTTTCATTTAGTAGTCTTCTTCGAGAAGATTCGCCTATCAGGGAGCTCAATATCAGGCTAGCAATTATGCTTACAAAGCATTTTTAGACATGTTTCTCATTTTTTAGATCTTTGATCGTTATGTAAATATTGTAAGAACTTTAATCCTGATTATGCACAAAATGTGCGAAAACGTTTGAATTAACATTTTAAATTTTTTATTAAACCTTTTAACAAAATTAGTGCAATCACGGCTAGAACGTGTTATTATCGGAAGCATTTTGTGACACACGGTAAATCACATACAGACGGCAAAAACCTGCCAGACAAGACCAGACAAGATCATTTTTCTATTTTTTCTGTTTTACAATTAGCTTTGTTTTTATATACATTTTGGTTCCGTCAAGAAATATTGGTTTTTGCACTGGACTGGTCAATTTCTTGGCTTTGTTTCAGACCGCTCGGCCAAATGGTCTGACGCTTATTCGATTTACTCGCTTTTGGTTTCTGGCAAACGGAATGTTTTTCGCGTGGCAGCATCTTCCGCATCCAAGGAAGCGTGGACAGGCGCAAGTTTCACTGCCAGACGGGTGACGTCACCATTCAAAGTTTTTAGTACGGTGGATTGAGCAACCCCTTCTTGTTTGAAGTTGAGCGTTCTAATACTTGCTAAAAAATATTAAACTGGGGGGTCGGTGAACTTTACTATCCACACTAAATTGCGTGTCTTGAGTTCCTGTTCCTGGAAAAAAAAATTCCATTGTGGAGAAAAAAACGGTTTGAAAATTTTATTTTTTTTTGCTTTATTTCATAGACGAAAGCTAGCAATTAGGCTTATAACATCTTATTTAGAAGAAATTAGAAAATCAAGAACTTTAAGAAAAAGAAATTTTTTTGAAGTTAAATTTTTAGGGCTTGATTTTCAAATTTCTTCTAATTAAGCTGTTGTAATGCTGATTGCTAGCTTTCGTCAATGAAATAAAGCAAGAAAATAAATTCTTCAAACCTTTTTGTTCTCCAAACTGGGTATTTTTTTTTTCAATTTCTTTAGTGTCGTTTGAACCACGGCCGAAAGGGCTTTTTTATGATATATCATTCAAACCAATCCGATGATTAATTTTTGTAGCTCGCTCTGCGTGAAAAACGAAAAAAAATTTGACAACACACGAATACAAAGTTGCACCCTTTTTTCAATTGTCGGAACAATTACAAACATGAATGGTGTACAATTTACACTAACACATCATAATTCTTTAAATTAGAAGAAAAATACTAATAGCACAGCAAACATCCGGTACAAAGCAACTAAACCAACCAAACATGAAAAACAGACAACATGCCGACAAATTTTGAAGCGGAAAACTCCCATTTTGAAAATAAACAGGTGCTGGTCGGAGTTGAACATAGGGCTTTACAGTCAAGAACTTTCTCAAAAACCAAGTTAGCCAAAAAAAAAAAACTGAAAGCGATATCAACAAACCTACTACAAGAGTTAAAGATTTTCTACAGTTGGCGTCGAAAATATCATATGAACCGAGGTTTCAGTCAGGAATACCGTCATCACCTTGTTCAGTCGAAATTCTCGGGTTTTTTTAGATATGGAATAGCAGAAAATTATGTGGATAGAAGTACAGAGAGTCAACTGGTTGATAACCAAGCCAACCAGATTGAGAGCTAACACCTACACAGAATAAACCAGAGTTGAAAGTGACTAAAAAAACTGACCTTATGTGAGGCTACGCGTCTATCATATACTCATAAAAAGATGCGCTTTTGTTCCCTTGGCTCTATAAAAAAAAATCGAAAGTAGTTTGATCATTAATAGTGCCGAGTACACAGGCAGCGTTTGCAGCCTGTATTGCGAGAGGTATTCTCTGCTTAAGAAAGCTACCTGTCCTGGATTCGTCCGTACACTTGCACAAGTTCTTACAAAGCTTAATCTGAGAAATCTCAGTTCTTGGGCCGGTGGCACCCTGAACTTCAAAAACTATTGCTTGAAAAGTATATCCATCTTCAATTAAACCCCTATATTTGTCAGATTTTCGATCAAATCGATATCACAAACCGAGCCTGCGCTTATTCAACTCGGGGCTAGGGAGTCAATTACCGTTGCAATTGCCTACCAACTGCCCATCGGACGAGCGTCAAACCGTCTGGTCGCTTCTTATCTGTCCTGTGGAGGGGTCGTTGCTATAAGACAGAAAAAATGTCAGTGAATGCGAGACTTCACTTCATAAGGGCATTCCAATGTGAGTGCCCAGAGAATCTCGCTGTCCTTTTGAGACAAGATAGGCCATGCCATCTATCTTCGGTTACGACTTTTTTTTGCAAACGCATCTATGTTTTTCACAAATTTTTGAACCTAGGAGTAGTTCAATTGCAAATCTAAGCTGCTTGACAATTTTAATCTTAAACTTTGACATGGTATGACATCCAACCATTGCAATCCGAGTTTATCCTGGCAAGAATTTAACTTCCTGTTCACTTCAGTAGGTTCTAGTTTCAATGGCATTTGAGAAATTTCTTTATCAAAAACGAGCTCCGACCAATTTTTTTTAGTTTTCAGTTTTCTGGAGCTAGTTCACATTTTTCTGAATCAAACCAAAGTTCTAATGCCTCATTAAATGCTCAATCTTCGTGCTCTAACCCAAAAATCTCACTTAAGATAGCTTTCGCTCCTACTGACGAGGCTAAAAAAAGCGGGTAAAGCTAGTAGTTGGGCGCAAGATAGACCCAAGCCAGCTTTGGCTGCTGGGAGAACTGCTTGCAAATATTGGCTATTATTCATTTTCACGTTTGTTACCTTCAAAAAAAAGTTTCACTATGCAAAAAACAAGGACTGGTACACAAAAAAATAGGAGTTTCGGCATGCTAAAGCACTTTTTTGGAGGTAAAAACCATAATGTGCATTCAGCTTGACAATAACCTCAGTAGTATACATATAGTGCGTTAGGATCGGGGGGGGGGGGTGTCATACATGGATGACCATTTGTATCAATCATAATGGTCACCATGTATTAATTGATCAGCAATGGTCACCATGTAATAATCCTAATTGTCACCATGTATAATTTTATACCTAATTGTCACCATGTATAATTTTATACCTAATAGTCCGCATGTAAAACTTCGGTATATTATTGAGTATTCCCACTGAACGTTGTGGAAACGGGAATGGAATTAAGGTTTGGTCGGTGCATGTTTTCCCTTCTAAAGTTTGGAGGTATTGGCTTGTTTACATGTAAAATGACGTTATATACATATTATATGCAATCAGTTGAACCTAATGCAACCAAACTATATGGTATATAGGAAAGCACCAGATTTTGGCAGCGTAGCTTAACTGTTGGCTGCGGTGAACGATTTCCCTCAAAAATGCATGTTTTATTGCTGAATCTCGAAGAGAGAAAAATTCGTCAATTGCGGCGGCCGCCACCTCTATTTAGGCAAAAACTAATGATCAATTTGACCGACATAAGAATGAAAAATTTCTTCAAGCCAACTGAAGATAAAAACCAAAGAAAAATTATAGAACACTGAAAACTCTATAATAATGAAATTGGCTTGAAAATTTCGAAATTTCTATTTTCCTTGTCTACAGGAGACTGAAAAAACGTCTGAAATCTATGACAAAAGCTTTGATTTTATAGAAAGGTTGAAAGAGCTAATAAGTTGAAGTGGCTAAAGATCTTGAAAAACGAGAACACTCGTGAAAGCAAAAAGTGCCCACTAATTTTGCTGCAGCCATTTCTAAGACTTGCATATACCACTTTTTATAATAAAAAAGAAACAATTTTCGGGGCTTCTAGAAAACGTTTAGTACTTCATATTAACTTTATTGTGCTAATCGAATTTTTGAAAATAATCATCAAAGCGGGTCTAGTAACTGGAGGAAAACTGTTATTTGTGTGCCAATATATACGACAGAACAGAGTGACCATCGAACAAAGCAGGTGAAAATTTATTTGCGACTTTTAAGGAAAGCAGTTATTCAAATTAGAGCAAATTCAATCGGGAAAGACTGAACGCAAACTAAGACAACTTATGGATACAAACTCAAAACTTGATATGAACTCAGAGTTATATTTTGAGCATCCAAATTTTTTGATTTTTCCCTTAAAAGAAAATGCAAATAAATAACTTTTTAATTTGATACTACAATCTGGTCAACTGTTCTCAGTATCTTCTAATTAAGTTCAAATTGGTTTTAGCTAGAGCTTTCTATTCAAAAGTTTGAAGCGCTATCAGTTATTATCATTGAATAACCCTCTGCTCAACAAATTAAATTTTGAGTTTTTTAATATAAATCTGATCTTTCGAATGTTTCCATGATTATGCTATTGCCTCTCAAAATACGGTGGCTTTTTGACCAAAATATTTGATTACTCATCTACAACTAATTGTGTTATTAAGAGTTCAACTTTTCTTACAATAAATATGTCTGAGGTAATCCCAGCTTTCACATTCACGTTCTGATCACTAGCAGGATCAAAACAGTTCGCATCATGATATTTCTTCTCAGTTTTGCATCGATATTTGTCTTCTCTATTAACAAGACTTGTCTTCGAAAAACCGTTAGTTGTTTGAAATTGTAAGATAAAAAATCAAGCCTTATCATCAACACTCTACTTGAATCTTCGGATTTCGTCAGGACGATAGCTGTTTCACACTAAGCAATGCTTTCACTCCAATTTGGCTACAGCAGTTTCCGAAAAATTGTAAGTGCCATTTTGTAGTTTCAAAGCATTTCGATAAACGTCAATTATGTTGTGTTATCTTAAGCTGGAACGACTAAGAAAGATATGTTTAGTTTGCCAAAATAAAATTTGTTAGACATTTTTACTTTGAGGAATTAAAATTTTGAGCCTCAATGCAGAAAGACTTGCTATTTATTTCAAAGAAAAAAGCGTAAGCATTTTGAGCTATTTCATACAAAACTCTACCGACTAAATAAATCTTGAATTTAAAAAAGTGGTACTGACTGTTTATCTGATTATACAATTGCTTCTTTTCTGTGGGTTTATAAGTTTGATTCAAAACCATTGGAAATTTGTGGTTTTTTAGAGATTGATCAATCATCCTTCAAATATACATTACTTGTCACTGAGACTTTGCTCGCTTACCGTCTTCAGCTCTACCAGCCGAATGTCATTTTCAACCATTCTTCTACCGATCGTGTTTGTCTGCACGATCAAGGATTTTCCTAAAGAAACCATAATTTTTTCTAATAATTTTGTTATTGTACATTTTATCTCTATGAGCAACAGTTCATCAAACAATTTGGACTCCATGCTGTCTCCAATTGGACTTGTTGTTTGATGCTTCCATCGACAAATTTTTGTGAAAACTTGAAAACTGATCTTTCCTGTTACAATTTTGAAACATTTTTCATAATCATTGACTGCTGATAAATTGAAATTATCAATGCAGCATATGTCACTTTTTCAAATTGAATTGTTCATAATGCGGATACCTGGAAGATCAAATATTTCGAGGAAAGTCTTTTTAAAAAATTTATCAAATTGTTTTGCAAATCAAGAAAAAGAAAAAAACTATCTTCATACTGTCTGGTTGATTATTCTAGAATATTCGAGAAACTTAAGAAGAAAGATAAGAAAGATTTGAACTGAGTTACATATATACTTTTATATAAAATGAAATAAACAATTACAACTATACTCAAACATACATACCCCACCAAACATATAAAGCTGCATACCTGTAAACATAAAAATCATGAACACATTTTCATAAATTGCAAACTGAAATGCATACTCACAAAAAATAGTCATACGTATTCTATTACATACAAACGTTTTTTCATACAAATTTAAATACTTACATAAGGTTATTCATACAAACTTACATACAAAAATATTTACATACTTACTGAATACAAACAAAAATACAAGTATACATAAGTACAAACTTACATAAACATATACATACATGCATACATAGATACATACATACAAACTTACATATATACATACATATATAAAGTTACTTAGAGACATTCTTACAACCATACGTACAAAATTACATACATATATGCAAAAATAATTCTTTACACACAAACATTCAAAAATGAAGTCTTACATAAAGGTATGAATACAAACGTACATAGTCATATACATAAGAAGAATGCAAATAAACTACCATACATACATAAATTTACATACTTGCTTACATGCTTTGAAACCTGCAACCAATTATACGAAAATTTTGCTGTTACACATGCAAAGATTTTGATTTAATATTACAATAGAACCACATTTAAACACACAAACCAGCTTATTTTCACTTCAACTTTCAAGACAAATATATACACACAATCAGACAAAAAGAGTCAGGCATTAGAGACTGGCATTCATACGTCTTTATATACAATCATATAAACGTGCCTTTCATACTCATATACGAATATGCATAAGTACTTACCTACAAACAGACATGGTTCGTACTATACAAGCATGCTACGACTCATGTGTACACACTTTCCTTTTCAACGGACATAAAACTTCAATCATAAGTTTGTACAATTTGCAAACAACCAAATTTTTAAATAATTTTAAACTGAAAAACATACATTGATACAAAATAATTGCTGGTCTTCATTCACTCAATCAAGCGGACATGCAGTCAAGAGTTCTTCTTACATGAAAACATACAAATATACATAACTTCTAAATACTCAAATAAATACACACAAATAGTATGTACATACATCATTAATTACATTTATACATGCAAAAAGTTGTACACTTTTACATGGACACATAGTTTACATAATTAGACACACACGCAAGTGTTGCTTACACACATGCAAAGACTTTACTTAAGTTCTGCTGACCTTTCAAAAACAACCACATTTAAACACACAAACCAACTTACATTCACTTCACACTTTCAAGACAAATATGTACACACATTCAGACAAAAAGAATCACGCATTACAGACTGGCATTCATACGTCCTTACATACAATCATATAAACGTGCCTTTCATTCTCACGTACGAATATGCATAAGTACTTGCCTTGAAACATACATTGATACAAAATGTTCATTCACTCAATCAAACGGACATGCAGCCATGAGTTCTTACTTACATAAAAACATACAAATTTAGATAACTTCTAAATAATCAAATGAACACACATAAAAAGTATAACAAATAGTAGAATACAAATAGTAGAATACAGTATAACAAATAGTAGAATACACGCAAGTATAACAAATAGTAGAAAACACACAAATGAATATAACATGATAAATTAGCTTTATACATGCAAAAAAATGTACACTTTTACATAGATACACACATATGTAAAGCATATGTGCGTACATATATACTATGCATATAGTATCTTGTCAAACCTTCAAGAAAAACTAGAAACATTAGTAAAAATCAAGTTGGGATATAGTTATTCTTCTAGTTACAATTGTTTTGGTTTACAAGCGCATAAGGAAAAAAATTGTACTCATACATACAAACACATCAACTTGCATACATACACGCATACACAAAAGATATTTACTTGCATTTGCTTATAAACACAAATATTCACACAAAAATACAATCATTACGTTTTATGTATAAATATTTTCAAATACAATCAAACCTACGTCGCAAGCAGACGTCGCAAGCAGAGATTTGCACGTCGCAGGCAGAGATTTGCAATCAAACGTCGCAAGCAGAGATTTGCAAAGAAATGCCAGCTTTCAGCCAAGTCATCTACACAATTTAACATTTTTTTTCATCTTTAAAAAATAAAAAATGGTGATAAACAATTTTTTAATATGTCTGTTGATCTCTCAAACGAACTTTCCAACGGTATCAAGATTCTGCTCAAATATGACCAGTGAGTCATGAGAAGCATTTTTAGTGGTCACAAGAAAGAACCAAGGCTGACTAACTTGCATTGGACGGGAAAATTTCAAAACAAATTGAGGAAAGTTTTTTGTTCGACGGTCCGAATAGAGTTTTTTGACATATCGAAAATTGCTCTCAAGTAATTATTTAGTTTTGTATAGAAAATTTAAGACAGTGGAAGTTTTGGTTCGAAACAAAAATTTTAGCCATTGTTTTGAAATTTATAATTTTTTTTTAAAAAATTTGGTTTTTTTATTCATTTGTTGGTTCTGTAGTTTGATATATCTTCAGTTGACTATTAGGCTGCAGGTTTAATCCTCGACCAAGTTATATAGACTAGAGTTGCACATTATGTTGTTTTCTCGCTAAACCATCAAAAGTTTTGTTGATCAAAAAAATGTATTTAGTTCTGAAAAAGCTATTTAACACAGGTTCAACTGTTCTTTTTTTTCATCTTTTCCCCCCGTTTTTATGCAATATCAATCGTTTGAGCTATAGTAACTTAGAAAACAATTTTTTATTTATGAATAACTAACGGTTAAAGGTATGTTTTAGAAAAAACAAAAGTTGTTCTAAGCTGATGTTCAACTCATTTTTTCAGTAATAAAAAAACGTTAAAAAAGTTTTAAATTTGTGCAAAATAAACAACCCAACCTTCTTTTGCGTATTTGAATTTACTAGAATGACTGTTTTTTAGACATGATTCTAAATCACAACTTTTTTTTATTTTTTAAGAATTAAGAACAAAATATAATTTGTTCTTATTGTTTTATTTAATTTAGATTACAAAACAAACAGCTAAACATTAATAAATTCAAGTTAAATATTTGAAAAAACAGCAGAAAACACAAAACAGACTGAAAACTTTTCAATTGACGCCACGTATAACAGAGATTGATGTGTTCCGATCCTTTTTCTAGTTTTTTGCGAGCAACTGGCGTTTACATTTGGCTAATATTGGTTGTCTGCCGACTGCACCAAGGGCTCACTGTTAGACTGATTTCTGCAACGAAAGTAACAAGGTGATGCTGGTGGCTCCATTTCCAGGCCGACTTGGGCCTCTCAACTTCCTGGGAAGACCCAATTTGACTCTACAAAAGAGGAATGCACTCATAAGGAGATTAGTAAATCCAGATCTTTGATTAGCCTAACTTTGGCTATTTGCGCTGAATCGATAATATAAAATCCGATGATCAAAAATTGATCTTTTCTGATGGCTTTTTAAACCATATTTTCAAAAGATCTAAATGGAACAAGATAACCTAAATGGAAATTATGTGATTTAGTGTGATCCAATTATCATTATTTGAATTTGATTGTTGTCTAACAAGAAAAGAAAATCTTCGTGAGCAGTCTTGTCAAAAATAGTACGTTCTTGAGCGGAATCACTCAAAACATACACATACAGTTTTTTAAAGTTTTGCGGTAACGGAGAGCAAAAATTGAATTGAAACGGGTAAATTTATGAATCAAATGATGAAAGCACGCGCCTGCAGTGGCGTTGTTTTTGCGTTAAAAAACAGAACAAGTCTTATCATGAATTGGAAATGAAATAGCTGATAAAAGCTTTGTTTTGTATAATCAAGGCCATATGTTTTCTAACTTTTGACAGTAATTTTATCGACTCTTCTTCTCTTCTTCAAATTGAACAGTTTTGGACAAGAAAAAAAACACAGCATAGTTTTGGGCTCACATTCATATCTTGTATTCAGCAGTTAATTTAAAATGAATACATAAATTTCCCCATGTTTGATTGAGATTTATGATTGGGTATAGATGTCAGTCCGCAACCAGAAAGATTTTCAAAAAGAAACTCTTTACGTTTCATTCTGATTTAGTCTTACCGGAATTTGTTTTTGTGCTGGGAAACTTATCCCATTTGACTACGCTGTGTATGATCTATCACTGGCTGATAAGCGAATGGTTCGAATAAACTGGAATTTATGTATATATGTCCGTGTTTGACTTTCTACACGTGTTTATCGGTATTGGTAATTGATAATTTTTTTGTATATATGTTCAGAAGTGAAGTGTAACAATAGCTAAAAGTAAAGCTAAATATCAAACTCAATGTAGCTGTAATGTCAGATTAGTGAAGATTTTCTAGAACATTTTACTAGCTGTTGTATCTGTACTATCTTCAACCAGATACTACTAAGTAATTTAATTATGTGTAAACTGTGTGCATTGCATGTTCGATATTTACATGCTATACGGTTTGCTTGTATTGGAAATGTTATATCAGGAAAGATGTACAAGCATGTTGTTCTAAAAAGTTTTCGAATCAATTTAGTATGAAGAATTAATTTTGAAAATAAAATTCGATGTCAAAATCAATCCAAATTCTTCTTTTTACTTATCTGCATTATTCTAGATTGTTTTACCAGATGCTAAGTGGGTACAGATTATCAATCAGGTTTGGATACGTAAAAGTAGTGCGTGCAGATAGGCATTGTAATCAGTTTTTATTTGTAAATGTGAGCACGATTAATGTCTACTTTGTATGTTTGTGGTTATATACATTTTTATATAATGATTAGTTTGTATGAATTCCCTTATGTGATCAAAACTACGCCATCGGAAGAGCCACTTTAAGTGGAAAAACAATTCATCTCAAATTTTTCGGCTGCTCTTGATTTCTGAATAGTTCACCACATACTAAAAATTTACCAGATACTACATTAAAACGTATTTTTATGCCTGCATAGACATATAGTGTGTGATATGGTTTTAAAAAACTTATCACTCATTTTTTAACCTTACTAACCTAATATGAGCAATTTTAGTTAGTAATAGAGCTAATAACTAAAATCATTTAAATTTTTGTTCCAGATTTTTAAATAATTGTCACTAGATATTTCATATGTAGTGTGAAAAAACGAATGTTTATTTATATATGGAGTATGCGGGTATGTAGGTGTCTAAGTTTGTATGATTTTTCCATCTCAATTTTTGGCTGACGCCTGTATGAGTTTATTTATCTTTGTATAAAAGAAAAACTCAAATTGAACTAGACTTAAGTCCTGTTTTGTCATGAAAAGTCTTGTTTGTGTCACGTCAACGTAAATTTTAAACGTACAAAAACATGTACAATTCAGAAATGCGTGCATCTACTTTTTTGTTTTGAGATGAATGTCGCTGTGAATGAGTATTTTTGAAATAAAATTTGTTCTGTTTGTTTATTTGTTTAAGTTTTTGTTTAGGAACGCCTGTAACAGAATCCTACTCTATGTTGATAATCTTGCAACACGTTGGTCTTACTGTTGATGTCAATATCATTTTTGCTTAACAATTAATCTGTTTATCAAGGCTAGAACTTATATACATGCCCTTCATTAGCAGATTTTTTTTTTTTTCAGTTTGCC